>NC_135024.1:5369375-5675312 GCF_051020955.1 Megalopta genalis
CGCCGATCTGTCCTCCTAGCCCTTAGCAAAGTTACTAATTTTTGAAAGTCTTCGATTATTTCTGCTCAGAACAGAAGCTCGACTTTCGAAATCCTCGTGAAAAGAGTGTGCAGAAGTTCTGCAGATTGCAGAAAGAAATTCTCGGGGTTCAAAATTATCTACCTGTTCGTTCTGTTGCTTTCGTGATCTCCTCAATTAGCCACTTACGTTCTGAGGAATGTTCGGTCATGATAAGAGAATTAGCATTCCTGTGATCCCAAACGCGCATTCTTTGAAGCCGGAACAGTGCAGTCATCTTTCTCGCCTAAATTGCAGACCCCACCGCGACAAGATTGTAGAAAACATTACACCCGACTATCTTGCAGTGGTTCTTGAGTCGTTCTCCGGAAGAACGATCTGTTTTTGTGGGGTCATCCGAGAAATAAAGTGTGCGCAGATGTTTCAGCCGCATAAAGATCGAAACGGTGCAGTATCGTTGCCGATCGCGTTTAAACAGAACCAGATGCGTCAAACGTCTCGCTATAGACTCGTTTATGATCCACGGACTACAGCCAAAAATTCGTATCGGTCTTAATTTCGCTTTTAAGGACGCACGGTTCTGTTTATTTCTCGATGATGACGTGCTGCACTTTTATATCAGGATTTAGTCCCCGCTCGAACTTCGAACCTTTTAATTTTAACTTGAAACAACTTTATCAAAGTTCCGGCGAGTCACGTGTGCACTCCGGGAGTTGTAAATTGCGGATGAAATTTTAAAAATCGGATCACAAGTGAAACCAACGTTCGTTGGATTAAAAGTGATTGTTCCTGGCTTCAAAAAAGTTGCAAGTTTGAAGCACGCGATTGGATCCGCGCTTCATACTGTAGCCTTCAGGTAATCTTGATAAGAAATGTATGATTCGGTGGCGATGATTCCTCGATCAATCTTTCAGTAGTCGTCGATAGATTTAAAAACATGACGAGTTCGAATATGTGATCTCGAAAAATTGTTCCGTTCTTTCGCGAAAAATCAAAGACAATTTTTTAATGTTTAAAGTAAAAAAGAACTTTGACATTTCTCTGATATCTATGAAATCTTATGTTAGCGGAAGTATCGCTTTTTATTGGCAAAAGGCTGAGCCAAGTGCTTTTTTAACGCTCTTACGAAACGAAATTTTTTCGAAGAACGAAAAAACTCTCCCAGAGCGAACAATATTCCATGTCAAAGTGTTAACGTTAAGCCTCATAAATATGAGGAGAAGTTAACCAAATTATGTACAGTTTTTATTATAGAACTTGCTTCAGTAATATAACTCATTCAAGCATCTCCCATGAAAGAATAAAATTTGTAAAATTCTGGAAATAGATACCGATCGTTTCGACCAACGCGGTTCGGCTTAGTGTTAATGAAGTTAAAGACATTTGTCTACCCAGTTGCAGCCAGGTTGACGGTTCCCGTGCGAATCGAGCTGCACAACATGCGACTGGATTCGGCAGATTCTCCATAAACTGCTTTCAATTACCGGCGTCCCGTTCAAACGAGCTCGAGGAGTAATTAGAGGCGGCGAGGATTGGCTCGGGTCTCAGGTTCGGAAAAGTGGCACCGAAACGAGACTGTCGCCTATTAGCGGGCAACGATCGGTTAGATCAGCCGATCGGGCCTGGAAATCGGCGTAATAAAAGTCCGCGTGTCCGGGTGGATCGCGGCGGATAATTGGGCACAAATTGCCGTTTACGATCGCCGATGGGCACCGATAATCGGTCCCGGGGCTCCGGGCTCGCCGTAAAACGTCCGTTTTACCGGTTGCCGATAAATCGGCGAATCGTAATTGATAGCGACGTTTACAATGCTTACAGCCGGCGACAATGGTCGCGGGAGCCCGCCTCGAAAGAGAGGAGCGGGACCGAGCGGATCGCGGGAAGTTTGTATTGGTGCAAGGACGCGGAAACAGGGACACCCTGCGCCGGTGTGTTTCAGGTGGCCGAGGTGTACCTGTCCCGCGTTCAACAATGGCCGCCGCGGACTGCAACAATGCCGTCGCCGCGCGCGGCACTCGCCGGGGCCACTTTGGTTAATTAATTGCCGGCCTCTTTGTTGACAAACGCACGCGCCCCGACACCGATCCCCATATTCCCCGCTTTCCGCCTGAATTAATTAACAACAATTCGCCGGGCCGCCGCGAAAACTGCTGGTTAATTTCGTGGCCCGGCGGGGGCCGCGTTCTCGTCGCGCAGTCGAACGGAACACTTATTTCCTTGGACATCGTCGGTCAAATTTTACTGTCGAGAACCTGTACCGCAGCTCCATTAAACCTTTAATAAGCGATCGTGGCCTAAGAGGACACGAAGAAATGACAAATTTCGAGGGACTTTCCTGTTGCGAAGAATCCGGCCTTTTTGTCTTCCAGTTGTCCCACTTTAAACAATTATTGCCTGATTCCTGTTGGTTCTCAATGTTTTACGGATTACTGGGTATCTTGTTGACGAAGATTTTCTACAAAGAAACATTCTGAATTAATTTACATTTCGTCGTTTAACATCTGTGTCACAATGAAAATCCATTACACCAAATGCTATATTACACCGAATCAACTAATGACTTAGTTTTGCTCCAAACCGGCCAAGGAATAGAACAATTAGCAATAGCCGCGATTAATACAATAAATTTCATATAAATTCGCGTCGAAAAGTATGCGAACACCTTGTCAGATGGAACAGCGTTTTTTCAAATAAAAATCAACGAAATTTTCAGCGCGTATAAAACGAATTTTGTTTAAATTTTCGTTATAGGCTCACGCAAAAAGAGTTGAAAGAACATCACTTTTTAATATGGTTATCATTCCAATCAATTGCGATCTAAAGAGATTGTTGTATACTCGTTCGCTAGAAAACCAGCCGGTTGCAAAGAAATTCAAGTTATTCGGAGCAATTTCAGAAGAGTTACTTTGACAAACAATTTTGGCCAATGATGTCCAAGGAAATAGGTGTTCCGTTCGACCGTGGGCCGCGATATGCAAGGCGCAGGACCCGCTCCGCAACGAAGTTCCTCGGCAATTTCTAGCGGCGATTCCGAGCGGAACGAGAAACGTGATTACACCGGCGTTCTATGGCGACGATCCCCATTAATTCCTGATCGTCGTCGGATTATAAATACGGACCGATTCCCGGGAACTGGGACACGTCAAACTCTCCTGCCGTTTTTTTCTTCTTTTTTTTTTATTTCTACCCATCGCCACCTCCTCGTTTTCGGCCGCGCGCTGATAGCCGAGATTGCTCTCGAGGAATCGGACGAGCGAGTCCGGAAGATGAAACTTCCTGGCCGATCGAATTTGCGATTTTCCCGGCCTTTTTTTCCACGGGGAAGTGCGCCGCTGCGAGGCTGCGCGATGGCTTTTGTTTTGCCGAGTTTAATGGACTTTGTTTTTCTTGGCTTTTTTTTCCAGGGGAAAAATGGAATTGATGCGAGAGATTTTGTGTAGAAGTTAATGCGCGTAGCTGCCGAGAGATTGCGAAGCATGAATTGTAGACTGATGGCACTGGCTTTTATTCGCGTCTTTTTCTGTTTCAAACTGTAGACGCTGCGGGTAAAAATGTGCATGCGAGAGGCAGCGGACTTAAACCTGCGCGCTCGAAGCTGTTTTAATTCGAAATCCAAAACATGCTTTCTAACTTACGGTATTTTTATATTGCATGATTTATTGCAAGCTCTCGGTACGTACAGTGCTTGCACTTAATTAACAGTTTTTGCAACTATATATATATATATATATATATATATATATATATATATATATATATATATATATATATATATACATTTGATAGCGTCGAAATTATTTTGAAACTCGGTATAGAAATTTTTAATGGCCCCACGGAGTCGAATTTAGAGTCGAAATTAATCGAATTATCGAACGAATTATCGGTGGTTTAATACTGGATGCGAAAATATGTACATAGTTGTTTCATGAGCAATAAGTGACTCACGACTGCGGATATTTATGCAAGATTCGATTTTCAGATTAGATTTTTATAGACGGATCTGGGAACGGAAGTTGAATAAAGTATTACTTTGTTAATTATCGATTTCGCTGGAACGGAAACGAGATAAAATATCTAAATCTATATATACACGGTGGAATTCTTGGAATCAAACGCTTGAATAATTTTCCTTGCAGTATAAATGAAGCGAAAAGCATTTTCTACAAAAGGAATTTTTCCCTTCTAAAATGGATAACAATGACATAATTGGATCTACTTAAACTTCGTAAGATTTCTATTATTTTTTCTACTATTTATATCATGACAAAATAGCAAATATCTTCAATAGGAAAAAGCAAGAAATTCTAAATACAGTATTTCTCTGTAAAATGACTGCAACACCGACATTAAGATATCAGAGCAAACTCTACTCTATAATATAATAACATTTCTCGAAGAAATGTAATATAATAACATTGAAATATGATATATATATGATATATATAATAACATAACTATAATAACATGAAATATAATATAATAACATCTCTCAATCGTGTCCAAATTAAATATTTTGTATGTCATTTCATTTGACCTATTACTGCACTTATCATTAATTAAAACAAAACTAAGTTTCTTAGCAAACTATTCTTGCACTTCGTGGATCACTTAAGGGATTAATGAACCTTCGCCCTGCGGTTGCCGGGTCATTTTGACCCAGAGTATTTAAATCGTTCGATTGATTACTCAATTTTCGGCAATTAAGTAAACTAAATTGCTGCTACGATAGGAACAATAGAAAGGCTAACAAATCTGCAAAAAGTACTTCCAAATTTGTTTTTTGAAAAATGACTGAGTAAAGCTCAGCTGTGAAAACGTTCCGTCGTCCAGTCCTTTGAATAAACAAAATAATAACAAGCACAACAAGAAATTAAAGCAAATGTCATCAACCGAGAAAGCATGCGGCTAGACGATCGGCATAGCGTTCGGCGCAGCTAAAAAACGAATCAACAGCGGCTCTTAAAAAAAGTAATTATTTTTCAGGAAGCCAGAGCTTAGATGTCCGGCCGGTGAACGCGTTAATCTATCAAGCTTACGCGGTCGTTGTGCAATATTAACAGCGGAGCGCCAGCAGTTCGAACGAATTTCGTAATGTTTCATCAACTTTCCTTCACATTCGATAATCATCCTGTTGCCGGTGAATTGGAGTGTGCGCTCCGGCCGCGTTCATGCTCTCTCGCGCTCATGCTCGTGCGGGCGCGGGTGCGCGAGTGCGCGCGCGCGCTATTAACTTTCCAAGTTAATAACATCAGAATTTCAAACCACCGTTGCGCCGGCTCCGAAAATGAAACTTTAAACGAGTTTCATTCACCGGAACAGTCATCGCGCGACAAAAGCGCGTGTTCGAGGAATCTCGACGCTTTCCGCTCGGCCCGGAGTAATCTGATTTCCGTTCGACCCAATTCAACCTGGGAGGAGGGACCGCCCTCTTTCTGTTCCTCTTCCCGCTCTCTGTGTCTCTGGCTCGCGAAACAAGGAAAGAGCGATAGAGAAAATCCACGGGAAAGAGCACCGGGTCAAGGCTGATCCCAGCAGACGCCAGCTAGAGAAAAATATCCGCGCGGCTCTCTCTCTCTGATTATCCCTTTCATCGGAAGATATGTTCCGGCGTCAGGCTGAGGTTTGCCGAACGCGAAATTGCAGTTCTGCGACATGAACCTCGGCCGAACGACGGGCTCGGGCCGGCCGCGGGGGCGGCCAGGGAACAACAATGATCGCATTCATCGTATCGAGCGCTCGGTCAGCACTTCCCCTGTACGTCGGCGGAACGGTGATTGGTAGAAAGTGATTCTGACACTCGGTGCCCCGTAGCGTTGTTGAAAATCGTCAACCGTTCATTGAGACTGAGAAAGACACTCGAAGAAAGAGAGAGAATACGAGAGAAAGAGGGACAGAGAAATAAAGAGAGAGAGAGAGAGAGAGAGAAAGAGAGGGGGAGAGAGAGAGAGAGATGTTTAATGCGCCGACTCATTCCGCAGCCGCCTGTTCATGCCGCGTCGAGGGCACGGAATTAGCGGTTCACTCGATTTAGAAGTCATCCCGTTACACTGTGATACCTCGATCATCGTGCGGTTCGCATCCCGGCCTCTGAACCGTGTCCTGTTTCCAGTGTGTTCACTGTCTTCGCGATGACTCGGCGAATATTTCGCTTCCATGGATTCTGATCACGCGACCGATGATTATACATGGTTTCCTACGGTGTCGTAGTATGCGGGCATCGGGCGTGGAACAGTCGACTGACCTTCTTATTGGGATTGCAACATCTTTTTGGTTCTGCTGTACAGGCCGAACATGTTAATTGTGTCACTTTCATGTACCCTTATGACAGGGCAGAGGGTACGGAAGGAAATTGCTTCGAATAAATTTTTATGACGGGCGTATTCGTCGATGTTTTCTTTTTAAGATAGACGCTAATTACGCGACTATATTAAACAATCAACGTATGCTGTTCACTCTGTATAGTATCGTTGCTTCTGTGAGAGGAATTCGTGACGACAGACTCGTTTTCAGGCGACGCTTTCACGTTATTTTAGTGGTTTCAGTATTTCTGCTGGTATTATTAATGGGACATCGGGATCGTTTACGATGTAGCATGATTGATCCTTTATGCATTGATCGAAAATTGAAAAGCGAGAAATTACAATAGAAATAATGTCTTCTTTTTATATTGGTTATTATAGTTTATTCGTATTTGTGTTTGTATCGTGGTCATACTATAAATTGTATAAAAAATCTCGGTGAACCGAATTTTGTACAAATATTTCAGGGTTTTTAATACTCTGTAGCGTTTTCATATTTTCCATATTTTTCGGATTAGGTACTTCTATCGTTTCCGCCTCTGTAAAGATCTAGCTCGGCGCGGACCATTTTTTGGCCATCGTGTAATCCCGACTGTTTCAGCTCTTTATGGTTTAAATCGCGGTGTTTAACAAAAAAAAAAAAAATGAACAATGCAGCTTCAACTTGCCGAGTGACGTAAGAGCCATTTTTCCGCGGAGGCGAATTAAAGAGAATTTTTCCCAGCAACCGAATATTGCATGTGGGGGTTGTCGGACGGCAAAAAGGCAGCGGAACCGAACCCTCTGCAATGTTTATGTTCACCGTTATGTATTTTAAACGATAATTTCGACTAAAACGGCGCGCGCTGGCGCGTTACACGCTAACGGCACCCTCGGAAAATCTCGTCTTCGACCGTTTTCCAATTTCGATGGGACGAAAATCACAGCGACGGGACACGCGGCGCGGCGGGCGGGGATTTTTGAATCATTTAGGAGGAAGTTCGGGTCGATCCAGGAGCTGAAAAGTCTCGCGACGCGGCACAAAGCGGAATCGAGCGGAACGGTTCGCGCGCAGGCCACGCACCTTTCATCGCGAATATCACAATTCATGTTCGGCGGGCGGGAGGCACGGTTTTCAGGCTGGTACCGCTCCGGTGTCCGCCTTGGGTTACGGGCTGCCAATAATTTATAATGAAACGCCGTATCTTTTGTTGCTCGGCGAAATTGATTATTGCCTGTTGTTTCCTCGCCAGCGAATCAAATTTCACGCTTGTAAATCATGTGGGTTTAATATCGCCGCGGCTACGTTCCACCGACACGCAGCAAATAACCCTTCCTTTTTTGCTCCTACCCGGCCGAACCGTACCCCCGTCGTCTCTCTGCCGTTGCTTGCGGATCCGACTGCTGATGGAAGAGCAACCACCCGGCACCGTGGATGTTATCGACGTTACCATTGTTGCGTCCTCGTATTACATTGAATTTCGGCAATCGACGGAAATGTTGCTTTTCGATCCAACGTGCTAGAGATAATCGCCTCGAATTTCCCATCGTTGATGATGCTTCTGCTTCTGCTTGATGAGCATAATCGAATACAAATTGCTATTAAACCGTAAGTGTTGCCAGCCCTCATCCTCGTGTATATTCCACCGTAAATAGTATCGTCCTGTAGTTTGTATCGCTGTTTGTCAACGATGCGAATAATCTTGTTTCACCAACGGACAGATAATGATCAGCGTTTATGAAATATTTACGATGCAGTATAATTTTTTTGTATACCTCGAGTTATTCCGCTTAATCAATATCTTTTTTTTACAAATAAATGAATCCTTGTACGCTAATTTAACGCGGAACCTAACGCGAAAACTGAAGCGACTGACGCGCGTTGCTTCATAAGAATGAAAAGACTGAATTAATGTAGATTTTTCGCCGTATTTATTCTATTGTAGATTACAATCGAGTATTTCATGAAGCCATTTTCTGTGAATGGGTTTTTATATAATGTTAAGAGTAATTTTTTGAACGAGAGTCTCCCTGCTTTCTTCGTTTCTAAATAGAAGTGAAAGCAAATCATTTTTCTGTTTTATATTTACATCTATTATATTATTATTTTAATACCGATTTACACGGAAACGTTTCAATAAAATCCGTTCATTGATATCGCGTTTCCACGGTTTATCCGACCGTTTGATTTTTCGTGCTGTTGAAGTTTTGTCATATTAATCGCGCCAACACAGCCGCCAGCCAATAAGAAAAGTTGATGCGTCCCCGGATGCATTCGGGGTCCCTCTATTTGATGTTTTCCCGCAACCAGCGGTAACATTTAAAAAAAAAACCAATAACTGTTGGTTATTCCGATGTGTTCCGCGTTTCGAAAATGTTCAAACGTTTCAAATATACAAATAATCGCGGGAAGCAGACTGGAAAAAATATCAAAAATTTCATTAGACCGGCGCCGAAACTGCAGAATTATTCAAACGAAATTTTCTGTATAAAACATGAGAGTCATCTTGAGCAATTGCAAAAATACTTACACATGTATCAGTCGGATTGCTCGATCGCCTATATGCTCGCATTGATTGCAATAAACAACATTTTCAACATTTTTTACGTTAAAAATCAGCTACGGAATAACCTCGCATTTCAATAATTTTTTATTCTGTGTTCAACCCCAGTCTCATGTTTTAGCCGTCACAATGTATGGAAGTTGTAAACGGTATTTACACGTTTACAGACAAATTAAAAATTTTGTGGGATCATTCTAGGATCAGTAGATTTTCTAATGGTATTATTAAATAATGCACATTATAGATAAAAATCTCAAGATAGACCTCATATTTTGATAAAAACGTAAAACAGCAGAAAATTGATTGTTGCTGTGTATGCTCTTTTTCGTACCAAATAATTCTCGTACGAACAATTTTATTATGCAACGTGTAGTTGCAATACAAAAATTAAGATGAAGGAGTTAAATTATTCACGCAGGATATACCAAGCTCCTAAAAAATAAGCTTTACAGTATCGACCCCTAAAACTGCGCGACGTCTTTCGCCGCGTCCTCTCCAAACGTAAATATTGAAAATAAACATTTGGGCAGGATAGATATATGAGTATTATGCAACTCAAATATTTAGAGCGATAAGTACCTGTGTCTCCTTTCGAACAAATCGAGCGAATCCACCCTGCCCATCGTCCCGCTCCCTTATTCGCATACGCTTTCGCCGAGCGGAAGTGATTCTATCTGCCTCTCTCTCTCTCTCTCTCTCCCTCTCCTTCTCTCTCTCCCTCTCTCTCTTCCTCTCTCTCGTCTCTCTCTTTGGCTGTTCGACCGTTATCCAGTTCCGTGACCAAACGACGTAAGACACTCGCCGTTCTCCCCTATCGAGGCTGCAGCCCCTGACCTTGGGGGCTAATGGTCCCTGGCGAAAAGTATAACGCCCCCCGTGGAACAGCCGAGCTTATGATAAATAGTTGTTATAGTTATTCGCAATTTCCCGTCCGAGGCGAGCGTTCGTCTTGCGGTTATTAAAACCACCGGGGCGACCGGTTCTCTTGGTTTTTATCGGGAGATAATAGAGCCGAGAACGACCGGAGAGGAGAGCAGAGAGAAAGACACATGGGGCGAGCGAGAGACAAAGACGTAGAGAGAGAGAGAGAGAGAGAGAGAGAGTGAGTGGAACTGGGTTAGTGTGTGTTCGAAATCGCGATCATTCGAACGCCGAGGGGATCGTTAGGAGAGCGCTTCTGGTTTTTTGTCACTCTTGACGCAGGATTTCCTGAGCTGCCGTCGCGTCGACTCGCGGAAGCAGCCAGCTTTTAACAAGTTAACTGTCTAAGGGCTGATCTCCGGGGGGATGATCTACTGCGCGCCGAATGGCAGAGTACACACGACCACGTCGAGTCGGATATATTCGGTCCTCTGTTTTTGCTGGATAAAGCACTCGCTGCGCCGCGAGAAAAGATTTCTATATCCCGGTTGACAGAGTTATTCGCGATTTTATATACCGTGTGATCCATTTTTGTCAGCCCCGAGTGGTGTGCACTTGAGAATCCAGGACGTTCGAGGGTTTCTAATATACTGTAGCGATATACCTTCTCGAGAATTTTGTTTTCGACAATCACGCGAAGCTCGTTTATCCCGTTGTCGTCTCTATCGATTTCGATCGTGCGCTATGATTCGACCGATTGTCTCTTATTTGTTAGACTCGGATCTTTTCAAATAAAAATGATCCGAATTACTGCGAACTACCGTGTGTAACCTTATTTCATTTCTTGGTAGTTTTATAATATTGCAGAAGTTTTGGGTTGTTCCGTTCTCGCTGTTGCGTTTCGCCTACTCGCTTTCCTCGCGAGTGCGCGAAATTTGCAGTTCCTTTGTTGTAATTTCAATATCTTTAGTTTTAGCTTTTCAGTAGCTTTAGTTATATATTTTATATATATATATATATATATATATATATATATATTTATAATATATTATATTATAATATAATATATTATATTATAATATAAATATATAATATATAAATATATTATTATATATATAATAATATATTTATATATTATATATTTCAATAGCTCATATTTCTCAATTTTCATCGTTTTATATTTATTTTCTATTTTCTATTATATTTTGAAGAGACAGCCAAAAAAATAATACAACTTAAAATACACAAAGCAGCGAACGCGACAACTTTCGCCGAGAATAAATTGAAAATAAATCACAACGTTGTATTTATCGAGATTTCAGTGCGCTATGTGCATGAATGAAAGTAAAATAGCACATCTTTAGCGATCATAAAATAAAGAATCAGGAAGCCTCCATTTTTCTGTCTCGAATGTGTTAAAAACGCGAGACTGTAAAATAACAAATGAAATACGATCCCGTCGTTAAAAATGTAAAGCCGAACCGGGTATAAAATTATCTCAGGATCTCTCGTGCAACTATTTTCTAGCGCACGAGTGTGGCAAGGTATTAAAGAAATGCAGTTGCTAAATATCGGCGACGCGACGGTTCGCGGGAAGCATTGACCGCTCGGCAATTAGCCAATTTCCTTGATTTGTCGACCCAGATAAATGGAGTATCGACACGTCAACGGGAACTCGATGATCGGGTTCCCGCTGATGGTAAGAGGGGGGCAGGGGCACGACCGGGTAAAATCGCGCGCCATGATTTATACCGTTGGCCTTTATTATGGTCAGGTATTCCGTGTGACATTAGTTAACAAGCGGCTCGCGGGTAATCTTGCGCAAGCCGCAATTAGAGTCTCGATAACGGGGCCGATAAGCCGCGGCGATAGATCGATCGTGATTTCTGCACTTGCATGTCTCCGGCGAGCTTATTCGTATTTACAGCGGTGCTCGTTCGTTGCCGAGAACAATGGGTACCGGTCGCGACGGACGAGAAAAGGGGGACGGTACCGAGCGACACTTTGCGGTTCGCTGGAAATTAACGAAACCGGCGACCACACGAGAACGATATATGTATGCGGAATATGTACGTATGCAACGCTGCCGCTGCTGCTGGCTGGGCTGATTGCGATCTGGGAAAAATGTTTGTGCCTAACCGGCGAACAAATTGCGTTCGGTTGTTCGGCCGCATTTGGCTCGCGAGCGAAATGGCCGAACACGCTCGCTCCTCTAATCTTTGGCTACTAATGGCCCAAATGGTACGGCCGACCCGGCTATCGAACGCTCGGTTAAGAATTGGTTTCTTACTCGTGCTTAACTGAGCCATTTAACGTCATCGGAAAGCGAAGCTGTCTCGTTGTTGTATTAATTTAACACAACAGCGTTGAATTTAAATGTTACCGAACATTTCCATTGAGAAATTTGATGCTTCGCCCGCGTGCTTTTAATACGATATCCGAGTAATTATAGCAATTGAATGGAATAAATATAAGGCAAGGTTACGGTTTGATTATCGTATTACAGTTAAGCTCTGGGATAAGAAACCCGGGTAAGAAGCACATCGAATAAAGAGAAGGAAGGACAGAAGGTCTAATGGAATGAGGAAAAATAGGAGAATGGAGTAAAAAGATGATTTATCATGGGAAACAATTCAAGGTATTACCTGTAACAATCACGCAAGAATGAGACAAATATTAAATTGAACATTTCATAGTTGTCGCGCGTGAACGTAGCTATTTTACAAAAACGGAGCGACACAGAGTAAATTTACCGAAACCGTAATTGAGATAATTTCGAACGGGGAACTGGAGTTCACATTAAAAATACTTTTGGTGATATTAGGTGCCGGGAAAAGTTCGTGCGGTTTTTTCGTTAATTGTTATCACACGTCGATTTTCACGCGGTAATTGACAACAGCGAGGCTTTAAATTTTTATTTTTTTACGAATTTAAACTTGATAATGCAGCAGCGAATGCGGCCAAATGTATTTGTAGCATTTGTGGGGAAGATTCCGTTAGCGAAAGAACCGCACAGAAATAGTTTAAAAGATCCAAAGAAGGAAATGAATCGCTGGACGACGAGCCGCGTTCGGGAGGACGTCCGTCTGTCATCGAAGACGACAAAATACATCGAGTATTTGAGTTCAAATTCAGGAAAAAGGTGTCAGACCTTGCTCAAAAATCTGGCGCAAGGAAACGACTGCATTCACTCGGATTTCGTAAAATTAGCACGAACCTTTTCCGATACCTAATACAATGAACTGGCAGAGTTTCATAGATATGTTTCATTCATTTATATTGAAAATGAAATATCAAATTCATTTTTCTACGATCATCAACCAGTAAGCGTTTTCTGCAATCTATTCTGATGATAAGTCCTTAGATGAATGCTCACATATAAATCCGTTTGTATCACGTGTTGCTTCCTAGAACGAAATTGCAAGTCGCTTCATTTGCACTTCGATTGCGGTTCATTGATCATGTCAGATGACAAAGGCATAAACCCCATAGCCTGTAACGCGAGGACATACGAATCGAACATTTCATAGATGGGCGCAGAAGTAATGCAGTTTCGTCACTTATTTTGAAGTGAATTGTAGCATTAATTGTAGTATTAATCGTTTTCTTGCGGGTGGAGTATTACAGGAGATCCGAAGGTCAACTTAATTTTCTTATAATAGAAGGCTATATTTTTCTTCTACGAAAAGTAACAGCAGGCACTGAGAGAAATCCGAAGAGGTGTTATACGATATTATTCTGAGTTCGATAAAGGTAAATCGTTAGATTATGTTTACGTCCTGCATTGGTCGACGACCAACATCCGGCAGCCGCTGTTGAACAGCATCGGTTGCATTTGTATCAAGTTACTGTATTTATGATATCACGAGCGAATTTCAACTGTTTTCCATCGAAAGCGAACATTGTCAGCCATTGTGCCAGCCTTCTCCAATTCATCCCGTCAACGTGGTACATGTTATTAACGATGAGAACAACGAACAGCTAAGTCTTGGAAAACAGCTAAATCCAAGAAAATAGCTAAATCCAAGAAAAAAGGTAAATCCAAGAAAACGCCTAAATCCATCAAAACAGCTAAATCCGAGATTTATATACATATAGCCAGTGTCGAGGTGAATTCAATGACCTACTATATCATGATGTCAACCTTGTCATAACGCTAAAATGATCTTGGACAGGATGAGCGATTTTGAAGTAACGTGGAACCACCGTGGATGAAGTAACGTAAAATAATGAAGTCAAATTGGCTATCATGGACGTTAATTGATCCGAGCGGAGTCGATTGCGAGAAATTATTAATACGACAGAAGTCTTCGGGCTCTGATAGATCCGTCTGATGGGCGAGCTTGGTTGATTTAGCGGCGATGATGCACGCACGAAGATTATGATGGAAGCAAGGAAAGGATTTGCGGTGGTAGATATCGCGCGATTGTCGGTACGATGATTCAAGAAAACTCGTGTTCGAACGGTTTTCCCTTTTCGCGGGAACAGTACCTTGCCGGAACCGTGCGCCCGCAATAAGTGAAAAGAAAACAGCTAAATCCGAGAAATCAGTTAAATCCAAGAAAACAGCTAAATCCAAGAAAACAGCTAAATCCAGGAAAACAGCTAAATTCGAGAAAACAGCTAAATCCGAAAAAACAGCTAAGTCCAAGAAATCAGCTAAATCCAAGAAAACAGCTAAATCCAAGAAAACAGCTAAATCCAAGAAAACAGCTAAATCCAAGAAAACAGCTAAATCCGAGAAATCAGCTAAATCCCAGAAAACAGCTAAATCCGAGAAAACAGCTAAATCCGAGAAAACAGCTAAATCCGAGAAATCAGCTAAATCCAAGAAAACAGCTAAATCCAAGAAAACAGCTAAATCCGGGAAAACAGCTAAATCCAAGAAAACAACTAAATCCGGGAAAACAGCTAAATCCGGGAAAACAGCTAAATCCGAGAAAACAGCTAAATCCGAGAAAACAGCTAAATCCGGGAAAACAGCTAAATCCGGGAAATCAGCCAAATCCAAGAAAACAGCTAAATCCAAGAAAACAGCTAAATCCAAGAAAACAGCTAAATCCAAGAAAACAGCTAAATCTGAGAAAACAGCTAAATCCGAGAAATCAGCTAAATCCCAGAAAACAGCTAAATCCCAGAAAACAGCTAAATCCGGGAAATCAGCTAAATCCAAGAAATCAGCTAAATCCAAGAAAACAGCTAAATCCGGGAAAACAGCTAAATCCAAGAAAACAGCTAAATCCGGGAAAACAGCTAAATCCGAGAAAACGGCTAAATCTGAGAAAACAGTTAAACCCGAGAAATCAGCTAAATCCAAGAAAACAGCTAAATCCAAGAAAACAGCTAAATCCAAGAAAACAGCTAAATCCGGGAAAACAGCTAAATCCAAGAAAACAACTAAATCCGGGAAAACAGCTAAATCCGGGAAAACAGCTAAATCCGAGAAAACAGCTAAATCCGAGAAAACAGCTAAATCCGGGAAAACAGCTAAATCCGGGAAATCAGCCAAATCCAAGAAAACAGCTAAATCCAAGAAAACAGCTAAATCCAAGAAAACAGCTAAATCCAAGAAAACAGCTAAATCCGAGAAATCAGCTAAATCCCAGAAAACAGCTAAATCCAAGAAAACAGCTAAATCCGAGAAATCAGCTAAATCCGAGAAAACAGCTAAATCCGAGAAATCAGCTAAATCCGAGAAATCAGCTAAATCCGAGAAATCAGCTAAATCCAAGAAAACAGCTAAATCCGGGAAAACAGCTAAATCCCAGAAAACAGCTAAATCCGAGAAATCAGCTAAATCCGAGAAATCAGCTAAATCCGAGAAATCAGCTAAATCCGGGAAAACAGCTAAATCCGAGAAATCAGCTAAATCCCAGAAAACAGCTAAATCTGAGAAAACAGCTAAATCCGAGAAATCAGCTAAATCCGGGAAAACAGCTAAATCCCAGAAAACAGCTAAATCCGGGAAAACAGATAAATCCAAGAAAACAGCTAAATCCCAGAAAACAGCTAAATCCCAGAAAACAGCTAAATCCGAGAAAACAGCTAAATCCAAGAAATCAGCTAAATCCAAGAAAACAGCTAAATCCGGGAAAACAGCTAAATCTGAGAAAACAGCTAAATCCGAGAAATCAGCTAAATCCGAGAAAACAGCTAAATCCGGGAAAACAGCTAAATCCCAGAAAACAGCTAAATCCGGGAAAACAGCTAAATCCAAGAAAACAGCTAAATCCGGGAAAACAGCTAAATCTGAGAAAACAGCTAAATCCGAGAAATCAGCTAAATCCCAGAAAACAGCTAAATCCCAGAAAACAGCTAAATCCGGGAAATCAGCTAAATCCAAGAAATCAGCTAAATCCAAGAAAACAGCTAAATCCGGGAAAACAGCTAAATCCAAGAAAACAGCTAAATCCGGGAAAACAGCTAAATCCGAGAAAACGGCTAAATCTGAGAAAACAGTTAAACCCGAGAAATCAGCTAAATCCAAGAAAACAGCTAAATCCAAGAAAACAGCTAAATCCAGGAAAACAGCTAATTCCGGGAAAACAGCTAAATCCGGGAAAACAGCTAAATCCCAGAAAACAGCTAAATCCGAGAAATCAGCTAAATCCGAGAAATCAGCTAAATCCGAGAAATCAGCTAAATCCGGGAAAACAGCTAAATCCAAGAAAACAGCTAAATCCAAGAAAACAGCTAAATCCAGGAAAACAGCTAATTCCGGGAAAACAGCTAAATCCGGGAAAACAGCTAAATCCGAGAAATCAGCTATATCCGAGAAATCAGATAAAATCGGAAAAACAGCTAAATCCGAGAAATCAGCTAAATCCGAGAAATCAGCTAAATCCGAGAAAACAGCTAAATCCGAGAAATCAGC
This sequence comes from Megalopta genalis, assembly GCF_051020955.1. NCBI lineage: Eukaryota > Metazoa > Arthropoda > Insecta > Hymenoptera > Halictidae > Megalopta > Megalopta genalis. The sequence continues at coordinate 5,385,971 of NC_135024.1, forward strand.
TAAAATCGGAAAAAACAGCAAAATCCGAGGTTCGGGCATGTCGGGCAAATATGGGCAGGTTCGGGCTGATTCGGGCAGATTCGGGCAGGTCGGGCAGATTCGGGCATGTCGGGCAGGTCGGGCAGATTCGGGCAGGTCGGGCAGATTCGGGCATGTCGGGCAGATTCGGGCAGATTCGGGCAGGTCGGGCAGATTCGGGCAGATTCGGGCAGGTCGGGCAGATTCGAGCAGATATGGGCAGATTCGGGCAGGTCGGGCAGATTCGGGCATGTCGGGCAGGTCGGGCAGATTCGGGCAGATAGGGGCAGGTTCGGGGTGATTCGGGCAGAAAACGCCTAAATCCATCAAAACAGCTAAATCCGAGATTTATATACATATAGCCAGTGTCGAGGTGAATTCAATGACCTACTATATCATGATGTCAACCTTGTCATAACGCTAAAATGATCTTGGACAGGATGAGCGATTTTGAAGTAACGTGGAACCACCGTGGATGAAGTAACGTAAAATAATGAAGTCAAATTGGCTATCATCGACGTTAATTGATCCGAGCGGAGTCGATTGCGAGAAATTATTAATACGACAGAAGTCTTCGGGCTCTGATAGATCCGTCTGATGGGCGAGCTTGGTTGATTTAGCGGCGATGATGCACGCACGAAGATTATGATGGAAGCAAGGAAAGGATTTGCGGTGGTAGATATCGCGCGATTGTCGGTACGATGATTCAAGAAAACTCGTGTTCGAACGGTTTTCCCTTTTCGCGGGAACAGTACCTTGCCGGAACCGTGCGCCCGCAATAAGTGAAAAGAAAACAGCTAAATCCGAGAAATCAGTTAAATCCAAGAAAACAGCTAAATCCAAGAAAACAGCTAAATCCAGGAAAACAGCTAAATTCGAGAAAACAGCTAAATCCGAAAAAACAGCTAAGTCCAAGAAATCAGCTAAATCCAAGAAAACAGCTAAATCCAAGAAAACAGCTAAATCCAAGAAAACAGCTAAATCCAAGAAAACAGCTAAATCCGAGAAATCAGCTAAATCCCAGAAAACAGCTAAATCCGAGAAAACAGCTAAATCCGAGAAAACAGCTAAATCCGAGAAATCAGCTAAATCCAAGAAAACAGCTAAATCCAAGAAAACAGCTAAATCCGGGAAAACAGCTAAATCCAAGAAAACAACTAAATCCGGGAAAACAGCTAAATCCGGGAAAACAGCTAAATCCGAGAAAACAGCTAAATCCGAGAAAACAGCTAAATCCGGGAAAACAGCTAAATCCGGGAAATCAGCCAAATCCAAGAAAACAGCTAAATCCAAGAAAACAGCTAAATCCAAGAAAACAGCTAAATCCAAGAAAACAGCTAAATCTGAGAAAACAGCTAAATCCGAGAAATCAGCTAAATCCCAGAAAACAGCTAAATCCCAGAAAACAGCTAAATCCGGGAAATCAGCTAAATCCAAGAAATCAGCTAAATCCAAGAAAACAGCTAAATCCGGGAAAACAGCTAAATCCAAGAAAACAGCTAAATCCGGGAAAACAGCTAAATCCGAGAAAACGGCTAAATCTGAGAAAACAGTTAAACCCGAGAAATCAGCTAAATCCAAGAAAACAGCTAAATCCAAGAAAACAGCTAAATCCGGGAAAACAGCTAAATCCGGGAAAACAGCTAAATCCCAGAAAACAGCTAAATCCCAGAAAACAGCTAAATCTGAGAAAACAGCTAAATCCGAGAAATCAGCTAAATCCGAGAAAACAGCTAAATCCGGGAAAACAGCTAAATCCCAGAAAACAGCTAAATCCGGGAAAACAGCTAAATCCGGGAAAACAGCTAAATCCCAGAAAACAGCTAAATCCGGGAAAACAGATAAATCCAAGAAAACAGCTAAATCCCAGAAAACAGCTAAATCCCAGAAAACAGCTAAATCCGAGAAAACAGCTAAATCCAAGAAATCAGCTAAATCCAAGAAAACAGCTAAATCCGGGAAAACAGCTAAATCCCAGAAAACAGCTAAATCCGAGAAATCAGCTAAATCCGAGAAAACAGCTAAATCCGAGAAATCAGCTAAATCCAAGAAAACAGCTAAATCCGGGAAAACAGCTAAATCCCAGAAAACAGCTAAATCCGGGAAAACAGCTAAATCCGAGAAATCAGCTAAATCCGAGAAAACAGCTAAATCCGGGAAAACAGCTAAATCCCAGAAAACAGCTAAATCCGGGAAAACAGCTAAATCCGAGAAATCAGCTAAATCCGAGAAAACAGCTAAATCCGAGAAATCAGCTAAATCCCAGAAAACAGCTAAATCCGAGAAATCAGCTAAATCCAAGAAAACAGCTAAATCCGGGAAAACAGCTAAATCCCAGAAAACAGCTAAATCCGGGAAAACAGCTAAATCCGAGAAATCAGCTAAATCCGAGAAAACAGCTAAATCCGGGAAAACAGCTAAATCCCAGAAAACAGCTAAATCCGGGAAATCAGCTAAATCCAAGAAATCAGCTAAATCCAAGAAAACAGCTAAATCCGAGAAAACAGCTAAATCCCAGAAAACAGCTAAATCCGAGAAGACAGCTAAATCCCAGAAAACAGCTAAATCCGGGAAAACAGCTAAAATCGGAAAAAACATTAAAATCCGAGGTTCGGGCATGTCGGGCAAATATGGGCAGGTTCGGGCTGATTCGGGCAGATTCGGGCAGGTCGGGCAGATTCGGGCATGTCGGGCAGGTCGGGCAGATTCGGGCAGGTCGGGCAGATTCGGGCATGTCGGGCAGGTCGGGCAGATTCGGGCATGTCGGGCAGGTCGGGCAGATTCGGGCAGATAGGGGCAGGTTCGGGGTGATTCGGGCAGAAAACGCCTAAATCCATCAAAACAGCTGAATCCGAGATTTATATACATATAGCCAGTGTCGAGGTGAATTCAATGACCTACTATATCATGATGTCAACCTTGTCATAACGCTAAAATGATCTTGGACAGGATGAGCGATTTTGAAGTAACGTGGAACCACCGTGGATGAAGTAACGTAAAATAATGAAGTCAAATTGGCTATCATCGACGTTAATTGATCCGAGCGGAGTCGATTGCGAGAAATTATTAATACGACAGAAGTCTTCGGGCTCTGATAGATCCGTCTGATGGGCGAGCTTGGTTGATTTAGCGGCGATGATGCACGCACGAAGATTATGATGGAAGCAAGGAAAGGATTTGCGGTGGTAGATATCGCGCGATTGTCGGTACGATGATTCAAGAAAACTCGTGTTCGAACGGTTTTCCCTTTTCGCGGGAACAGTACCTTGCCGGAACCGTGCGCCCGCAATAAGTGAAAAGAAAACAGCTAAATCCGAGAAATCAGTTAAATCCGAGAAATCAGCTAAATCCGAGAAAACAGCTAAATCCGGGAAAACAGCTAAATCCCAGAAAACAGCTAAATCCGGGAAAACAGCTAAATCCGAGAAATCAGCTAAATCCGAGAAAACAGCTAAATCCGAGAAAACAGCTAAATCCGGGAAAACAGCTAAATCCGAGAAATCAGCTAAATCCCAGAAAACAGCTAAATCCAAGAAAACAGCTAAATCCCAGAAAACAGCTAAATCCCAGAAAACAGCTAAATCCGGGAAATCAGCTAAATCCGAGAAAACAGCTAAATCCCAGAAAACAGCTAAATCCGAGAAAACAGCTAAATCCGAGAAATCAGCTAAATCCCAGAAAACAGCTAAATCCAAGAAAACAGCTAAATCCGAGAAAACAGCTAAATCCGAGAAATCAGCTAAATCCCAGAAAACAGCTAAATCCGGGAAAACAGCTAAATCCGAGAAATCAGCTAAATCCGAGAAAACAGCTAAATCCGGGAAAACAGCTAAATCCCAGAAAACAACTAAATCCGGGAAAACAGCTAAAATCGGAAAAAACATTAAAATCCGAGGTTCGGGCATGTCGGGCAAATATGGGCAGATTCGGGCATGTCGGGCAGGTCGGGCAGATTCGGGCAGATTCGGGCAGGTCGGGCAGATTCGGGCAGGTCGGGCAGATTCGGGCATGTCGGGCAGATTCAGGCAGATTCGGGCAGGTCGGGCAGATTCGGGCATGTCGGGCAGATTCGGGCAGGTCGGGCAGATTCGGGCAGATATGGGCAGATTCGGGCAGATCGGGCAGATTCGGGCAGATTCGGGCAGGTCGGGCAGATTCGGGCATGTCGGGCAGGTCGGGCAGATTCGGGCATGTCGGGCAGATTCGGGCAGATTCGGGCAGGTCGGGCAGATTCGGGCATGTCGGGCAGATTCGGGCAGGTCGGGCAGATTCGGGCAGATATGGGCAGATTCGGGCAGATCGGGCAGATTCGGGCAGATTCGGGCAGGTCGGGCAGATTCGAGCAGATATGGGCAGATTCGGGCAGGTCGGGCAGATTCGGGCATGTCGGGCAGGTCGGGCAGATTCGGGCAGATAGGGGCAGGTTCGGGGTGATTCGGGCAGAAAACGCCTAAATCCATCAAAACAGCTAAATCCGAGATTTATATACATATAGCCAGTGTCGAGGTGAATTCAATGACCTACTATATCATGATGTCAACCTTGTCATAACGCTAAAATGATCTTGGACAGGATGAGCGATTTTGAAGTAACGTGGAACCACCGTGGCTGAAGTAACGTAAAATAATGAAGTCAAATTGGCTATCATCGACGTTAATTGATCCGAGCGGAGTCGATTGCGAGAAATTATTAATACGACAGAAGTCTTCGGGCTCTGATAGATCCGTCTGATGGGCGAGCTTGGTTGATTTAGCGGCGATGATGCACGCACGAAGATTATGATGGAAGCAAGGAAAGGATTTGCGGTGGTAGATATCGCGCGATTGTCGGTACGATGATTCAAGAAAACTCGTGTTCGAACGGTTTTCCCTTTTCGCGGGAACAGTACCTTGCCGGAACCGTGCGCCCGCAATAAGTGAAAAGAAAACAGCTAAATCCGAGAAATCAGTTAAATCCGAGAAATCAGCTAAATCCGAGAAAACAGCTAAATCCGGGAAAACAGCTAAATCCCAGAAAACAGCTAAATCCGGGAAAACAGCTAAATCCGAGAAATCAGCTAAATCCGAGAAAACAGCTAAATCCGAGAAAACAGCTAAATCCGGGAAAACAGCTAAATCCGAGAAATCAGCTAAATCCCAGAAAACAGCTAAATCCAAGAAAACAGCTAAATCCCAGAAAACAGCTAAATCCCAGAAAACAGCTAAATCCGGGAAATCAGCTAAATCCGAGAAAACAGCTAAATCCCAGAAAACAGCTAAATCCGAGAAAACAGCTAAATCCGAGAAATCAGCTAAATCCCAGAAAACAGCTAAATCCAAGAAAACAGCTAAATCCGAGAAAACAGCTAAATCCGAGAAATCAGCTAAATCCCAGAAAACAGCTAAATCCGGGAAAACAGCTAAATCCGAGAAATCAGCTAAATCCGAGAAAACAGCTAAATCCGGGAAAACAGCTAAATCCCAGAAAACAACTAAATCCGGGAAAACAGCTAAAATCGGAAAAAACATTAAAATCCGAGGTTCGGGCATGTCGGGCAAATATGGGCAGATTCGGGCATGTCGGGCAGGTCGGGCAGATTCGGGCAGATTCGGGCAGGTCGGGCAGATTCGGGCAGGTCGGGCAGATTCGGGCATGTCGGGCAGATTCAGGCAGATTCGGGCAGGTCGGGCAGATTCGGGCATGTCGGGCAGATTCGGGCAGGTCGGGCAGATTCGGGCAGATATGGGCAGATTCGGGCAGATCGGGCAGATTCGGGCAGATTCGGGCAGGTCGGGCAGATTCGGGCATGTCGGGCAGGTCGGGCAGATTCGGGCATGTCGGGCAGATTCGGGCAGATTCGGGCAGGTCGGGCAGATTCGGGCATGTCGGGCAGATTCGGGCAGGTCGGGCAGATTCGGGCAGATATGGGCAGATTCGGGCAGATCGGGCAGATTCGGGCAGATTCGGGCAGGTCGGGCAGATTCGAGCAGATATGGGCAGATTCGGGCAGGTCGGGCAGATTCGGGCATGTCGGGCAGGTCGGGCAGATTCGGGCAGATAGGGGCAGGTTCGGGGTGATTCGGGCAGAAAACGCCTAAATCCATCAAAACAGCTAAATCCGAGATTTATATACATATAGCCAGTGTCGAGGTGAATTCAATGACCTACTATATCATGATGTCAACCTTGTCATAACGCTAAAATGATCTTGGACAGGATGAGCGATTTTGAAGTAACGTGGAACCACCGTGGATGAAGTAACGTAAAATAATGAAGTCAAATTGGCTATCATCGACGTTAATTGATCCGAGCGGAGTCGATTGCGAGAAATTATTAATACGACAGAAGTCTTCGGGCTCTGATAGATCCGTCTGATGGGCGATATTGGTTGATTTAGCGGCGATGATGCACGCACGAAGATTATGATGGAAGCAAGGAAAGGATTTGCGGTGGTAGATATCGCGCGATTGTCGGTACGATGATTCAAGAAAAGTCGTGTTCGAACGGTTTTCCCTTTTCGCGGGAACAGTACCTTGCCGGAACCGTGCGCCCGCAATAAGTGAAAAGAAAACAGCTAAATCCGAGAAATCAGCTAAATCCGAGAAATCAGCTAAATCCGAGAAAACAGCTAAATCCGAGAAATCAGCTAAATCCCAGAAAACAGCTAAATCCGGGAAAACAGCTAAATCCGAGAAATCAGCTAAATCCGAGAAAACAGCTAAATCCCAGAAAACAGCTAAATCCGAGAAAACAGCTAAATCCGAGAAATCAGCTAAATCCCAGAAAACAGCTAAATCCGGGAAAACAGCTAAATCCGAGAAATCAGCTAAATCCGAGAAAACAGCTAAATCCGGGAAAACAGCTAAATCCCAGAAAACAGCTAAATCCGAGAAAACAGCTAAATCCGAGAAATCAGCTAAATCCCAGAAAACAGCTAAATCCAAGAAAACAGCTAAATCCCAGAAAACAGCTAAATCCCAGAAAACAGCTAAATCCAAGAAAACAGCTAAATCCAAGAAAACAGCTAAATCCCAGAAAACAGCTAAATCCGGGAAATCAGCTAAATCCGAGAAATCAGCTAAATCCGAGAAAACAGCTAAATCCGGGAAAACAGCTAAATCCCAGAAAACAACTAAATCCGGGAAAACAGCTAAAATCGGAAAAAACATTAAAATCCGAGGTTCGGGCATGTCGGGCAAATATGGGCAGATTCGGGCATGTCGGGCAGGTCGGGCAGATTCGGGCAGATTCGGGCAGGTCGGGCAGATTCGGGCAGGTCGGGCAGATTCGGGCAGATTCGGGCAGGTCGGGCAGATTCGAGCAGATATGGGCAGATTCGGGCAGGTCGGGCAGATTCGGGCATGTCGGGCAGGTCGGGCAGATTCGGGCAGATAGGGGCAGGTTCGGGGTGATTCGGGCAGAAAACGCCTAAATCCATCAAAACAGCTAAATCCGAGATTTATATACATATAGCCAGTGTCGAGGTGAATTCAATGACCTACTATATCATGATGTCAACCTTGTCATAACGCTAAAATGATCTTGGACAGGATGAGCGATTTTGAAGTAACGTGGAACCACCGTGGATGAAGTAACGTAAAATAATGAAGTCAAATTGGCTATCATCGACGTTAATTGATCCGAGCGGAGTCGATTGCGAGAAATTATTAATACGACAGAAGTCTTCGGGCTCTGATAGATCCGTCTGATGGGCGATATTGGTTGATTTAGCGGCGATGATGCACGCACGAAGATTATGATGGAAGCAAGGAAAGGATTTGCGGTGGTAGATATCGCGCGATTGTCGGTACGATGATTCAAGAAAACTCGTGTTCGAACGGTTTTCCCTTTTCGCGGGAACAGTACCTTGCCGGAACCGTGCGCCCGCAATAAGTGAAAAGAAAACAGCTAAATCCGAGAAATCAGTTAAATCCGAGAAAACAGCTAAATCCCAGAAAACAGCTAAATCCGAGAAAACAGCTAAATCCGAGAAATCAGCTAAATCCGGGAAAACAGCTAAATCCCAGAAAACAGCTAAATCCGAGAAAACAGCTAAATCCCAGAAAACAGCTAAATCCGGGAAAACAGCTAAATCCCAGAAAACAGCTAAATCCCAGAAAACAGCTAAATCCCAGAAAACAGCTAAATCCAAGAAAACAGCTAAATCCAAGAAAACAGCTAAATCCCAGAAAACAGCTAAATCCGGGAAATCAGCTAAATCCAAGAAATCAGCTAAATCCAAGAAAACAGCTAAATCCGAGAAAACAGCTAAATCCCAGAAAACAGCTAAATCCGGGAAAACAGCTAAATCCGAGAAATCAGCTAAATCCGAGAAAACAGCTAAATCCCAGAAAACAGCTAAATCCGAGAAAACAGCTAAATCCGAGAAATCAGCTAAATCCCAGAAAACAGCTAAATCCGGGAAAACAGCTAAATCCGAGAAATCAGCTAAATCCGAGAAAACAGCTAAATCCGGGAAAACAGCTAAATCCCAGAAAACAACTAAATCCGGGAAAACAGCTAAAATCGGAAAAAACATTAAAATCCGAGGTTCGGGCATGTCGGGCAAATATGGGCAGATTCGGGCATGTCGGGCAGGTCGGGCAGATTCGGGCAGATTCGGGCAGGTCGGGCAGATTCGGGCAGGTCGGGCAGATTCGGGCAGGTCGGGCAGGTCGGGCAGATTCGAGCAGATATGGGCAGATTCGGGCAGGTCGGGCAGATTCGGGCATGTCGGGCAGGTCGGGCAGATTCGGGCAGATAGGGGCAGGTTCGGGGTGATTCGGGCAGAAAACGCCTAAATCCATCAAAACAGCTAAATCCGAGATTTATATACATATAGCCAGTGTCGAGGTGAATTCAATGACCTACTATATCATGATGTCAACCTTGTCATAACGCTAAAATGATCTTGGACAGGATGAGCGATTTTGAAGTAACGTGGAACCACCGTGGATGAAGTAACGTAAAATAATGAAGTCAAATTGGCTATCATCGACGTTAATTGATCCGAGCGGAGTCGATTGCGAGAAATTATTAATACGACAGAAGTCTTCGGGCTCTGATAGATCCGTCTGATGGGCGAGCTTGGTTGATTTAGCGGCGATGATGCACGCACGAAGATTATGATGGAAGCAAGGAAAGGATTTGCGGTGGTAGATATCGCGCGATTGTCGGTACGATGATTCAAGAAAAGTCGTGTTCGAACGGTTTTCCCTTTTCGCGGGAACAGTACTTTGCCGGAACCGTGCGCCCGCAATAAGTGAAAAGAAAACAGCTAAATCCGAGAAATTAGTTAAATCCAAGAAAACAGCTAAATCCAAGAAAACAGCTAAATCCAAGAAAACAGCTAAATCCGAGAAAACAGCTAAATCCCAGAAAACAGCTAAATCCGAGAAAACAGCTAAATCCGAGAAATCAGCTAAATCCAAGAAAACAGCTATATCCGGGAAAACAGCTAAATCCAAGAAAACAGCTAAATCCGAGAAAACAGCTAAATCCCAGAAAACAGCTAAATCCGAGAAATCAGCTAAATCCGTGAAAACAGCTAAATCCAAGAAAACAGCTAAATCCGAGAAATCAGCTAAATCCGAGAAAACAGCTAAATCCCAGAAAACAGCTAAATCCCAGAAAACAGCTAAATCCGGGAAATCAGCTAAATCCAAGAAAACAGCTATATCCGGGAAAACAGCTGAATCCAAGAAAACAGCTAAATCCCAGAAAACAGCTAAATCCGAGAAAACAGCTTAGTCCAAGAAAACAGCTAAATCCGAGAAAACAGCTAAATCCGAGAAAACAGCTAAATCCAAAAAACAGCTTAATCCAAGAAATCAGCTAAATCCCAGAAAACAGCTAAATCCGGGAAATCAGCTAAATCCCAGAAAACAGCTAAATCCGGGAAATCAGCTAAATCCGAGAAATCAGCTAAATCCCAGAAAACAGCTAAATCCAAGAAAACAGCTAAATCCCAGAAAACAGCTAAATCCCAGAAAACAGCTAAATCCGAGAAATCAGCTAAATCCGAGAAAACAGCTAAATCCCAGAAAACAGCTAAATCCGAGAAAACAGCTAAATCCGAGAAATCAGCTAAATCCCAGAAAACAGCTAAATCCGAGAAAACAGCTAAATCCCAGAAAACAGCTAAATCCGAGAAATCAGCTAAATCCGAGAAAACAGCTAAATCCGGGAAAACAGCTAAATCCCAGAAAACAGCTAAATCCGGGAAAACAGCTAAATCCCAGAAAACAGCTAAATCCGAGAAAACAGCTAAATCCGAGAAATCAGCTAAATCCCAGAAAACAGCTAAATCCAAGAAAACAGCTAAATCCCAGAAAACAGCTAAATCCCAGAAAACAGCTAAATCCGAGAAATCAGCTAAATCCGAGAAATCAGCTAAATCCGAGAAAACAGCTAAATCCGGGAAAACAGCTAAATCCGAGAAAACAGCTAAATCCGAGAAATCAGCTAAATCCGAGAAATCAGCTAAATCCCAGAAAACAGCTAAATCCAAGAAAACAGCTAAATCCGGGAAAACAGCTAAATCCGAGAAATCAGCTAAATCCAGGAAAACAGCTTAATCCGGGAAAACAGCTAAATCCCAGAAAACAACTAAATCCGGGAAAACAGCTAAAATCGGAAAAAACATTAAAATCCGAGGTTCGGGCATGTCGGGCAAATATGGGCAGGTTCGGGCTGATTCGGGCAGATTCGGGCAGGTCGGCCAGATTCGGGCATGTCGGGCAGGTCGGGCAGATTCGGGCAGGTCGGGCAGATTCGGGCATGTCGGGCAGGTCGGGCAGATTCGGGCATGTCGGGCAGATTCGGGCAGATTCGGGCAGGTCGGGCAGATTCGGGCATGTCGGGCAGGTCGGGCAGATTCGGGCAGATAGGGGCAGGTTCGGGGTGATTCGGGCAGAAAACGCCTAAATCCATCAAAACAGCTAAATCCGAGATTTATATACATATAGCCAGTGTCGAGGTGAATTCAATGACCTACTATATCATGATGTCAACCTTGTCATAACGCTAAAATGATCTTGGACAGGATGAGCGATTTTGAAGTAACGTGGAACCACCGTGGCTGAAGTAACGTAAAATAATGAAGTCAAATTGGCTATCATCGACGTTAATTGATCCGAGCGGAGTCGATTGCGAGAAATTATTAATACGACAGAAGTCTTCGGGCTCTGATAGATCCGTCTGATGGGCGAGCTTGGTTGATTTAGCGGCGATGATGCACGCACGAAGATTATGATGGAAGCAAGGAAAGGATTTGCGGTGGTAGATATCGCGCGATTGTCGGTACGATGATTCAAGAAAACTCGTGTTCGAACGGTTTTCCCTTTTCGCGGGAACAGTACCTTGCCGGAACCGTGCGCCCGCAATAAGTGAAAAGAAAACAGCTAAATCCGAGAAATCAGCTAAATCCGAGAAAACAGCTAAATCCGAGAAATCAGCTAAATCCGAGAAATCAGCTAAATCCCAGAAAACAGCTAAATCCGGGAAAACAGCTAAATCCGAGAAAACAACTAAATCCGGGAAAACAGCTAAAATCGGAAAAAACATTAAAATCCGAGGTTCGGGCATGTCGGGCAAATATGGGCAGGTTCGGGCTGATTCGGGCAGATTCGGGCAGGTCGGGCAGATTCGGGCATGTCGGGCAGGTCGGGCAGATTCGGGCAGGTCGGGCAGATTCGGGCATGTCGGGCAGGTCGGGCAGATTCGGGCATGTCGGGCAGATTCGGGCAGATTCGGGCAGGTCGGGCAGATTCGGGCATGTCGGGCAGGTCGGGCAGATTCGGGCAGGTCGGGCAGATTCGGGCATGTCGGGCAGGTCGGGCAGATTCGGGCATGTCGGGCAGATTCGGGCAGATTCGGGCAGGTCGGGCAGATTCGGGCATGTCGGGCAGATTCGGGCAGGTCGGGCAGATTCGGGCAGATATGGGCAGATTCGGGCAGATCGGGCAGATTCGGGCAGATTCGGGCAGGTCGGGCAGATTCGAGCAGATATGGGCAGATTCGGGCAGGTCGGGCAGATTCGGGCATGTCGGGCAGGTCGGGCAGATTCGGGCAGATAGGGGCAGGTTCGGGGTGATTCGGGCAGAAAACGCCTAAATCCATCAAAACAGCTAAATCCGAGATTTATATACATATAGCCAGTGTCGAGGTGAATTCAATGACCTACTATATCATGATGTCAACCTTGTCATAACGCTAAAATGATCTTGGACAGGATGAGCGATTTTGAAGTAACGTGGAACCACCGTGGCTGAAGTAACGTAAAATAATGAAGTCAAATTGGCTATCATCGACGTTAATTGATCCGAGCGGAGTCGATTGCGAGAAATTATTAATACGACAGAAGTCTTCGGGCTCTGATAGATCCGTCTGATGGGCGAGCTTGGTTGATTTAGCGGCGATGATGCACGCACGAAGATTATGATGGAAGCAAGGAAAGGATTTGCGGTGGTAGATATCGCGCGATTGTCGGTACGATGATTCAAGAAAACTCGTGTTCGAACGGTTTTCCCTTTTCGCGGGAACAGTACTTTGCCGGAACCGTGCGCCCGCAATAAGTGAAAAGAAAACAGCTAAATCCGAGAAATTAGTTAAATCCAAGAAAACAGCTAAATCCAAGAAAACAGCTAAATCCAAGAAAACAGCTAAATCCGAGAAAACAGCTAAATCCCAGAAAACAGCTAAATCCGAGAAAACAGCTAAATCCGAGAAATCAGCTAAATCCAAGAAAACAGCTATATCCGGGAAAACAGCTAAATCCAAGAAAACAGCTAAATCCAAGAAAACAGCTAAATCCAGGAAAACAGCTAAATCCGGGAAAACAGCTAAAATCGGAAAAAACATTAAAATCCGAGGTTCGGGCATGTCGGGCAAATATGGGCAGGTTCGGGCTGATTCGGGCAGATTCGGGCAGGTCGGGCAGATTCGGGCATGTCGGGCAGGTCGGGCAGATTCGGGCAGGTCGGGCAGATTCGGGCATGTCGGGCAGGTCGGGCAGATTCGGGCATGTCGGGCAGATTCGGGCAGATTCGGGCAGGTCGGGCAGATTCGGGCATGTCGGGCAGGTCGGGCAGATTCGGGCAGGTCGGGCAGATTCGGGCATGTCGGGCAGGTCGGGCAGATTCGGGCATGTCGGGCAGATTCGGGCAGATTCGGGCAGGTCGGGCAGATTCGGGCAGGTCGGGCAGATTCGGGCAGGTCGGGCAGATTCGGGCAGATATGGGCAGATTCGGGCAGATCGGGCAGATTCGGGCAGATTCGGGCAGGTCGGGCAGATTCGAGCAGATATGGGCAGATTCGGGCAGGTCGGGCAGATTCGGGCATGTCGGGCAGGTCGGGCAGATTCGGGCAGATAGGGGCAGGTTCGGGGTGATTCGGGCAGAAAACGCCTAAATCCATCAAAACAGCTAAATCCGAGATTTATATACATATAGCCAGTGTCGAGGTGAATTCAATGACCTACTATATCATGATGTCAACCTTGTCATAACGCTAAAATGATCTTGGACAGGATGAGCGATTTTGAAGTAACGTGGAACCACCGTGGCTGAAGTAACGTAAAATAATGAAGTCAAATTGGCTATCATCGACGTTAATTGATCCGAGCGGAGTCGATTGCGAGAAATTATTAATACGACAGAAGTCTTCGGGCTCTGATAGATCCGTCTGATGGGCGAGCTTGGTTGATTTAGCGGCGATGATGCACGCACGAAGATTATGATGGAAGCAAGGAAAGGATTTGCGGTGGTAGATATCGCGCGATTGTCGGTACGATGATTCAAGAAAACTCGTGTTCGAACGGTTTTCCCTTTTCGCGGGAACAGTACTTTGCCGGAACCGTGCGCCCGCAATAAGTGAAAAGAAAACAGCTAAATCCGAGAAATTAGTTAAATCCAAGAAAACAGCTAAATCCAAGAAAACAGCTAAATCCAAGAAAACAGCTAAATCCGAGAAAACAGCTAAATCCCAGAAAACAGCTAAATCCGAGAAAACAGCTAAATCCGAGAAATCAGCTAAATCCAAGAAAACAGCTATATCCGGGAAAACAGCTAAATCCAAGAAAACAGCTAAATCCAAGAAAACAGCTAAATCCAGGAAAACAGCTAAATCCGAGAAATCAGCTAAATCCGTGAAAACAGCTAAATCCAAGAAAACAGCTAAATCCGAGAAATCAGCTAAATCCGAGAAAACAGCTAAATCCCAGAAAACAGCTAAATCCCAGAAAACAGCTAAATCCGGGAAATCAGCTAAATCCAAGAAAACAGCTATATCCGGGAAAACAGCTGAATCCAAGAAAACAGCTAAATCCAAGAAAACAGCTAAATCCAGGAAAACAGCTAAATCCGAGAAATCAGCTAAATCCGTGAAAACAGCTAAATCCAAGAAAACAGCTAAATCCGAGAAATCAGCTAAATCCAAGAAAACAGCTAAATCCCAGAAAACAGCTAAATCCCAGAAAACAGCTAAATCCGGGAAAACAGCTAAATCCGAGAAATCAGCTAAATCCGAGAAAACAGCTAAATCCGGGAAAACAGCTAAATCCGAGAAAACAGCTAAATCCGAGAAATCAGCTAAATCCGAGAAATCAGCTAAATCCCAGAAAACAGCTAAATCCAAGAAAACAGCTAAATCCGGGAAAACAGCTAAATCCGAGAAATCAGCTAAATCCAGGAAAACAGCTTAATCCGGGAAAACAGCTAAATCCCAGAAAACAACTAAATCCGGGAAAACAGCTAAAATCGGAAAAAACATTAAAATCCGAGGTTCGGGCATGTCGGGCAAATATGGGCAGGTTCGGGCTGATTCGGGCAGATTCGGGCAGGTCGGCCAGATTCGGGCATGTCGGGCAGGTCGGGCAGATTCGGGCAGGTCGGGCAGATTCGGGCATGTCGGGCAGGTCGGGCAGATTCGGGCATGTCGGGCAGATTCGGGCAGATTCGGGCAGGTCGGGCAGATTCGGGCATGTCGGGCAGGTCGGGCAGATTCGGGCAGATAGGGGCAGGTTCGGGGTGATTCGGGCAGAAAACGCCTAAATCCATCAAAACAGCTAAATCCGAGATTTATATACATATAGCCAGTGTCGAGGTGAATTCAATGACCTACTATATCATGATGTCAACCTTGTCATAACGCTAAAATGATCTTGGACAGGATGAGCGATTTTGAAGTAACGTGGAACCACCGTGGCTGAAGTAACGTAAAATAATGAAGTCAAATTGGCTATCATCGACGTTAATTGATCCGAGCGGAGTCGATTGCGAGAAATTATTAATACGACAGAAGTCTTCGGGCTCTGATAGATCCGTCTGATGGGCGAGCTTGGTTGATTTAGCGGCGATGATGCACGCACGAAGATTATGATGGAAGCAAGGAAAGGATTTGCGGTGGTAGATATCGCGCGATTGTCGGTACGATGATTCAAGAAAACTCGTGTTCGAACGGTTTTCCCTTTTCGCGGGAACAGTACCTTGCCGGAACCGTGCGCCCGCAATAAGTGAAAAGAAAACAGCTAAATCCGAGAAATCAGCTAAATCCGAGAAAACAGCTAAATCCGAGAAATCAGCTAAATCCGAGAAATCAGCTAAATCCCAGAAAACAGCTAAATCCGGGAAAACAGCTAAATCCGAGAAAACAACTAAATCCGGGAAAACAGCTAAAATCGGAAAAAACATTAAAATCCGAGGTTCGGGCATGTCGGGCAAATATGGGCAGGTTCGGGCTGATTCGGGCAGATTCGGGCAGGTCGGGCAGATTCGGGCATGTCGGGCAGGTCGGGCAGATTCGGGCAGGTCGGGCAGATTCGGGCATGTCGGGCAGGTCGGGCAGATTCGGGCATGTCGGGCAGATTCGGGCAGATTCGGGCAGGTCGGGCAGATTCGGGCATGTCGGGCAGGTCGGGCAGATTCGGGCAGGTCGGGCAGATTCGGGCATGTCGGGCAGGTCGGGCAGATTCGGGCATGTCGGGCAGATTCGGGCAGATTCGGGCAGGTCGGGCAGATTCGGGCATGTCGGGCAGATTCGGGCAGGTCGGGCAGATTCGGGCAGATATGGGCAGATTCGGGCAGATCGGGCAGATTCGGGCAGATTCGGGCAGGTCGGGCAGATTCGAGCAGATATGGGCAGATTCGGGCAGGTCGGGCAGATTCGGGCATGTCGGGCAGGTCGGGCAGATTCGGGCAGATAGGGGCAGGTTCGGGGTGATTCGGGCAGAAAACGCCTAAATCCATCAAAACAGCTGAATCCGAGATTTATATACATATAGCCAGTGTCGAGGTGAATTCAATGACCTACTATATCATGATGTCAACCTTGTCATAACGCTAAAATGATCTTGGACAGGATGAGCGATTTTGAAGTAACGTGGAACCACCGTGGATGAAGTAACGTAAAATAATGAAGTCAAATTGGCTATCATCGACGTTAATTGATCCGAGCGGAGTCGATTGCGAGAAATTATTAATACGACAGAAGTCTTCGGGCTCTGATAGATCCGTCTGATGGGCGAGCTTGGTTGATTTAGCGGCGATGATGCACGCACGAAGATTATGATGGAAGCAAGGAAAGGATTTGCGGTGGTAGATATCGCGCGATTGTCGGTACGATGATTCAAGAAAACTCGTGTTCGAACGGTTTTCCCTTTTCGCGGGAACAGTACCTTGCCGGAACCGTGCGCCCGCAATAAGTGAAAAGAAAACAGCTAAATCCGAGAAATCAGTTAAATCCAAGAAAACAGCTAAATCCAAGAAAACAGCTAAATCCAGGAAAACAGCTAAATCCAAGAAAACAGCTAAATCCAAGAAAACAGCTAAATCCAAGAAAACAGCTAAATCCGAGAAAACAGCTAAATCCCAGAAAACAGCTAAATCCGAGAAAACAGCTAAATCCGAGAAATCAGCTAAATCCAAGAAAACAGCTAAATCCGGGAAAACAGCTAAATCCCAGAAAACAGCTAAATCCGGGAAAACAGCTAAATCCGGGAAAACAGCTAAATCCCAGAAAACAGCTAAATCCGGGAAAACAGCTAAATCCGAGAAAACAGCTAAATCCCAGAAAACAGCTAAATCCGAGAAAACAGCTAAATCCCAGAAAACAGCTAAATCCGAGAAAACAGCTAAATCCGAGAAATCAGCTAAATCCCAGAAAACAGCTAAATCCGGGAAAACAGCTAAATCCGAGAAATCAGCTAAATCCGAGAAAACAGCTAAATCCGGGAAAACAGCTAAATCCCAGAAAACAACTAAATCCGGGAAAACAGCTAAAATCGGAAAAAACATTAAAATCCGAGGTTCGGGCATGTCGGGCAAATATGGGCAGATTCGGGCATGTCGGGCAGGTCGGGCAGATTCGGGCAGATTCGGGCAGGTCGGGCAGATTCGGGCAGGTCGGGCAGATTCGGGCATGTCGGGCAGATTCGGGCAGATTCGGGCAGGTCGGGCAGATTCGGGCATGTCGGGCAGATTCGGGCAGGTCGGGCAGATTCGGGCAGATATGGGCAGATTCGGGCAGATCGGGCAGATTCGGGCAGATTCGGGCAGGTCGGGCAGATTCGGGCAGGTCGGGCAGATTCGGGCATGTCGGGCAGGTCGGGCAGATTCGGGCATGTCGGGCAGATTCGGGCAGATAGGGGCAGGTTCGGGGTGATTCGGGCAGAAAACGCCTAAATCCATCAAAACAGCTAAATCCGAGATTTATATACATATAGCCAGTGTCGAGGTGAATTCAATGACCTACTATATCATGATGTCAACCTTGTCATAACGCTAAAATGATCTTGGACAGGATGAGCGATTTTGAAGTAACGTGGAACCACCGTGGATGAAGTAACGTAAAATAATGAAGTCAAATTGGCTATCATCGACGTTAATTGATCCGAGCGGAGTCGATTGCGAGAAATTATTAATACGACAGAAGTCTTCGGGCTCTGATAGATCCGTCTGATGGGCGAGCTTGGTTGATTTAGCGGCGATGATGCACGCACGAAGATTATGATGGAAGCAAGGAAAGGATTTGCGGTGGTAGATATCGCGCGATTGTCGGTACGATGATTCAAGAAAAGTCGTGTTCGAACGGTTTTCCCTTTTCGCGGGAACAGTACCTTGCCGGAACCGTGCGCCCGCAATAAGTGAAAAGAAAACAGCTAAATCCGAGAAATCAGTTAAATCCGAGAAAACAGCTAAATCCCAGAAAACAGCTAAATCCGAGAAAACAGCTAAATCCGAGAAAACAGCTAAATCCGAGAAATCAGCTAAATCCAAGAAAACAGCTAAATCCGGGAAAACAGCTAAATCCCAGAAAACA
The DNA here is from genome assembly GCF_051020955.1 of Megalopta genalis. Taxonomy (NCBI): domain Eukaryota; kingdom Metazoa; phylum Arthropoda; class Insecta; order Hymenoptera; family Halictidae; genus Megalopta; species Megalopta genalis. The sequence continues at coordinate 5,404,283 of NC_135024.1, forward strand.
GCTAAATCCGGGAAAACAGCTAAATCCGAGAAATCAGCTAAATCCGAGAAAACAGCTAAATCCGGGAAAACAGCTAAATCCCAGAAAACAACTAAATCCGGGAAAACAGCTAAAATCGGAAAAAACATTAAAATCCGAGGTTCGGGCATGTCGGGCAGATTCGGGCAGGTCGGGCTGATTCGGGCAGATTCGGGCAGGTCGGGCAGATTCGGGCATGTCGGGCAGATTCGGGCAGATTCGGGCAGGTCGGGCAGATTCGGGCAGGTCGGGCAGATTCGGGCAGATATGGGCAGATTCGGGCAGATCGGGCAGATTCGGGCAGATTCGGGCAGGTCGGGCAGATTCGAGCAGATATGGGCAGATTCGGGCAGGTCGGGCAGATTCGGGCATGTCGGGCAGGTCGGGCAGATTCGGGCAGATAGGGGCAGGTTCGGGGTGATTCGGGCAGAAAACGCCTAAATCCATCAAAACAGCTAAATCCGAGATTTATATACATATAGCCAGTGTCGAGGTGAATTCAATGACCTACTATATCATGATGTCAACCTTGTCATAACGCTAAAATGATCTTGGACAGGATGAGCGATTTTGAAGTAACGTGGAACCACCGTGGATGAAGTAACGTAAAATAATGAAGTCAAATTGGCTATCATCGACGTTAATTGATCCGAGCGGAGTCGATTGCGAGAAATTATTAATACGACAGAAGTCTTCGGGCTCTGATAGATCCGTCTGATGGGCGAGCTTGGTTGATTTAGCGGCGATGATGCACGCACGAAGATTATGATGGAAGCAAGGAAAGGATTTTCGGTGGTAGATATCGCGCGATTGTCGGTACGATGATTCAAGAAAACTCGTGTTCGAACGGTTTTCCCTTTTCGCGGGAACAGTACCTTGCCGGAACCGTGCGCCCGCAATAAGTGAAAAGAAAACAGCTAAATCCGAGAAATCAGTTAAATCCAAGAAAACAGCTAAATCCAAGAAAACAGCTAAATCCAGGAAAACAGCTAAATCCAAGAAAACAGCTAAATCCAAGAAAACAGCTAAATCCGAGAAATCAGCTAAATCCAAGAAAACAGCTAAATCCAAGAAAACAGCTAAATCCGGGAAAACAGCTAAATCCGAGAAATCAGCTAAATCCGAGAAAACAGCTAAATCCCAGAAAACAGCTAAATCCGAGAAAACAGCTAAATCCGGGAAATCAGCTAAATCCAAGAAAACAGCTATATCCGGGAAAACAGCTAAATCCAAGAAAACAGCTAAATCCAAGAAAACAGCTAAATCCAGGAAAACAGCTAAATCCGAGAAATCAGCTAAATCCGTGAAAACAGCTAAATCCAAGAAAACAGCTAAATCCGAGAAATCAGCTAAATCCGAGAAAACAGCTAAATCCCAGAAAACAGCTAAATCCCAGAAAACAGCTAAATCCGGGAAATCAGCTAAATCCAAGAAAACAGCTATATCCGTGAAAACAGCTAAATCCAAGAAAACAGCTAAATCCGAGAAATCAGCTAAATCCAAGAAAACAGCTAAATCCCAGAAAACAGCTAAATCCCAGAAAACAGCTAAATCCGGGAAAACAGCTAAATCCGAGAAATCTGCTAAATCCGAGAAAACAGCTAAATCCGGGAAAACAGCTAAATCCGAGAAAACAGCTAAATCCGAGAAATCAGCTAAATCCGAGAAATCAGCTAAATCCCAGAAAACAGCTAAATCCAAGAAAACAGCTAAATCCGGGAAAACAGCTAAATCCGAGAAATCAGCTAAATCCAGGAAAACAGCTTAATCCGGGAAAACAGCTAAATCCCAGAAAACAACTAAATCCGGGAAAACAGCTAAAATCGGAAAAAACATTAAAATCCGAGGTTCGGGCATGTCGGGCAAATATGGGCAGGTTCGGGCAGATTCGAGCAGATATGGACAGATTCGGGCAGGTCGGGCAGATTCGGGCATGTCGGGCAGGTCGGGCAGATTCGGGCAGATTCGGGCAGGTCGGGCAGATTCGGGCAGAAAACGCCTAAATCCATCAAAACAGCTAAATCCGAGATTTATATACATATAGCCAGTGTCGAGGTGAATTCAATGACCTACTATATCATGATGTCAACCTTGTCATAACGCTAAAATGATCTTGGACAGGATGAGCGATTTTGAAGTAACGTGGAACCACCGTGGCTGAAGTAACGTAAAATAATGAAGTCAAATTGGCTATCATCGACGTTAATTGATCCGAGCGGAGTCGATTGCGAGAAATTATTAATACGACAGAAGTCTTCGGGCTCTGATAGATCCGTCTGATGGGCGAGCTTGGTTGATTTAGCGGCGATGATGCACGCACGAAGATTATGATGGAAGCAAGGAAAGGATTTGCGGTGGTAGATATCGCGCGATTGTCGGTACGATGATTCAAGAAAACTCGTGTTCGAACGGTTTTCCCTTTTCGCGGGAACAGTACTTTGCCGGAACCGTGCGCCCGCAATAAGTGAAAAGAAAACAGCTAAATCCGAGAAATCAGTTAAATCCAAGAAAACAGCTAAATCCAAGAAAACAGCTAAATCCAAGAAAACAGCTAAATCCAGGAAAACAGCTAAATCCGAGAAATCAGCTAAATCCGTGAAAACAGCTAAATCCAAGAAAACAGCTAAATCCGAGAAAACAGCTAAATCCCAGAAAACAGCTAAATCCCAGAAAACAGCTAAATCCGGGAAATCAGCTAAATCCAAGAAAACAGCTATATCCGGGAAAACAGCTAAATCCAAGAAAACAGCTAAATCCAAGAAAACAGCTAAATCCAGGAAAACAGCTAAATCCGAGAAATCAGCTAAATCCGTGAAAACAGCTAAATCCAAGAAAACAGCTAAATCCGAGAAATCAGCTAAATCCAAGAAAACAGCTAAATCCCAGAAAACAGCTAAATCCCAGAAAACAGCTAAATCCGGGAAAACAGCTAAATCCGAGAAATCTGCTAAATCCGAGAAAACAGCTAAATCCGGGAAAACAGCTAAATCCGAGAAAACAGCTAAATCCGAGAAATCAGCTAAATCCGAGAAATCAGCTAAATCCCAGAAAACAGCTAAATCCAAGAAAACAGCTAAATCCGGGAAAACAGCTAAAATCGGAAAAAACATTAAAATCCGAGGTTCGGGCATGTCGGGCAAATATGGGCAGGTTCGGGCAGATTCGAGCAGATATGGACAGATTCGGGCAGGTCGGGCAGATTCGGGCATGTCGGGCAGGTCGGGCAGATTCGGGCAGATTCGGGCAGGTCGGGCAGATTCGGGCAGAAAACGCCTAAATCCATCAAAACAGCTAAATCCGAGATTTATATACATATAGCCAGTGTCGAGGTGAATTCAATGACCTACTATATCATGATGTCAACCTTGTCATAACGCTAAAATGATCTTGGACAGGATGAGCGATTTTGAAGTAACGTGGAACCACCGTGGCTGAAGTAACGTAAAATAATGAAGTCAAATTGGCTATCATCGACGTTAATTGATCCGAGCGGAGTCGATTGCGAGAAATTATTAATACGACAGAAGTCTTCGGGCTCTGATAGATCCGTCTGATGGGCGAGCTTGGTTGATTTAGCGGCGATGATGCACGCACGAAGATTATGATGGAAGCAAGGAAAGGATTTGCGGTGGTAGATATCGCGCGATTGTCGGTACGATGATTCAAGAAAACTCGTGTTCGAACGGTTTTCCCTTTTCGCGGGAACAGTACTTTGCCGGAACCGTGCGCCCGCAATAAGTGAAAAGAAAACAGCTAAATCCGAGAAATCAGTTAAATCCAAGAAAACAGCTAAATCCAAGAAAACAGCTAAATCCAAGAAAACAGCTAAATCCAGGAAAACAGCTAAATCCGAGAAATCAGCTAAATCCGTGAAAACAGCTAAATCCAAGAAAACAGCTAAATCCGAGAAAACAGCTAAATCCCAGAAAACAGCTAAATCCCAGAAAACAGCTAAATCCGGGAAATCAGCTAAATCCAAGAAAACAGCTATATCCGGGAAAACAGCTAAATCCAAGAAAACAGCTAAATCCAAGAAAACAGCTAAATCCAGGAAAACAGCTAAATCCGAGAAATCAGCTAAATCCGTGAAAACAGCTAAATCCAAGAAAACAGCTAAATCCGAGAAATCAGCTAAATCCAAGAAAACAGCTAAATCCCAGAAAACAGCTAAATCCCAGAAAACAGCTAAATCCGGGAAAACAGCTAAATCCGAGAAATCTGCTAAATCCGAGAAAACAGCTAAATCCGGGAAAACAGCTAAATCCGAGAAAACAGCTAAATCCGAGAAATCAGCTAAATCCGAGAAATCAGCTAAATCCCAGAAAACAGCTAAATCCAAGAAAACAGCTAAATCCGGGAAAACAGCTAAATCCGAGAAATCAGCTAAATCCAGGAAAACAGCTTAATCCGGGAAAACAGCTAAATCCCAGAAAACAACTAAATCCGGGAAAACAGCTAAAATCGGAAAAAACATTAAAATCCGAGGTTCGGGCATGTCGGGCAAATATGGGCAGGTTCGGGCAGATTCGAGCAGATATGGACAGATTCGGGCAGGTCGGGCAGATTCGGGCATGTCGGGCAGGTCGGGCAGATTCGGGCAGATTCGGGCAGGTCGGGCAGATTCGGGCAGAAAACGCCTAAATCCATCAAAACAGCTAAATCCGAGATTTATATACATATAGCCAGTGTCGAGGTGAATTCAATGACCTACTATATCATGATGTCAACCTTGTCATAACGCTAAAATGATCTTGGACAGGATGAGCGATTTTGAAGTAACGTGGAACCACCGTGGATGAAGTAACGTAAAATAATGAAGTCAAATTGGCTATCATCGACGTTAACTGATCCGAGCGGAGTCGATTGCGAGAAATTATTAATACGACAGAAGTCTTCGGGCTCTGATAGATCCGTCTGATGGGCGAGCTTGGTTGATTTAGCGGCGATGATGCACGCACGAAGATTATGATGGAAGCAAGGAAAGGATTTGCGGTGGTAGATATCGCGCGATTGTCGGTACGATGATTCAAGAAAACTCGTGTTCGAACGGTTTTCCCTTTTCGCGGGAACAGTACTTTGCCGGAACCGTGCGCCCGCAATAAGTGAAAAGAAAACAGCTAAATCCGAGAAATCAGTTAAGTCCAAGAAAACAGCTAAATCCACGAAAACAGCTAAATCCAAGAAAACAGCTAAATCCGAGAAAACAGCTAAATCCCAGAAAACAGCTAAATCCGAGAAAACAGCTAAATCCGAGAAATCAGCTAAATCCAAGAAAACAGCTAAATCCGGGAAAACAGCTAAATCCCAGAAAACAGCTAAATCCGGGAAAACAGCTAAATCCGAGAAATCAGCTAAATCCAAGAAAACAGCTAAATCCCAGAAAACAGCTAAATCCGGGAAAACAGCTAAATCCAAGAAAACAGCTAAATCCAAGAAAACAGCTAAATCCGAGAAAACAGCTAAATCCCAGAAAACAGCTAAATCCGAGAAAACAGCTAAATCCGAGAAATCAGCTAAATCCAAGAAAACAGCTAAATCCGGGAAAACAGCTAAATCCCAGAAAACAGCTAAATCCGGGAAAACAGCTAAATCCCAGAAAACAGCTAAATCCGAGAAAACAGCTAAATCCCAGAAAACAGCTAAATCCCAGAAAACAGCTAAATCCGGGAAATCAGCTAAATCCAAGAAATCAGCTGAATCCGAGAAATCAGCTAAATCCCAGAAAACAGCTAAATCCGAGAAAACAGCTAAATCCGAGAAATCAGCTAAATCCCAGAAAACAGCTAAATCCAAGAAAACAGCTAAATCCCAGAAAACAGCTAAATCCCAGAAAACAGCTAAATCCGGGAAATCAGCTAAATCCAAGAAATCAGCTAAATCCCAGAAAACAGCTAAATCCGGGAAAACAGCTAAATCCGAGAAATCAGCTAAATCCAAGAAAACAGCTAAATCCGGGAAAACAGCTAAATCCCAGAAAACAGCTAAATCCGGGAAAACAGCTAAATCCGAGAAATCAGCTAAATCCGAGAAAACAGCTAAATCCGGGAAAACAGCTAAATCCCAGAAAACAGCTAAATCCGGGAAAACAGCTAAATCCGAGAAATCAGCTAAATCCGAGAAAACAGCTAAATCCGGGAAAACAGCTAAATCCCAGAAAACAACTAAATCCAAGAAAACAGCTAAATCCGGGAAAACAGCTAAATCCCAGAAAACAGCTAAATCCGGGAAAACAGCTAAATCCCAGAAAACAGCTAAATCCGAGAAAACAGCTAAATCCCAGAAAACAGCTAAATCCCAGAAAACAGCTAAATCCGGGAAATCAGCTAAATCCAAGAAATCAGCTGAATCCGAGAAATCAGCTAAATCCCAGAAAACAGCTAAATCCGAGAAAACAGCTAAATCCGAGAAATCAGCTAAATCCCAGAAAACAGCTAAATCCAAGAAAACAGCTAAATCCCAGAAAACAGCTAAATCCCAGAAAACAGCTAAATCCGGGAAATCAGCTAAATCCAAGAAATCAGCTAAATCCCAGAAAACAGCTAAATCCGGGAAAACAGCTAAATCCGAGAAATCAGCTAAATCCAAGAAAACAGCTAAATCCGGGAAAACAGCTAAATCCCAGAAAACAGCTAAATCCGGGAAAACAGCTAAATCCGAGAAATCAGCTAAATCCGAGAAAACAGCTAAATCCGGGAAAACAGCTAAATCCCAGAAAACAGCTAAATCCGGGAAAACAGCTAAATCCGAGAAATCAGCTAAATCCGAGAAAACAGCTAAATCCGGGAAAACAGCTAAATCCCAGAAAACAACTAAATCCGGGAAAACAGCTAAAATCGGAAAAAACATTAAAATCCGAGGTTCGGGCATGTCGGGCAAATATGGGCAGGTTCGGGCTGATTCGGGCAGATTCGGGCAGGTCGGGCAGATTCGGGCATGTCGGGCAGGTCGGGCAGATTCGGGCAGGTCGGGCAGATTCGGGCATGTCGGGCAGATTCGGGCAGGTCGGGCAGATTCGGGCAGATATGGGCAGATTCGGGCAGATCGGGCAGATTCGGGCAGATTCGGGCAGGTCGGGCAGATTCGAGCAGATGTGGGCAGATTCGGGCAGGTCGGGCAGATTCGGGCATGTCGGGCAGGTCGGGCAGATTCGGGCAGATAGGGGCAGGTTCGGGGTGATTCGGGCAGAAAACGCCTAAATCCATCAAAACAGCTAAATCCGAGATTTATATACATATAGCCAGTGTCGAGGTGAATTCAATGACCTACTATATCATGATGTCAACCTTGTCATAACGCTAAAATGATCTTGGACAGGATGAGCGATTTTGAAGTAACGTGGAACCACCGTGGATGAAGTAACGTAAAATAATGAAGTCAAATTGGCTATCATCGACGTTAATTGATCCGAGCGGAGTCGATTGCGAGAAATTATTAATACGACAGAAGTCTTCGGGCTCTGATAGATCCGTCTGATGGGCGAGCTTGGTTGATTTAGCGGCGATGATGCACGCACGAAGATTATGATGGAAGCAAGGAAAGGATTTGCGGTGGTAGATATCGCGCGATTGTCGGTACGATGATTCAAGAAAACTCGTGTTCGAACGGTTTTCCCTTTTCGCGGGAACAGTACCTTGCCGGAACCGTGCGCCCGCAATAAGTGAAAAGAAAACAGCTAAATCCGAGAAATCAGCTAAATCCGAGAAAACAGCTAAATCCGAGAAATCAGCTAAATCCGAGAAATCAGCTAAATCCCAGAAAACAGCTAAATCCAAGAAAACAGCTAAATCCGGGAAAACAGCTAAATCCGAGAAAACAGCTAAATCCGAGAAATCAGCTAAATCCGAGAAATCAGCTAAATCCGAGAAATCAGCTAAATCCGAGAAAACAGCTAAATCCGAGAAATCAGCTAAATCCAAGAAAACAGCTAAATCCGAGAAATCAGCTAAATCCCAGAAAACAGCTAAATCCAAGAAAACAGCTAAATCCCAGAAAACAGCTAAATCCCAGAAAACAGCTAAATCCGGGAAATCAGCTAAATCCAAGAAATCAGCTAAATCCAAGAAAACAGCTAAATCCGAGAAAACAGCTAAATCCCAGAAAACAGCTAAATCCGAGAAAACAGCTAAATCCGAGAAATCAGCTAAATCCAAGAAAACAGCTAAATCCGGGAAAACAGCTAAATCCCAGAAAACAGCTAAATCCGGGAAAACAGCTAAATCCGAGAAATCAGCTAAATCCGAGAAAACAGCTAAATCCGGGAAAACAGCTAAATCCCAGAAAACAACTAAATCCGGGAAAACAGCTAAAATCGGAAAAAACATTAAAATCCGAGGTTCGGGCATGTCGGGCAAATATGGGCAGGTTCGGGCTGATTCGGGCAGATTCGGGCAGGTCGGGCAGATTCGGGCAGGTCGGGCAGATTCGGGCAGATTCGGGCAGGTCGGGCAGATTCGGGCAGGTCGGGCAGATTCGGGCATGTCGGGCAGATTCGGGCAGATTCGGGCAGGTCGGGCAGATTCGGGCATGTCGGGCAGATTCGGGCAGGTCGGGCAGATTCGGGCAGATATGGGCAGATTCGGGCAGATCGGGCAGATTCGGGCAGATTCGGGCAGGTCGGGCAGATTCGGGCAGGTCGGGCAGATTCGGGCATGTCGGGCAGGTCGGGCAGATTCGGGCATGTCGGGCAGATTCGGGCAGATTCGGGCAGGTCGGGCAGATTCGGGCATGTCGGGCAGATTCGGGCAGGTCGGGCAGATTCGGGCAGATATGGGCAGATTCGGGCAGATCGGGCAGATTCGGGCAGATTCGGGCAGGTCGGGCAGATTCGAGCAGATATGGGCAGATTCGGGCAGGTCGGGCAGATTCGGGCATGTCGGGCAGGTCGGGCAGATTCGGGCAGATAGGGGCAGGTTCGGGGTGATTCGGGCAGAAAACGCCTAAATCCATCAAAACAGCTAAATCCGAGATTTATATACATATAGCCAGTGTCGAGGTGAATTCAATGACCTACTATATCATGATGTCAACCTTGTCATAACGCTAAAATGATCTTGGACAGGATGAGCGATTTTGAAGTAACGTGGAACCACCGTGGATGAAGTAACGTAAAATAATGAAGTCAAATTGGCTATCATCGACGTTAATTGATCCGAGCGGAGTCGATTGCGAGAAATTATTAATACGACAGAAGTCTTCGGGCTCTGATAGATCCGTCTGATGGGCGAGCTTGGTTGATTTAGCGGCGATGATGCACGCACGAAGATTATGATGGAAGCAAGGAAAGGATTTGCGGTGGTAGATATCGCGCGATTGTCGGTACGATGATTCAAGAAAAGTCGTGTTCGAACGGTTTTCCCTTTTCGCGGGAACAGTACCTTGCCGGAACCGTGCGCCCGCAATAAGTGAAAAGAAAACAGCTAAATCCGAGAAATCAGTTAAATCCGAGAAAACAGCTAAATCCCAGAAAACAGCTAAATCCGGGAAAACAGCTAAATCCCAGAAAACAACTAAATCCGGGAAAACAGCTATAATCGGAAAAAACATTAAAATCCGAGGTTCGGGCATGTCGGGCAAATATGGGCAGGTTCGGGCTGATTCGGGCAGATTCGGGCAGGTCGGGCAGATTCGGGCATGTCGGGCAGGTCGGGCAGATTCGGGCAGGTCGGGCAGATTCGGGCATGTCGGGCAGATTCGGGCAGGTCGGGCAGATTCGGGCAGATATGGGCAGATTCGGGCAGATCGGGCAGATTCGGGCAGATTCGGGCAGGTCGGGCAGATTCGAGCAGATGTGGGCAGATTCGGGCAGGTCGGGCAGATTCGGGCATGTCGGGCAGGTCGGGCAGATTCGGGCAGATAGGGGCAGGTTCGGGGTGATTCGGGCAGAAAACGCCTAAATCCATCAAAACAGCTAAATCCGAGATTTATATACATATAGCCAGTGTCGAGGTGAATTCAATGACCTACTATATCATGATGTCAACCTTGTCATAACGCTAAAATGATCTTGGACAGGATGAGCGATTTTGAAGTAACGTGGAACCACCGTGGATGAAGTAACGTAAAATAATGAAGTCAAATTGGCTATCATCGACGTTAATTGATCCGAGCGGAGTCGATTGCGAGAAATTATTAATACGACAGAAGTCTTCGGGCTCTGATAGATCCGTCTGATGGGCGAGCTTGGTTGATTTAGCGGCGATGATGCACGCACGAAGATTATGATGGAAGCAAGGAAAGGATTTGCGGTGGTAGATATCGCGCGATTGTCGGTACGATGATTCAAGAAAACTCGTGTTCGAACGGTTTTCCCTTTTCGCGGGAACAGTACCTTGCCGGAACCGTGCGCCCGCAATAAGTGAAAAGAAAACAGCTAAATCCGAGAAATCAGCTAAATCCGAGAAAACAGCTAAATCCGAGAAATCAGCTAAATCCGAGAAATCAGCTAAATCCCAGAAAACAGCTAAATACAAGAAAACAGCTAAATCCGGGAAAACAGCTAAATCCGAGAAAACAGCTAAATCCGAGAAATCAGCTAAATCCGAGAAATCAGCTAAATCCGAGAAAACAGCTAAATCCGAGAAATCAGCTAAATCCAAGAAAACAGCTAAATCCGGGAAAACAGCTAAATCCCAGAAAACAGCTAAATCCGGGAAAACAGCTAAATCCGAGAAATCAGCTAAATCCGAGAAAACAGCTAAATCCGGGAAAACAGCTAAATCCCAGAAAACAACTAAATCCGGGAAAACAGCTAAAATCGGAAAAAACATTAAAATCCGAGGTTCGGGCATGTCGGGCAAATATGGGCAGGTTCGGGCTGATTCGGGCAGATTCGGGCAGGTCGGGCAGATTCGGGCATGTCGGGCAGGTCGGGCAGATTCGGGCAGGTCGGGCAGATTCGGGCATGTCGGGCAGATTCGGGCAGGTCGGGCAGATTCGGGCATGTCGGGCAGATTCGGGCAGATTCGGGCAGGTCGGGCAGGTCGGGCAGATTCGGGCATGTCGGGCAGATTCGGGCAGGTCGGGCAGATTCGGGCAGGTCGGGCAGATTCGGGCATGTCGGGCAGGTCGGGCAGATTCGGGCATGTCGGGCAGATTCGGGCAGATTCGGGCAGGTCGGGCAGATAGGGGCAGGTTCGGGGTGATTCGGGCAGAAAACGCCTAAATCCATCAAAACAGCTAAATCCGAGATTTATATACATATAGCCAGTGTCGAGGTGAATTCAATGACCTACTATATCATGATGTCAACCTTGTCATAACGCTAAAATGATCTTGGACAGGATGAGCGATTTTGAAGTAACGTGGAACCACCGTGGATGAAGTAACGTAAAATAATGAAGTCAAATTGGCTATCACCGACGTTAACTGATCCGAGCGGAGTCGATTGCGAGAAATTATTAATACGACAGAAGTCTTCGGGCTCTGATAGATCCGTCTGATGGGCGAGCTTGGTTGATTTAGCGGCGATGATGCACGCACGAAGATTATGATGGAAGCAAGGAAAGGATTTGCGGTGGTAGATATCGCGCGATTGTCGGTACGATGATTCAAGAAAACTCGTGTTCGAACGGTTTTCCCTTTTCGCGGGAACAGTACTTTGCCGGAACCGTGCGCCCGCAATAAGTGAAAAGAAAACAGCTAAATCCCAGAAAACAGCTAAATCCGGGAAATCAGCTAAATCCAAGAAATCAGCTAAATCCGAGAAATCAGCTAAATCCCAGAAAACAGCTAAATCCCAGAAAACAGCTAAATCCGGGAAATCAGCTAAATCCAAGAAATCAGCTAAATCCGAGAAATCAGCTAAATCCCAGAAAACAGCTAAATCCGAGAAAACAGCTAAATCCGAGAAAACAGCTAAATCCCAGAAAACAGCTAAATCCGAGAAAACAGCTAAATCCGGGAAATCAGCTAAATCCAAGAAATCAGCTAAATCCGAGAAATCAGCTAAATCCCAGAAAACAGCTAAATCCGGGAAAACAGCTAAATCCCAGAAAACAACTAAATCCGGGAAAACAGCTAAAATCGGAAAAAACATTAAAATCCGAGGTTCGGGCATGTCGGGCAAATATGGGCAGGTTCGGGCTGATTCGGGCAGGTCGGGCAGATTCGGGCAGGTCGGGCAGATTCGGGCATGTCGGGCAGATTCGGGCAGATTCGGGCAGGTCGGGCAGATTCGGGCATGTCGGGCAGATTCGGGCTGGTCGGGCAGATTCGGGCAGGTCGGGCAGATTCGGGCATGTCGGGCAGGTCGGGCAGATTCGGGCATGTCGGGCAGATTCGGGCAGATTCGGGCAGGTCGGGCAGATAGGGGCAGGTTCGGGGTGATTCGGGCAGAAAACGCCTAAATCCATCAAAACAGCTAAATCCGAGATTTATATACATATAGCCAGTGTCGAGGTGAATTCAATGACCTACTATATCATGATGTCAACCTTGTCATAACGCTAAAATGATCTTGGACAGGATGAGCGATTTTGAAGTAACGTGGAACCACCGTGGATGAAGTAACGTAAAATAATGAAGTCAAATTGGCTATCATCGACGTTAATTGATCCGAGCGGAGTCGATTGCGAGAAATTATTAATACGACAGAAGTCTTCGGGCTCTGATAGATCCGTCTGATGGGCGAGCTTGGTTGATTTAGCGGCGATGATGCACGCACGAAGATTATGATGGAAGCAAGGAAAGGATTTGCGGTGGTAGATATCGCGCGATTGTCGGTACGATGATTCAAGAAAACTCGTGTTCGAACGGTTTTCCCTTTTCGCGGGAACAGTACCTTGCCGGAACCGTGCGCCCGCAATAAGTGAAAAGAAAACAGCTAAATCCGAGAAATCAGCTAAATCCGAGAAAACAGCTAAATCCGAGAAATCAGCTAAATCCGAGAAATCAGCTAAATCCCAGAAAACAGCTAAATCCAAGAAAACAGCTAAATCCGGGAAAACAGCTAAATCCGAGAAAACAGCTAAATCCGAGAAATCAGCTAAATCCGAGAAATCAGCTAAATCCGAGAAAACAGCTAAATCCGAGAAATCAGCTAAATCCAAGAAAACAGCTAAATCCGAGAAATCAGCTAAATCCCAGAAAACAGCTAAATCCAAGAAAACAGCTAAATCCCAGAAAACAGCTAAATCCCAGAAAACAGCTAAATCCGGGAAATCAGCTAAATCCAAGAAATCAGCTAAATCCAAGAAAACAGCTAAATCCGAGAAAACAGCTAAATCCCAGGAAACAGCTAAATCCGAGAAAACAGCTAAATCCGAGAAATCAGCTAAATCCAAGAAAACAGCTAAATCCGGGAAAACAGCTAAATCCCAGAAAACAGCTAAATCCGGGAAAACAGCTAAATCCGAGAAATCAGCTAAATCCGAGAAAACAGCTAAATCCGGGAAAACAGCTAAATCCCAGAAAACAACTAAATCCGGGAAAACAGCTAAAATCGGAAAAAACATTAAAATCCGAGGTTCGGGCATGTCGGGCAAATATGGGCAGGTTCGGGCTGATTCGGGCAGATTCGGGCAGGTCGGGCAGATTCGGGCAGGTCGGGCAGATTCGGGCAGATTCGGGCAGGTCGGGCAGATTCGGGCAGGTCGGGCAGATTCGGGCATGTCGGGCAGATTCGGGCAGATTCGGGCAGGTCGGGCAGATTCGGGCATGTCGGGCAGATTCGGGCAGGTCGGGCAGATTCGGGCAGATATGGGCAGATTCGGGCAGATCGGGCAGATTCGGGCAGATTCGGGCAGGTCGGGCAGATTCGGGCAGGTCGGGCAGATTCGGGCATGTCGGGCAGGTCGGGCAGATTCGGGCATGTCGGGCAGATTCGGGCAGATTCGGGCAGGTCGGGCAGATTCGGGCATGTCGGGCAGATTCGGGCAGGTCGGGCAGATTCGGGCAGATATGGGCAGATTCGGGCAGATCGGGCAGATTCGGGCAGATTCGGGCAGGTCGGGCAGATTCGAGCAGATATGGGCAGATTCGGGCAGGTCGGGCAGATTCGGGCATGTCGGGCAGGTCGGGCAGATTCGGGCAGATAGGGGCAGGTTCGGGGTGATTCGGGCAGAAAACGCCTAAATCCATCAAAACAGCTAAATCCGAGATTTATATACATATAGCCAGTGTCGAGGTGAATTCAATGACCTACTATATCATGATGTCAACCTTGTCATAACGCTAAAATGATCTTGGACAGGATGAGCGATTTTGAAGTAACGTGGAACCACCGTGGATGAAGTAACGTAAAATAATGAAGTCAAATTGGCTATCATCGACGTTAATTGATCCGAGCGGAGTCGATTGCGAGAAATTATTAATACGACAGAAGTCTTCGGGCTCTGATAGATCCGTCTGATGGGCGAGCTTGGTTGATTTAGCGGCGATGATGCACGCACGAAGATTATGATGGAAGCAAGGAAAGGATTTGCGGTGGTAGATATCGCGCGATTGTCGGTACGATGATTCAAGAAAAGTCGTGTTCGAACGGTTTTCCCTTTTCGCGGGAACAGTACCTTGCCGGAACCGTGCGCCCGCAATAAGTGAAAAGAAAACAGCTAAATCCGAGAAATCAGTTAAATCCGAGAAAACAGCTAAATCCCAGAAAACAGCTAAATCCGAGAAAACAGCTAAATCCGAGAAATCAGCTAAATCCCAGAAAACAGCTAAATCCAAGAAAACAGCTAAATCCGAGAAAACAGCTAAATCCCAGAAAACAGCTAAATCCGGGAAATCAGCTAAATCCAAGAAATCAGCTAAATCCAAGAAAACAGCTAAATCCGAGAAAACAGCTAAATCCCAGAAAACAGCTAAATCCGAGAAAACAGCTAAATCCGAGAAATCAGCTAAATCCAAGAAAACAGCTAAATCCGGGAAAACAGCTAAATCCCAGAAAACAGCTAAATCCGGGAAAACAGCTAAATCCGAGAAATCAGCTAAATCCGAGAAAACAGCTAAATCCGGGAAAACAGCTAAATCCCAGAAAACAACTAAATCCGGGAAAACAGCTAAAATCGGAAAAAACATTAAAATCCGAGGTTCGGGCATGTCGGGCAAATATGGGCAGGTTCGGGCTGATTCGGGCAGATTCGGGCAGGTCGGGCAGATTCGGGCATGTCGGGCAGATTCGGGCAGATTCGGGCAGGTCGGGCAGATTCGGGCAGGTCGGGCAGATTCGGGCAGATTCGGGCATGTCGGGCAGATTCGGGCAGATTCGGGCAGGTCGGGCAGATTCGGGCATGTCGGGCAGATTCGGGCAGGTCGGGCAGATTCGGGCATGTCGGGCAGATTCGGGCAGATTCGGGCAGGTCGGGCAGATTCGGGCATGTCGGGCAGATTCGGGCAGATTCGGGCTGGTCGGGCAGATTCGGGCATGTCGGGCAGATTCGGGCAGGTCGGGCAGATTCGGGCATGTCGGGCAGGTCGGGCAGATTCGGGCATGTCGGGCAGATTCGGGCAGATTCGGGCAGGTCGGGCAGATTCGGGCATGTCGGGCAGATTCGGGCAGGTCGGGCAGATTCGGGCAGATATGGGCAGATTCGGGCAGATCGGGCAGATTCGGGCAGATTCGGGCAGGTCGGGCAGATTCGAGCAGATATGGGCAGATTCGGGCAGGTCGGGCAGATTCGGGCATGTCGGGCAGGTCGGGCAGATTCGGGCAGATAGGGGCAGGTTCGGGGTGATTCGGGCAGAAAACGCCTAAATCCATCAAAACAGCTGAATCCGAGATTTATATACATATAGCCAGTGTCGAGGTGAATTCAATGACCTACTATATCATGATGTCAACCTTGTCATAACGCTAAAATGATCTTGGACAGGATGAGCGATTTTGAAGTAACGTGGAACCACCGTGGATGAAGTAACGTAAAATAATGAAGTCAAATTGGCTATCATCGACGTTAATTGATCCGAGCGGAGTCGATTGCGAGAAATTATTAATACGACAGAAGTCTTCGGGCTCTGATAGATCCGTCTGATGGGCGAGCTTGGTTGATTTAGCGGCGATGATGCACGCACGAAGATTATGATGGAAGCAAGGAAAGGATTTGCGGTGGTAGATATCGCGCGATTGTCGGTACGATGATTCAAGAAAACTCGTGTTCGAACGGTTTTCCCTTTTCGCGGGAACAGTACCTTGCCGGAACCGTGCGCCCGCAATAAGTGAAAAGAAAACAGCTAAATCCGAGAAATCAGCTAAATCCGAGAAAACAGCTAAATCCGAGAAATCAGCTAAATCCGAGAAATCAGCTAAATCCCAGAAAACAGCTAAATCCGGGAAAACAGCTAAATCCGAGAAAACAACTAAATCCGGGAAAACAGCTAAAATCGGAAAAAACATTAAAATCCGAGGTTCGGGCATGTCGGGCAAATATGGGCAGGTTCGGGCTGATTCGGGCAGATTCGGGCAGGTCGGGCAGATTCGGGCATGTCGGGCAGGTCGGGCAGATTCGGGCAGGTCGGGCAGATTCGGGCATGTCGGGCAGGTCGGGCAGATTCGGGCATGTCGGGCAGATTCGGGCAGATTCGGGCAGGTCGGGCAGATTCGGGCATGTCGGGCAGATTCGGGCAGGTCGGGCAGATTCGGGCATGTCGGGCAGATTCGGGCAGATTCGGGCAGGTCGGGCAGATTCGGGCATGTCGGGCAGATTCGGGCAGGTCGGGCAGATTCGGGCATGTCGGGCAGGTCGGGCAGATTCGGGCAGGTCGGGCAGATTCGGGCATGTCGGGCAGGTCGGGCAGATTCGGGCATGTCGGGCAGATTCGGGCAGATTCGGGCAGGTCGGGCATGTCGGGCAGGTCGGGCAGATTCGGGCAGATAGGGGCAGGTTCGGGGTGATTCGGGCAGAAAACGCCTAAATCCATCAAAACAGCTGAATCCGAGATTTATATACATATAGCCAGTGTCGAGGTGAATTCAATGACCTACTATATCATGATGTCAACCTTGTCATAACGCTAAAATGATCTTGGACAGGATGAGCGATTTTGAAGTAACGTGGAACCACCGTGGATGAAGTAACGTAAAATAATGAAGTCAAATTGGCTATCATCGACGTTAATTGATCCGAGCGGAGTCGATTGCGAGAAATTATTAATACGACAGAAGTCTTCGGGCTCTGATAGATCCGTCTGATGGGCGAGCTTGGTTGATTTAGCGGCGATGTTGCACGCACGAAGATTATGATGGAAGCAAGGAAAGGATTTGCGGTGGTAGATATCGCGCGATTGTCGGTACGATGATTCAAGAAAACTCGTGTTCGAACGGTTTTCCCTTTTCGCGGGAACAGTACCTTGCCGGAACCGTGCGCCCGCAATAAGTGAAAAGAAAACAGCTAAATCCGAGAAATCAGCTAAATCCGAGAAAACAGCTAAATCCGAGAAATCAGCTAAATCCGAGAAATCAGCTAAATCCCAGAAAACAGCTAAATCCGGGAAAACAGCTAAATCCGAGAAAACAACTAAATCCGGGAAAACAGCTAAAATCGGAAAAAACATTAAAATCCGAGGTTCGGGCATGTCGGGCAAATATGGGCAGGTTCGGGCTGATTCGGGCAGATTCGGGCAGGTCGGGCAGATTCGGGCATGTCGGGCAGGTCGGGCAGATTCGGGCAGGTCGGGCAGATTCGGGCATGTCGGGCAGGTCGGGCAGATTCGGGCATGTCGGGCAGATTCGGGCAGATTCGGGCAGGTCGGGCAGATTCGGGCATGTCGGGCAGATTCGGGCAGGTCGGGCAGATTCGGGCATGTCGGGCAGATTCGGGCAGATTCGGGCAGGTCGGGCAGATTCGGGCATGTCGGGCAGATTCGGGCAGGTCGGGCAGATTCGGGCAGATATGGGCAGATTCGGGCAGATCGGGCAGATTCGGGCAGATTCGGGCAGGTCGGGCAGATTCGAGCAGATATGGGCAGATTCGGGCAGGTCGGGCAGATTCGGGCATGTCGGGCAGGTCGGGCAGATTCGGGCAGATAGGGGCAGGTTCGGGGTGATTCGGGCAGAAAACGCCTAAATCCATCAAAACAGCTGAATCCGAGATTTATATACATATAGCCAGTGTCGAGGTGAATTCAATGACCTACTATATCATGATGTCAACCTTGTCATAACGCTAAAATGATCTTGGACAGGATGAGCGATTTTGAAGTAACGTGGAACCACCGTGGATGAAGTAACGTAAAATAATGAAGTCAAATTGGCTATCATCGACGTTAATTGATCCGAGCGGAGTCGATTGCGAGAAATTATTAATACGACAGAAGTCTTCGGGCTCTGATAGATCCGTCTGATGGGCGAGCTTGGTTGATTTAGCGGCGATGATGCACGCACGAAGATTATGATGGAAGCAAGGAAAGGATTTGCGGTGGTAGATATCGCGCGATTGTCGGTACGATGATTCAAGAAAACTCGTGTTCGAACGGTTTTCCCTTTTCGCGGGAACAGTACCTTGCCGGAACCGTGCGCCCGCAATAAGTGAAAAGAAAACAGCTAAATCCGAGAAATCAGTTAAATCCAAGAAAACAGCTAAATCCAAGAAAACAGCTAAATCCAGGAAAACAGCTAAATCCAAGAAAACAGCTAAATCCAAGAAAACAGCTAAATCCAAGAAAACAGCTAAATCCGAGAAAACAGCTAAATCCCAGAAAACAGCTAAATCCGAGAAAACAGCTAAATCCGAGAAATCAGCTAAATCCAAGAAAACAGCTAAATCCGAGAAAACAACTAAATCCGGGAAAACAGCTAAAATCGGAAAAAACATTAAAATCCGAGGTTCGGGCATGTCGGGCAAATATGGGCAGGTTCGGGCTGATTCGGGCAGATTCGGGCAGGTCGGGCAGATTCGGGCATGTCGGGCAGGTCGGGCAGATTCGGGCAGGTCGGGCAGATTCGGGCATGTCGGGCAGGTCGGGCAGATTCGGGCATGTCGGGCAGATTCGGGCAGATTCGGGCAGGTCGGGCAGATTCGGGCATGTCGGGCAGATTCGGGCAGGTCGGGCAGATTCGGGCATGTCGGGCAGATTCGGGCAGATTCGGGCAGGTCGGGCAGATTCGGGCATGTCGGGCAGATTCGGGCAGGTCGGGCAGATTCGGGCAGATATGGGCAGATTCGGGCAGATCGGGCAGATTCGGGCAGATTCGGGCAGGTCGGGCAGATTCGAGCAGATATGGGCAGATTCGGGCAGGTCGGGCAGATTCGGGCATGTCGGGCAGGTCGGGCAGATTCGGGCAGATAGGGGCAGGTTCGGGGTGATTCGGGCAGAAAACGCCTAAATCCATCAAAACAGCTGAATCCGAGATTTATATACATATAGCCAGTGTCGAGGTGAATTCAATGACCTACTATATCATGATGTCAACCTTGTCATAACGCTAAAATGATCTTGGACAGGATGAGCGATTTTGAAGTAACGTGGAACCACCGTGGATGAAGTAACGTAAAATAATGAAGTCAAATTGGCTATCATCGACGTTAATTGATCCGAGCGGAGTCGATTGCGAGAAATTATTAATACGACAGAAGTCTTCGGGCTCTGATAGATCCGTCTGATGGGCGAGCTTGGTTGATTTAGCGGCGATGATGCACGCACGAAGATTATGATGGAAGCAAGGAAAGGATTTGCGGTGGTAGATATCGCGCGATTGTCGGTACGATGATTCAAGAAAACTCGTGTTCGAACGGTTTTCCCTTTTCGCGGGAACAGTACCTTGCCGGAACCGTGCGCCCGCAATAAGTGAAAAGAAAACAGCTAAATCCGAGAAATCAGTTAAATCCAAGAAAACAGCTAAATCCAAGAAAACAGCTAAATCCAGGAAAACAGCTAAATCCAAGAAAACAGCTAAATCCAAGAAAACAGCTAAATCCAAGAAAACAGCTAAATCCGAGAAAACAGCTAAATCCCAGAAAACAGCTAAATCCGAGAAAACAGCTAAATCCGAGAAATCAGCTAAATCCAAGAAAACAGCTAAATCCGGGAAAACAGCTAAATCCCAGAAAACAGCTAAATCCGGGAAAACAGCTAAATCCGGGAAAACAGCTAAATCCCAGAAAACAGCTAAATCCGGGAAAACAGCTAAATCCGAGAAAACAGCTAAATCCAAGAAAACAGCTAAATCCAGGAAAACAGCTAAATCCAAGAAAACAGCTAAATCCAAGAAAACAGCTAAATCCAAGAAAACAGCTAAATCCGAGAAAACAGCTAAATCCCAGAAAACAGCTAAATCCCAGAAAACAGCTAAATCCAAGAAAACAGCTAAATCCCAGAAAACAGCTAAATCCCAGAAAACAGCTAAATCCGGGAAATCAGCTAAATCCAAGAAATCAGCTAAATCCAAGAAAACAGCTAAATCCGAGAAAACAGCTAAATCCCAGAAAACAGCTAAATCCGAGAAGACAGCTAAATCCCAGAAAACAGCTAAATCCGGGAAAACAGCTAAAATCGGAAAAAACATTAAAATCCGAGGTTCGGGCATGTCGGGCAAATATGGGCAGGTTCGGGCTGATTCGGGCAGATTCGGGCAGGTCGGGCAGATTCGGGCATGTCGGGCAGGTCGGGCAGATTCGGGCAGGTCGGGCAGATTCGGGCATGTCGGGCAGGTCGGGCAGATTCGGGCATGTCGGGCAGGTCGGGCAGATTCGGGCAGATAGGGGCAGGTTCGGGGTGATTCGGGCAGAAAACGCCTAAATCCATCAAAACAGCTGAATCCGAGATTTATATACATATAGCCAGTGTCGAGGTGAATTCAATGACCTACTATATCATGATGTCAACCTTGTCATAACGCTAAAATGATCTTGGACAGGATGAGCGATTTTGAAGTAACGTGGAACCACCGTGGATGAAGTAACGTAAAATAATGAAGTCAAATTGGCTATCATCGACGTTAATTGATCCGAGCGGAGTCGATTGCGAGAAATTATTAATACGACAGAAGTCTTCGGGCTCTGATAGATCCGTCTGATGGGCGAGCTTGGTTGATTTAGCGGCGATGATGCACGCACGAAGATTATGATGGAAGCAAGGAAAGGATTTGCGGTGGTAGATATCGCGCGATTGTCGGTACGATGATTCAAGAAAACTCGTGTTCGAACGGTTTTCCCTTTTCGCGGGAACAGTACCTTGCCGGAACCGTGCGCCCGCAATAAGTGAAAAGAAAACAGCTAAATCCGAGAAATCAGTTAAATCCAAGAAAACAGCTAAATCCAAGAAAACAGCTAAATCCAGGAAAACAGCTAAATCCAAGAAAACAGCTAAATCCAAGAAAACAGCTAAATCCAAGAAAACAGCTAAATCCGAGAAAACAGCTAAATCCCAGAAAACAGCTAAATCCGAGAAAACAGCTAAATCCGAGAAATCAGCTAAATCCAAGAAAACAGCTAAATCCGGGAAAACAGCTAAATCCCAGAAAACAGCTAAATCCGGGAAAACAGCTAAATCCCAGAAAACAACTAAATCCGGGAAAACAGCTAAAATCGGAAAAAACATTAAAATCCGAGGTTCGGGCATGTCGGGCAAATATGGGCAGATTCGGGCATGTCGGGCAGGTCGGGCAGATTCGGGCAGATTCGGGCAGGTCGGGCAGATTCGGGCATGTCGGGCAGATTCGGGCAGATTCGGGCAGGTCGGGCAGATTCGGGCATGTCGGGCAGATTCGGGCAGATTCGGGCAGGTCGGGCAGATTCGGGCATGTCGGGCAGATTCGGGCTGGTCGGGCAGATTCGGGCAGATATGGGCAGATTCGGGCAGATCGGGCAGATTCGGGCAGATTCGGGCAGGTCGGGCAGATTCGAGCAGATATGGGCAGATTCGGGCAGGTCGGGCAGATTCGGGCATGTCGGGCAGGTCGGGCAGATTCGGGCAGATAGGGGCAGGTTCGGGGTGATTCGGGCAGAAAACGCCTAAATCCATCAAAACAGCTAAATCCGAGATTTATATACATATAGCCAGTGTCGAGGTGAATTCAATGACCTACTATATCATGATGTCAACCTTGTCATAACGCTAAAATGATCTTGGACAGGATGAGCGATTTTGAAGTAACGTGGAACCACCGTGGATGAAGTAACGTAAAATAATGAAGTCAAATTGGCTATCATCGACGTTAATTGATCCGAGCGGAGTCGATTGCGAGAAATTATTAATACGACAGAAGTCTTCGGGCTCTGATAGATCCGTCTGATGGGCGAGCTTGGTTGATTTAGCGGCGATGATGCACGCACGAAGATTATGATGGAAGCAAGGAAAGGATTTGCGGTGGTAGATATCGCGCGATTGTCGGTACGATGATTCAAGAAAAGTCGTGTTCGAACGGTTTTCCCTTTTCGCGGGAACAGTACCTTGCCGGAACCGTGCGCCCGCAATAAGTGAAAAGAAAACAGCTAAATCCGAGAAATCAGTTAAATCCGAGAAAACAGCTAAATCCCAGAAAACAGCTAAATCCGAGAAAACAGCTAAATCCGAGAAATCAGCTAAATCCCAGAAAACAGCTAAATCCGGGAAATCAGCTAAATCCAAGAAAACAGCTAAATCCCAGAAAACAGCTAAATCCGAGAAAACAGCTTAGTCCAAGAAAACAGCTAAATCCGAGAAAACAGCTAAATCCGAGAAAACAGCTAAATCCAAAAAACAGCTTAATCCAAGAAATCAGCTAAATCCGAGAAATCAGCTAAATCCAAGAAAACAGCTAAATCCCAGAAAACAGCTAAATCCCAGAAAACAGCTAAATCCGGGAAAACAGCTAAATCCGAGAAATCAGCTAAATCCGAGAAAACAGCTAAATCCGGGAAAACAGCTAAATCCGAGAAAACAGCTAAATCCGAGAAATCAGCTAAATCCGAGAAATCAGCTAAATCCCAGAAAACAGCTAAATCCAAGAAAACAGCTAAATCCGGGAAAACAGCTAAATCCGAGAAATCAGCTAAATCCAGGAAAACAGCTTAATCCGGGAAAACAGCTAAATCCCAGAAAACAACTAAATCCGGGAAAACAGCTAAAATCGGAAAAAACATTAAAATCCGAGGTTCGGGCATGTCGGGCAAATATGGGCAGGTTCGGGCTGATTCGGGCAGATTCGGGCAGGTCGGCCAGATTCGGGCATGTCGGGCAGGTCGGGCAGATTCGGGCAGGTCGGGCAGATTCGGGCATGTCGGGCAGGTCGGGCAGATTCGGGCATGTCGGGCAGATTCGGGCAGATTCGGGCAGGTCGGGCAGATTCGGGCATGTCGGGCAGGTCGGGCAGATTCGGGCAGATAGGGGCAGGTTCGGGGTGATTCGGGCAGAAAACGCCTAAATCCATCAAAACAGCTAAATCCGAGATTTATATACATATAGCCAGTGTCGAGGTGAATTCAATGACCTACTATATCATGATGTCAACCTTGTCATAACGCTAAAATGATCTTGGACAGGATGAGCGATTTTGAAGTAACGTGGAACCACCGTGGCTGAAGTAACGTAAAATAATGAAGTCAAATTGGCTATCATCGACGTTAATTGATCCGAGCGGAGTCGATTGCGAGAAATTATTAATACGACAGAAGTCTTCGGGCTCTGATAGATCCGTCTGATGGGCGAGCTTGGTTGATTTAGCGGCGATGATGCACGCACGAAGATTATGATGGAAGCAAGGAAAGGATTTGCGGTGGTAGATATCGCGCGATTGTCGGTACGATGATTCAAGAAAACTCGTGTTCGAACGGTTTTCCCTTTTCGCGGGAACAGTACCTTGCCGGAACCGTGCGCCCGCAATAAGTGAAAAGAAAACAGCTAAATCCGAGAAATCAGCTAAATCCGAGAAAACAGCTAAATCCGAGAAATCAGCTAAATCCGAGAAATCAGCTAAATCCCAGAAAACAGCTAAATCCGGGAAAACAGCTAAATCCGAGAAAACAACTAAATCCGGGAAAACAGCTAAAATCGGAAAAAACATTAAAATCCGAGGTTCGGGCATGTCGGGCAAATATGGGCAGGTTCGGGCTGATTCGGGCAGATTCGGGCAGGTCGGGCAGATTCGGGCATGTCGGGCAGGTCGGGCAGATTCGGGCAGGTCGGGCAGATTCGGGCATGTCGGGCAGGTCGGGCAGATTCGGGCATGTCGGGCAGATTCGGGCAGATTCGGGCAGGTCGGGCAGATTCGGGCATGTCGGGCAGGTCGGGCAGATTCGGGCAGGTCGGGCAGATTCGGGCATGTCGGGCAGGTCGGGCAGATTCGGGCATGTCGGGCAGATTCGGGCAGATATGGGCAGATTCGGGCAGATCGGGCAGATTCGGGCAGATTCGGGCAGGTCGGGCAGATTCGAGCAGATATGGGCAGATTCGGGCAGGTCGGGCAGATTCGGGCATGTCGGGCAGGTCGGGCAGATTCGGGCAGATAGGGGCAGGTTCGGGGTGATTCGGGCAGAAAACGCCTAAATCCATCAAAACAGCTGAATCCGAGATTTATATACATATAGCCAGTGTCGAGGTGAATTCAATGACCTACTATATCATGATGTCAACCTTGTCATAACGCTAAAATGATCTTGGACAGGATGAGCGATTTTGAAGTAACGTGGAACCACCGTGGATGAAGTAACGTAAAATAATGAAGTCAAATTGGCTATCATCGACGTTAATTGATCCGAGCGGAGTCGATTGCGAGAAATTATTAATACGACAGAAGTCTTCGGGCTCTGATAGATCCGTCTGATGGGCGAGCTTGGTTGATTTAGCGGCGATGATGCACGCACGAAGATTATGATGGAAGCAAGGAAAGGATTTGCGGTGGTAGATATCGCGCGATTGTCGGTACGATGATTCAAGAAAACTCGTGTTCGAACGGTTTTCCCTTTTCGCGGGAACAGTACCTTGCCGGAACCGTGCGCCCGCAATAAGTGAAAAGAAAACAGCTAAATCCGAGAAATCAGTTAAATCCAAGAAAACAGCTAAATCCAAGAAAACAGCTAAATCCAGGAAAACAGCTAAATCCAAGAAAACAGCTAAATCCAAGAAAACAGCTAAATCCAAGAAAACAGCTAAATCCGAGAAAACAGCTAAATCCCAGAAAACAGCTAAATCCGAGAAAACAGCTAAATCCGAGAAATCAGCTAAATCCAAGAAAACAGCTAAATCCGGGAAAACAGCTAAATCCCAGAAAACAGCTAAATCCGGGAAAACAGCTAAATCCGGGAAAACAGCTAAATCCCAGAAAACAGCTAAATCCGGGAAAACAGCTAAATCCGAGAAAACAGCTAAATCCCAGAAAACAGCTAAATCCGGGAAAACAGCTAAATCCGAGAAATCAGCTAAATCCGAGAAAACAGCTAAATCCGGGAAAACAGCTAAATCCAGGAAAACAGCTAAATCCAAGAAAACAGCTAAATCCAAGAAAACAGCTAAATCCAAGAAAACAGCTAAATCCGAGAAAACAGCTAAATCCGAGAAATCAGCTAAATCCCAGAAAACAGCTAAATCCGGGAAAACAGCTAAATCCGAGAAATCAGCTAAATCCGAGAAAACAGCTAAATCCGGGAAAACAGCTAAATCCCAGAAAACAGCTAAATCCGGGAAAACAGCTAAATCCCAGAAAACAGCTAAATCCGAGAAAACAGCTAAATCCGAGAAATCAGCTAAATCCCAGAAAACAGCTAAATCCAAGAAAACAGCTAAATCCCAGAAAACAGCTAAATCCCAGAAAACAGCTAAATCCAAGAAAACAGCTAAATCCAAGAAGACAGCTAAATCCGAGAAATCAGCTAAATCCGAGAAAACAGCTAAATCCCAGAAAACAGCTAAATCCGAGAAAACAGCTAAATCCGAGAAATCAGCTAAATCCCAGAAAACAGCTAAATCCGGGAAAACAGCTAAATCCGAGAAATCAGCTAAATCCGAGAAAACAGCTAAATCCGGGAAAACAGCTAAATCCCAGAAAACAACTAAATCCGGGAAAACAGCTAAAATCGGAAAAAACATTAAAATCCGAGGTTCGGGCATGTCGGGCAAATATGGGCAGATTCGGGCATGTCGGGCAGGTCGGGCAGATTCGGGCAGATTCGGGCAGGTCGGGCAGATTCGGGCAGATTCGGGCAGGTCGGGCAGATTCGGGCATGTCGGGCAGATTCGGGCAGATTCGGGCAGGTCGGGCAGATTCGGGCAGGTCGGGCAGATTCGGGCAGATATGGGCAGATTCGGGCAGATCGGGCAGATTCGGGCAGATTCGGGCAGGTCGGGCAGATTCGAGCAGATATGGGCAGATTCGGGCAGGTCGGGCAGATTCGGGCATGTCGGGCAGGTCGGGCAGATTCGGGCAGATAGGGGCAGGTTCGGGGTGATTCGGGCAGAAAACGCCTAAATCCATCAAAACAGCTAAATCCGAGATTTATATACATATAGCCAGTGTCGAGGTGAATTCAATGACCTACTATATCATGATGTCAACCTTGTCATAACGCTAAAATGATCTTGGACAGGATGAGCGATTTTGAAGTAACGTGGAACCACCGTGGATGAAGTAACGTAAAATAATGAAGTCAAATTGGCTATCATCGACGTTAATTGATCCGAGCGGAGTCGATTGCGAGAAATTATTAATACGACAGAAGTCTTCGGGCTCTGATAGATCCGTCTGATGGGCGAGCTTGGTTGATTTAGCGGCGATGATGCACGCACGAAGATTATGATGGAAGCAAGGAAAGGATTTTCGGTGGTAGATATCGCGCGATTGTCGGTACGATGATTCAAGAAAACTCGTGTTCGAACGGTTTTCCCTTTTCGCGGGAACAGTACCTTGCCGGAACCGTGCGCCCGCAATAAGTGAAAAGAAAACAGCTAAATCCGAGAAATCAGTTAAATCCAAGAAAACAGCTAAATCCAAGAAAACAGCTAAATCCAGGAAAACAGCTAAATCCAAGAAAACAGCTAAATCCAAGAAAACAGCTAAATCCGAGAAATCAGCTAAATCCAAGAAAACAGCTAAATCCAAGAAAACAGCTAAATCCGGGAAAACAGCTAAATCCGAGAAATCAGCTAAATCCGAGAAAACAGCTAAATCCCAGAAAACAGCTAAATCCGAGAAAACAGCTAAATCCGGGAAATCAGCTAAATCCAAGAAAACAGCTATATCCGGGAAAACAGCTAAATCCAAGAAAACAGCTAAATCCAAGAAAACAGCTAAATCCAGGAAAACAGCTAAATCCGAGAAATCAGCTAAATCCGTGAAAACAGCTAAATCCAAGAAAACAGCTAAATCCGAGAAATCAGCTAAATCCGAGAAAACAGCTAAATCCCAGAAAACAGCTAAATCCCAGAAAACAGCTAAATCCGGGAAATCAGCTAAATCCAAGAAAACAGCTATATCCGGGAAAACAGCTAAATCCAAGAAAACAGCTAAATCCAAGAAAACAGCTAAATCCAGGAAAACAGCTAAATCCGAGAAATCAGCTAAATCCCAGAAAACAGCTAAATCCAAGAAAACAGCTAAATCCGGGAAAACAGCTAAATCCGAGAAATCAGCTAAATCCAGGAAAACAGCTTAATCCGGGAAAACAGCTAAATCCCAGAAAACAACTAAATCCGGGAAAACAGCTAAAATCGGAAAAAACATTAAAATCCGAGGTTCGGGCATGTCGGGCAAATATGGGCAGGTTCGGGCTGATTCGGGCAGATTCGGGCAGGTCGGCCAGATTCGGGCATGTCGGGCAGGTCGGGCAGATTCGGGCAGGTCGGGCAGATTCGGGCATGTCGGGCAGGTCGGGCAGATTCGGGCAGATAGGGGCAGGTTCGGGGTGATTCGGGCAGAAAACGCCTAAATCCATCAAAACAGCTAAATCCGAGATTTATATACATATAGCCAGTGTCGAGGTGAATTCAATGACCTACTATATCATGATGTCAACCTTGTCATAACGCTAAAATGATCTTGGACAGGATGAGCGATTTTGAAGTAACGTGGAACCACCGTGGATGAAGTAACGTAAAATAATGAAGTCAAATTGGCTATCATCGACGTTAATTGATCCGAGCGGAGTCGATTGCGAGAAATTATTAATACGACAGAAGTCTTCGGGCTCTGATAGATCCGTCTGATGGGCGAGCTTGGTTGATTTAGCGGCGATGATGCACGCACGAAGATTATGATGGAAGCAAGGAAAGGATTTGCGGTGGTAGATATCGCGCGATTGTCGGTACGATGATTCAAGAAAAGTCGTGTTCGAACGGTTTTCCCTTTTCGCGGGAACAGTACCTTGCCGGAACCGTGCGCCCGCAATAAGTGAAAAGAAAACAGCTAAATCCGAGAAAACAGCTAAATCCCAGAAAACAGCTAAATCCGAGAAAACACCTAAATCCGAGAAATCAGCTAAATCCAAGAAAACAGCTATATCCGGGAAAACAGCTAAATCCAAGAAAACAGCTAAATCCAAGAAAACAGCTAAATCCAGGAAAACAGCTAAATCCGAGAAATCAGCTAAATCCGTGAAAACAGCTAAATCCAAGAAAACAGCTAAATCCGAGAAATCAGCTAAATCCGAGAAAACAGCTAAATCCCAGAAAACAGCTAAATCCCAGAAAACAGCTAAATCCGGGAAATCAGCTAAATCCAAGAAAACAGCTATATCCGGGAAAACAGCTAAATCCAAGAAAACAGCTAAATCCAAGAAAACAGCTAAATCCAGGAAAACAGCTAAATCCGAGAAATCAGCTAAATCCGTGAAAACAGCTAAATCCAAGAAAACAGCTAAATCCGAGAAATCAACTAAATCCAAGAAAACAGCTAAATCCCAGAAAACAGCTAAATCCCAGAAAACAGCTAAATCCGGGAAAACAGCTAAATCCGAGAAATCTGCTAAATCCGAGAAAACAGCTAAATCCGGGAAAACAGCTAAATCCGAGAAAACAGCTAAATCCGAGAAATCAGCTAAATCCGAGAAATCAGCTAAATCCCAGAAAACAGCTAAATCCAAGAAAACAGCTAAATCCGGGAAAACAGCTAAATCCGAGAAATCAGCTAAATCCAGGAAAACAGCTTAATCCGGGAAAACAGCTAAATCCCAGAAAACAACTAAATCCGGGAAAACAGCTAAAATCGGAAAAAACATTAAAATCCGAGGTTCGGGCATGTCGGGCAAATATGGGCAGGTTCGGGCAGATTCGAGCAGATATGGACAGATTCGGGCAGGTCGGGCAGATTCGGGCATGTCGGGCAGGTCGGGCAGATTCGGGCAGATTCGGGCAGGTCGGGCAGATTCGGGCAGAAAACGCCTAAATCCATCAAAACAGCTAAATCCGAGATTTATATACATATAGCCAGTGTCGAGGTGAATTCAATGACCTACTATATCATGATGTCAACCTTGTCATAACGCTAAAATGATCTTGGACAGGATGAGCGATTTTGAAGTAACGTGGAACCACCGTGGATGAAGTAACGTAAAATAATGAAGTCAAATTGGCTATCATCGACGTTAACTGATCCGAGCGGAGTCGATTGCGAGAAATTATTAATACGACAGAAGTCTTCGGGCTCTGATAGATCCGTCTGATGGGCGAGCTTGGTTGATTTAGCGGCGATGATGCACGCACGAAGATTATGATGGAAGCAAGGAAAGGATTTGCGGTGGTAGATATCGCGCGATTGTCGGTACGATGATTCAAGAAAACTCGTGTTCGAACGGTTTTCCCTTTTCGCGGGAACAGTACTTTGCCGGAACCGTGCGCCCGCAATAAGTGAAAAGAAAACAGCTAAATCCGAGAAATCAGTTAAGTCCAAGAAAACAGCTAAATCCACGAAAACAGCTAAATCCAAGAAAACAGCTAAATCCGAGAAAACAGCTAAATCCCAGAAAACAGCTAAATCCGAGAAAACAGCTAAATCCGAGAAATCAGCTAAATCCAAGAAAACAGCTAAATCCGGGAAAACAGCTAAATCCCAGAAAACAGCTAAATCCGGGAAAACAGCTAAATCCGAGAAATCAGCTAAATCCAAGAAAACAGCTAAATCCCAGAAAACAGCTAAATCCGGGAAAACAGCTAAATCCAAGAAATCAGCTAAATCCAAGAAAACAGCTAAATCCGGGAAAACAGCTAAATCCCAGAAAACAGCTAAATCCGGGAAAACAGCTAAATCCCAGAAAACAGCTAAATCCGGGAAAACAGCTAAATCCGAGAAATCAGCTAAATCCGAGAAAACAGCTAAATCCGGGAAAACAGCTAAATCCCAGAAAACAGCTAAATCCGGGAAAACAGCTAAATCCGAGAAATCAGCTAAATCCGAGAAAACAGCTAAATCCGGGAAAACAGCTAAATCCCAGAAAACAACTAAATCCGGGAAAACAGCTAAAATCGGAAAAAACATTAAAATCCGAGGTTCGGGCATGTCGGGCAAATATGGGCAGGTTCGGGCTGATTCGGGCAGATTCGGGCAGGTCGGGCAGATTCGGGCATGTCGGGCAGGTCGGGCAGATTCGGGCAGGTCGGGCAGATTCGGGCATGTCGGGCAGATTCGGGCAGGTCGGGCAGATTCGGGCAGATATGGGCAGATTCGGGCAGATCGGGCAGATTCGGGCAGATTCGGGCAGGTCGGGCAGATTCGAGCAGATGTGGGCAGATTCGGGCAGGTCGGGCAGATTCGGGCATGTCGGGCAGGTCGGGCAGATTCGGGCAGATAGGGGCAGGTTCGGGGTGATTCGGGCAGAAAACGCCTAAATCCATCAAAACAGCTAAATCCGAGATTTATATACATATAGCCAGTGTCGAGGTGAATTCAATGACCTACTATATCATGATGTCAACCTTGTCATAACGCTAAAATGATCTTGGACAGGATGAGCGATTTTGAAGTAACGTGGAACCACCGTGGATGAAGTAACGTAAAATAATGAAGTCAAATTGGCTATCATCGACGTTAATTGATCCGAGCGGAGTCGATTGCGAGAAATTATTAATACGACAGAAGTCTTCGGGCTCTGATAGATCCGTCTGATGGGCGAGCTTGGTTGATTTAGCGGCGATGATGCACGCACGAAGATTATGATGGAAGCAAGGAAAGGATTTGCGGTGGTAGATATCGCGCGATTGTCGGTACGATGATTCAAGAAAACTCGTGTTCGAACGGTTTTCCCTTTTCGCGGGAACAGTACCTTGCCGGAACCGTGCGCCCGCAATAAGTGAAAAGAAAACAGCTAAATCCGAGAAATCAGCTAAATCCGAGAAAACAGCTAAATCCGAGAAATCAGCTAAATCCGAGAAATCAGCTAAATCCCAGAAAACAGCTAAATCCAAGAAAACAGCTAAATCCGGGAAAACAGCTAAATCCGAGAAAACAGCTAAATCCGAGAAATCAGCTAAATCCGAGAAATCAGCTAAATCCGAGAAAACAGCTAAATCCGAGAAATCAGCTAAATCCAAGAAAACAGCTAAATCCCAGAAAACAGCTAAATCCCAGAAAACAGCTAAATCCGGGAAATCAGCTAAATCCAAGAAATCAGCTAAATCCAAGAAAACAGCTAAATCCGAGAAAACAGCTAAATCTCAGAAAACAGCTAAATCCGAGAAAACAGCTAAATCCGAGAAATCAGCTAAATCCAAGAAAACAGCTAAATCCGGGAAAACAGCTAAATCCCAGAAAACAGCTAAATCCGGGAAAACAGCTAAATCCGAGAAATCAGCTAAATCCGAGAAAACAGCTAAATCCGGGAAAACAGCTAAATCCCAGAAAACAACTAAATCCGGGAAAACAGCTAAAATCGGAAAAAACATTAAAATCCGAGGTTCGGGCATGTCGGGCAAATATGGGCAGGTTCGGGCTGATTCGGGCAGATTCGGGCAGGTCGGGCAGATTCGGGCATGTCGGGCAGATTCGGGCAGATTCGGGCAGGTCGGGCAGATTCGGGCAGGTCGGGCAGATTCGGGCAGATTCGGGCATGTCGGGCAGATTCGGGCAGATTCGGGCAGGTCGGGCAGATTCGGGCATGTCGGGCAGATTCGGGCAGGTCGGGCAGATTCGGGCATGTCGGGCAGATTCGGGCAGATTCGGGCAGGTCGGGCAGATTCGAGCAGATATGGGCAGATTCGGGCAGGTCGGGCAGATTCGGGCATGTCGGGCAGGTCGGGCAGATTCGGGCAGATAGGGGCAGGTTCGGGGTGATTCGGGCAGAAAACGCCTAAATCCATCAAAACAGCTAAATCCGAGATTTATATACATATAGCCAGTGTCGAGGTGAATTCAATGACCTACTATATCATGATGTCAACCTTGTCATAACGCTAAAATGATCTTGGACAGGATGAGCGATTTTGAAGTAACGTGGAACCACCGTGGATGAAGTAACGTAAAATAATGAAGTCAAATTGGCTATCATCGACGTTAATTGATCCGAGCGGAGTTGATTGCGAGAAATTATTAATACGACAGAAGTCTTCGGGCTCTGATAGATCCGTCTGATGGGCGAGCTTGGTTGATTTAGCGGCGATGATGCACGCACGAAGATTATGATGGAAGCAAGGAAAGGATTTGCGGTGGTAGATATCGCGCGATTGTCGGTACGATGATTCAAGAAAAGTCGTGTTCGAACGGTTTTCCCTTTTCGCGGGAACAGTACCTTGCCGGAACCGTGCGCCCGCAATAAGTGAAAAGAAAACAGCTAAATCCGAGAAATCAGTTAAATCCGAGAAAACAGCTAAATCCCAGAAAACAGCTAAATCCGAGAAAACAGCTAAATCCGAGAAATCAGCTAAATCCCAGAAAACAGCTAAATCCAAGAAAACAGCTAAATCCGAGAAAACAGTTAAATCCAAGAAAACAGCTAAATCCAAGAAAACAGCTAAATCCAAGAAAACAGCTAAATCCAAGAAAACAGCTAAATCCGAGAAAACAGCTAAATCCCAGAAAACAGCTAAATCCGAGAAAACAGCTAAATCCGAGAAATCAGCTAAATCCAAGAAAACAGCTAAATCCGGGAAAACAGCTAAATCCCAGAAAACAGCTAAATCCGGGAAAACAGCTAAATCCGAGAAATCAGCTAAATCCGAGAAAACAGCTAAATCCGGGAAATCAGCTAAATCCAAGAAATCAGCTAAATCCGAGAAAACAGCTAAATCCGGGAAAACAGCTAAATCCCAGAAAACAACTAAATCCGGGAAAACAGCTAAAATCGGAAAAAACATTAAAATCCGAGGTTCGGGCATGTCGGGCAAATATGGGCAGGTTCGGGCTGATTCGGGCAGATTCGGGCAGATTCGGGCAGATTCGGGCAGGTCGGGCAGATTCGGGCAGATTCGGGCAGGTCGGGCAGATTCGGGCATGTCGGGCAGGTCGGGCAGATTCGGGCATGTCGGGCAGATTCGGGCAGATTCGGGCAGGTCGGGCAGATTCGGGCAGGTCGGGCAGATTCGGGCATGTCGGGCAGGTCGGGCAGATTCGGGCATGTCGGGCAGATTCGGGCAGATTCGGGCAGGTCGGGCAGATTCGGGCATGTCGGGCAGGTCGGGCAGATTCGGGCATGTCGGGCAGGTCGGGCAGATTCGGGCAGATAGGGGCAGGTTCGGGGTGATTCGGGCAGAAAACGCCTAAATCCATCAAAACAGCTAAATCCGAGATTTATATACATATAGCCAGTGTCGAGGTGAATTCAATGACCTACTATATCATGATGTCAACCTTGTCATAACGCTAAAATGATCTTGGACAGGATGAGCGATTTTGAAGTAACGTGGAACCACCGTGGATGAAGTAACGTAAAATAATGAAGTCAAATTGGCTATCATCGACGTTAATTGATCCGAGCGGAGTCGATTGCGAGAAATTATTAATACGACAGAAGTCTTCGGGCTCTGATAGATCCGTCTGATGGGCGAGCTTGGTTGATTTAGCGGCGATGATGCACGCACGAAGATTATGATGGAAGCAAGGAAAGGATTTGCGGTGGTAGATATCGCGCGATTGTCGGTACGATGATTCAAGAAAACTCGTGTTCGAACGGTTTTCCCTTTTCGCGGGAACAGTACCTTGCCGGAACCGTGCGCCCGCAATAAGTGAAAAGAAAACAGCTAAATCCGAGAAATCAGCTAAATCCGAGAAAACAGCTAAATCCGAGAAATCAGCTAAATCCGAGAAATCAGCTAAATCCCAGAAAACAGCTAAATCCGGGAAAACAGCTAAATCCGAGAAAACAACTAAATCCGGGAAAACAGCTAAAATCGGAAAAAACATTAAAATCCGAGGTTCGGGCATGTCGGGCAAATATGGGCAGGTTCGGGCTGATTCGGGCAGATTCGGGCAGGTCGGGCAGATTCGGGCATGTCGGGCAGGTCGGGCAGATTCGGGCAGGTCGGGCAGATTCGGGCATGTCGGGCAGGTCGGGCAGATTCGGGCATGTCGGGCAGATTCGGGCAGATTCGGGCAGGTCGGGCAGATTCGGGCATGTCGGGCAGATTCGGGCAGGTCGGGCAGATTCGGGCATGTCGGGCAGATTCGGGCAGATTCGGGCAGGTCGGGCAGATTCGGGCATGTCGGGCAGATTCGGGCAGATTCGGGCAGGTCGGGCAGATTCGGGCAGGTCGGGCAGATTCGGGCATGTCGGGCAGGTCGGGCAGGTCGGGCAGATTCGGGCATGTCGGGCAGGTCGGGCAGATTCGGGCATGTCGGGCAGATTCGGGCAGGTCGGGCAGATTCGGGCAGATATGGGCAGATTCGGGCAGATCGGGCAGATTCGGGCAGATTCGGGCAGGTCGGGCAGATTCGAGCAGATATGGGCAGATTCGGGCAGGTCGGGCAGATTCGGGCATGTCGGGCAGGTCGGGCAGATTCGGGCAGATAGGGGCAGGTTCGGGCATGTCGGGCAGGTCGGGCAGATTCGGGCAGATAGGGGCAGGTTCGGGGTGATTCGGGCAGAAAACGCCTAAATCCATCAAAACAGCTAAATCCGAGATTTATATACATATAGCCAGTGTCGAGGTGAATTCAATGACCTACTATATCATGATGTCAACCTTGTCATAACGCTAAAATGATCTTGGACAGGATGAGCGATTTTGAAGTAACGTGGAACCACCGTGGATGAAGTAACGTAAAATAATGAAGTCAAATTGGCTATCATCGACGTTAATTGATCCGAGCGGAGTCGATTGCGAGAAATTATTAATACGACAGAAGTCTTCGGGCTCTGATAGATCCGTCTGATGGGCGAGCTTGGTTGATTTAGCGGCGATGATGCACGCACGAAGATTATGATGGAAGCAAGGAAAGGATTTGCGGTGGTAGATATCGCGCGATTGTCGGTACGATGATTCAAGAAAACTCGTGTTCGAACGGTTTTCCCTTTTCGCGGGAACAGTACCTTGCCGGAACCGTGCGCCCGCAATAAGTGAAAAGAAAACAGCTAAATCCGAGAAATCAGCTAAATCCGAGAAAACAGCTAAATCCGAGAAATCAGCTAAATCCGAGAAATCAGCTAAATCCCAGAAAACAGCTAAATCCGGGAAAACAGCTAAATCCGAGAAAACAACTAAATCCGGGAAAACAGCTAAAATCGGAAAAAACATTAAAATCCGAGGTTCGGGCATGTCGGGCAAATATGGGCAGGTTCGGGCTGATTCGGGCAGATTCGGGCAGGTCGGGCAGATTCGGGCATGTCGGGCAGGTCGGGCAGATTCGGGCAGGTCGGGCAGATTCGGGCATGTCGGGCAGGTCGGGCAGATTCGGGCATGTCGGGCAGATTCGGGCAGATTCGGGCAGGTCGGGCAGATTCGGGCATGTCGGGCAGATTCGGGCAGGTCGGGCAGATTCGGGCATGTCGGGCAGATTCGGGCAGATTCGGGCAGGTCGGGCAGATTCGGGCATGTCGGGCAGATTCGGGCAGATTCGGGCAGGTCGGGCAGATTCGGGCAGGTCGGGCAGATTCGGGCATGTCGGGCAGGTCGGGCAGGTCGGGCAGATTCGGGCATGTCGGGCAGGTCGGGCAGATTCGGGCATGTCGGGCAGATTCGGGCAGGTCGGGCAGATTCGGGCAGATATGGGCAGATTCGGGCAGATCGGGCAGATTCGGGCAGATTCGGGCAGGTCGGGCAGATTCGAGCAGATATGGGCAGATTCGGGCAGGTCGGGCAGATTCGGGCATGTCGGGCAGGTCGGGCAGATTCGGGCAGATAGGGGCAGGTTCGGGCATGTCGGGCAGGTCGGGCAGATTCGGGCAGATAGGGGCAGGTTCGGGGTGATTCGGGCAGAAAACGCCTAAATCCATCAAAACAGCTAAATCCGAGATTTATATACATATAGCCAGTGTCGAGGTGAATTCAATGACCTACTATATCATGATGTCAACCTTGTCATAACGCTAAAATGATCTTGGACAGGATGAGCGATTTTGAAGTAACGTGGAACCACCGTGGATGAAGTAACGTAAAATAATGAAGTCAAATTGGCTATCATCGACGTTAATTGATCCGAGCGGAGTCGATTGCGAGAAATTATTAATACGACAGAAGTCTTCGGGCTCTGATAGATCCGTCTGATGGGCGAGCTTGGTTGATTTAGCGGCGATGATGCACGCACGAAGATTATGATGGAAGCAAGGAAAGGATTTGCGGTGGTAGATATCGCGCGATTGTCGGTACGATGATTCAAGAAAACTCGTGTTCGAACGGTTTTCCCTTTTCGCGGGAACAGTACCTTGCCGGAACCGTGCGCCCGCAATAAGTGAAAAGAAAACAGCTAAATCCGAGAAATCAGCTAAATCCGAGAAAACAGCTAAATCCGAGAAATCAGCTAAATCCGAGAAATCAGCTAAATCCCAGAAAACAGCTAAATCCGGGAAAACAGCTAAATCCGAGAAAACAACTAAATCCGGGAAAACAGCTAAAATCGGAAAAAACATTAAAATCCGAGGTTCGGGCATGTCGGGCAAATATGGGCAGGTTCGGGCTGATTCGGGCAGATTCGGGCAGGTCGGGCAGATTCGGGCATGTCGGGCAGGTCGGGCAGATTCGGGCAGGTCGGGCAGATTCGGGCATGTCGGGCAGGTCGGGCAGATTCGGGCATGTCGGGCAGATTCGGGCAGATTCGGGCAGGTCGGGCAGATTCGGGCATGTCGGGCAGATTCGGGCAGGTCGGGCAGATTCGGGCATGTCGGGCAGATTCGGGCAGATTCGGGCAGGTCGGGCAGATTCGGGCATGTCGGGCAGATTCGGGCAGATTCGGGCAGGTCGGGCAGATTCGGGCAGGTCGGGCAGATTCGGGCATGTCGGGCAGGTCGGGCAGGTCGGGCAGATTCGGGCATGTCGGGCAGGTCGGGCAGATTCGGGCATGTCGGGCAGATTCGGGCAGGTCGGGCAGATTCGGGCAGATATGGGCAGATTCGGGCAGATCGGGCAGATTCGGGCAGATTCGGGCAGGTCGGGCAGATTCGAGCAGATATGGGCAGATTCGGGCAGGTCGGGCAGATTCGGGCATGTCGGGCAGGTCGGGCAGATTCGGGCAGATAGGGGCAGGTTCGGGCATGTCGGGCAGGTCGGGCAGATTCGGGCAGATAGGGGCAGGTTCGGGGTGATTCGGGCAGAAAACGCCTAAATCCATCAAAACAGCTAAATCCGAGATTTATATACATATAGCCAGTGTCGAGGTGAATTCAATGACCTACTATATCATGATGTCAACCTTGTCATAACGCTAAAATGATCTTGGACAGGATGAGCGATTTTGAAGTAACGTGGAACCACCGTGGATGAAGTAACGTAAAATAATGAAGTCAAATTGGCTATCATCGACGTTAATTGATCCGAGCGGAGTCGATTGCGAGAAATTATTAATACGACAGAAGTCTTCGGGCTCTGATAGATCCGTCTGATGGGCGAGCTTGGTTGATTTAGCGGCGATGATGCACGCACGAAGATTATGATGGAAGCAAGGAAAGGATTTGCGGTGGTAGATATCGCGCGATTGTCGGTACGATGATTCAAGAAAACTCGTGTTCGAACGGTTTTCCCTTTTCGCGGGAACAGTACCTTGCCGGAACCGTGCGCCCGCAATAAGTGAAAAGAAAACAGCTAAATCCGAGAAATCAGCTAAATCCGAGAAAACAGCTAAATCCGAGAAATCAGCTAAATCCGAGAAATCAGCTAAATCCCAGAAAACAGCTAAATCCGGGAAAACAGCTAAATCCGAGAAAACAACTAAATCCGGGAAAACAGCTAAAATCGGAAAAAACATTAAAATCCGAGGTTCGGGCATGTCGGGCAAATATGGGCAGGTTCGGGCTGATTCGGGCAGATTCGGGCAGGTCGGGCAGATTCGGGCATGTCGGGCAGGTCGGGCAGATTCGGGCAGGTCGGGCAGATTCGGGCATGTCGGGCAGGTCGGGCAGATTCGGGCATGTCGGGCAGATTCGGGCAGATTCGGGCAGGTCGGGCAGATTCGGGCATGTCGGGCAGATTCGGGCAGGTCGGGCAGATTCGGGCATGTCGGGCAGATTCGGGCAGATTCGGGCAGGTCGGGCAGATTCGGGCAGATTCGGGCAGGTCGGGCAGATTCGGGCATGTCGGGCAGGTCGGGCAGATTCGGGCATGTCGGGCAGATTCGGGCAGATTCGGGCAGGTCGGGCAGATTCGGGCATGTCGGGCAGATTCGGGCAGGTCGGGCAGATTCGGGCATGTCGGGCAGGTCGGGCAGATTCGGGCAGATATGGGCAGATTCGGGCAGATCGGGCAGATTCGGGCAGATTCGGGCAGGTCGGGCAGATTCGAGCAGATATGGGCAGATTCGGGCAGGTCGGGCAGATTCGGGCATGTCGGGCAGGTCGGGCAGATTCGGGCAGATAGGGGCAGGTTCGGGCATGTCGGGCAGGTCGGGCAGATTCGGGCAGATAGGGGCAGGTTCGGGGTGATTCGGGCAGAAAACGCCTAAATCCATCAAAACAGCTAAATCCGAGATTTATATACATATAGCCAGTGTCGAGGTGAATTCAATGACCTACTATATCATGATGTCAACCTTGTCATAACGCTAAAATGATCTTGGACAGGATGAGCGATTTTGAAGTAACGTGGAACCACCGTGGATGAAGTAACGTAAAATAATGAAGTCAAATTGGCTATCATCGACGTTAATTGATCCGAGCGGAGTCGATTGCGAGAAATTATTAATACGACAGAAGTCTTCGGGCTCTGATAGATCCGTCTGATGGGCGAGCTTGGTTAATTTAGCGGCGATGATGCACGCACGAAGATTATGATGGAAGCAAGGAAAGGATTTGCGGTGGTAGATATCGCGCGATTGTCGGTACGATGATTCAAGAAAACTCGTGTTCGAACGGTTTTCCCTTTTCGCGGGAACAGTACTTTGCCGGAACCGTGCGCCCGCAATAAGTGAAAAGAAAACAGCTAAATCCGAGAAATCAGTTAAATCCAAGAAAAAAGCTAAATCCAAGAAAACAGCTAAATCCAAGAAAACAGCTAAATCCGAGAAAACAGCTAAATCCCAGAAAACAGCTAAATCCGAGAAAACAGCTAAATCCGAGAAATCAGCTAAATCCAAGAAAACAGCTAAATCCGGGAAAACAGCTAAATCCCAGAAAACAGCTAAATCCGGGAAAACAGCTAAATCCGAGAAATCAGCTAAATCCGAGAAAACAGCTAAATCCGGGAAAACAGCTAAATCCCAGAAAACAGCTAAATCCGGGAAAACAGCTAAATCCCAGAAAACAGCTAAATCCGAGAAAACAGCTAAATCCGAGAAATCAGCTAAATCCCAGAAAACAGCTAAATCCAAGAAAACAGCTAAATCCCAGAAAACAGCTAAATCCCAGAAAACAGCTAAATCCGGGAAATCAGCTAAATCCAAGAAATCAGCTAAATCCAAGAAAACAGCTAAATCCAAGAAAACAGCTAAATCCCAGAAAACAGCTAAATCCCAGAAAACAGCTAAATCCGGGAAATCAGCTAAATCCAAGAAATCAGCTAAATCCAAGAAAACAGCTAAATCCGGGAAAACAGCTAAATCCGGGAAATCAGCTAAATCCAAGAAATCAGCTAAATCCCAGAAAACAGCTAAATCCCAGAAAACAGCTAAATCCAAGAAAACAGCTAAATCCCAGAAAACAGCTAAATCCCAGAAAACAGCTAAATCCGGGAAATCAGCTAAATCCAAGAAATCAGCTAAATCCCAGAAAACAGCTAAATCCGGGAAAACAGCTAAATCCGGGAAAACAGCTAAATCCGAGAAATCAGCTAAATCCGAGAAAACTGCTAAATCCGGGAAAACAGCTAAATCCCAGAAAACAGCTAAATCCGGGAAAACAGCTAAATCCCAGAAAACAGCTAAATCCGGGAAAACAGCTAAATCCGAGAAATCAGCTAAATCCGAGAAAACAGCTAAATCCGGGAAAACAGCTAAATCCCAGAAAACAACTAAATCCGGGAAAACAGCTAAAATCGG
Organism: Megalopta genalis; assembly: GCF_051020955.1. Taxonomy (NCBI): domain Eukaryota; kingdom Metazoa; phylum Arthropoda; class Insecta; order Hymenoptera; family Halictidae; genus Megalopta; species Megalopta genalis. The sequence goes on from NC_135024.1 coordinate 5,444,685, forward strand.
AAAAAACATTAAAATCCGAGGTTCGGGCATGTCGGGCAAATATGGGCAGGTTCGGGCAGATTCGGGCATGTCGGGCAGGTCGGGCAGATTCGGGCAGGTCGGGCAGATTCGGGCAGGTCGGGCAGATTCGGGCATGTCGGGCAGATTCGGGCAGGTCGGGCAGATTCGGGCATGTCGGGCAGATTCGGGCAGGTCGGGCAGATTCGGGCAGATATGGGCAGATTCGGGCAGATCGGGCAGATTCGGGTAGGTCGGGCAGATTCGAGCAGATATGGACAGATTCGGGCATGTCGGGCAGGTCGGGCAGATTCGGGCATGTCGGGCAGATTCGGGCAGATTCGGGCAGGTCGGGCAGATTCGGGCATGTCGGGCAGATTCGGGCAGGTCGGGCAGATTCGGGCAGATATGGGCAGATTCGGGCAGATCGGGCAGATTCGGGTAGGTCGGGCAGATTCGAGCAGATATGGACAGATTCGGGCAGGTCGGGCAGATTCGGGCATGTCGGGCAGGTCGGGCAGATTCGGGCAGATAGGGGCAGGTTCGGGGTGATTCGGGCAGAAAACGCCTAAATCCATCAAAACAGCTAAATCCGAGATTTATATACATATAGCCAGTGTCGAGGTGAATTCAATGACCTACTATATCATGATGTCAACCTTGTCATAACGCTAAAATGATCTTGGACAGGATGAGCGATTTTGAAGTAACGTGGAACCACCGTGGATGAAGTAACGTAAAATAATGAAGTCAAATTGGCTATCATCGACGTTAATTGATCCGAGCGGAGTCGATTGCGAGAAATTATTAATACGACAGAAGTCTTCGGGCTCTGATAGATCCGTCTGATGGGCGAGCTTGGTTGATTTAGCGGCGATGATGCACGCACGAAGATTATGATGGAAGCAAGGAAAGGATTTGCGGTGGTAGATATCGCGCGATTGTCGGTACGATGATTCAAGAAAACTCGTGTTCGAACAGTACTTTGCCGGAACCGTGCGCCCGCAATAAGTGAAAAGAAAACAGCTAAATCCGAGAAATCAGCTAAATCCAAGAAAACAGCTAAATCCGGGAAAACAGCTAAATCCCAGAAAACAGCTAAATCCGGGAAAACAGCTAAATCCGAGAAATCAGCTAAATCCAAGAAAACAGCTAAATCCGGGAAAACAGCTAAATCCCAGAAAACAGCTAAATCCGGGAAAACAGCTAAAATCGGAAAAAACATTAAAATCCGAGGTTCGGGCATGTCGGGCAAATATGGGCAGGTTCGGGCTGATTCGGGCAGATTCGGGCAGGTCGGGCAGATTCGGGCATGTCGGGCAGATTCGGGCAGATTCGGGCAGGTCGGGCAGATTCGGGCAGATTCGGGCATGTCGGGCAGATTCGGGCAGATTCGGGCAGGTCGGGCAGATTCGGGCATGTCGGGCAGATTCGGGCAGGTCGGGCAGATTCGGGCATGTCGGGCAGATTCGGGCAGATTCGGGCAGGTCGGGCAGATTCGAGCAGATATGGGCAGATTCGGGCAGGTCGGGCAGATTCGGGCATGTCGGGCAGGTCGGGCAGATTCGGGCAGATAGGGGCAGGTTCGGGGTGATTCGGGCAGAAAACGCCTAAATCCATCAAAACAGCTGAATCCGAGATTTATATACATATAGCCAGTGTCGAGGTGAATTCAATGACCTACTATATCATGATGTCAACCTTGTCATAACGCTAAAATGATCTTGGACAGGATGAGCGATTTTGAAGTAACGTGGAACCACCGTGGATGAAGTAACGTAAAATAATGAAGTCAAATTGGCTATCATCGACGTTAATTGATCCGAGCGGAGTCGATTGCGAGAAATTATTAATACGACAGAAGTCTTCGGGCTCTGATAGATCCGTCTGATGGGCGAGCTTGGTTGATTTAGCGGCGATGATGCACGCACGAAGATTATGATGGAAGCAAGGAAAGGATTTGCGGTGGTAGATATCGCGCGATTGTCGGTACGATGATTCAAGAAAACTCGTGTTCGAACGGTTTTCCCTTTTCGCGGGAACAGTACCTTGCCGGAACCGTGCGCCCGCAATAAGTGAAAAGAAAACAGCTAAATCCAAGAAAACAGCTAAATCCGAGAAAACAGCTAAATCCCAGAAAACAGCTAAATCCGAGAAAACAGCTAAATCCGAGAAATCAGCTAAATCCAAGAAAACAGCTAAATCCGGGAAAACAGCTAAATCCCAGAAAACAGCTAAATCCGGGAAAACAGCTAAATCCGGGAAAACAGCTAAATCCCAGAAAACAGCTAAATCCGGGAAAACAGCTAAATCCGAGAAATCAGCTAAATCCGAGAAAACAGCTAAATCCGGGAAAACAGCTAAATCCCAGAAAACAGCTAAATCCAAGAAAACAGCTAAATCCCAGAAAACAGCTAAATCCCAGAAAACAGCTAAATCCAAGAAAACAGCTAAATCCAAGAAAACAGCTAAATCCCAGAAAACAGCTAAATCCGGGAAATCAGCTAAATCCAAGAAATCAGCTAAATCCAAGAAAACAGCTAAATCCGAGAAAACAGCTAAATCCCAGAAAACAGCTAAATCCGGGAAAACAGCTAAATCCGAGAAATCAGCTAAATCCGAGAAAACAGCTAAATCCCAGAAAACAGCTAAATCCGAGAAAACAGCTAAATCCGAGAAATCAGCTAAATCCCAGAAAACAGCTAAATCCGGGAAAACAGCTAAATCCGAGAAATCAGCTAAATCCGAGAAAACAGCTAAATCCGGGAAAACAGCTAAATCCCAGAAAACAACTAAATCCGGGAAAACAGCTAAAATCGGAAAAAACATTAAAATCCGAGGTTCGGGCATGTCGGGCAAATATGGGCAGATTCGGGCATGTCGGGCAGGTCGGGCAGATTCGGGCAGATTCGGGCAGGTCGGGCAGATTCGGGCAGGTCGGGCAGGTCGGGCAGATTCGGGCAGATATGGGCAGATTCGGGCAGATCGGGCAGATTCGGGCAGATTCGGGCAGGTCGGGCAGATTCGAGCAGATATGGGCAGATTCGGGCAGGTCGGGCAGATTCGGGCATGTCGGGCAGGTCGGGCAGATTCGGGCAGATAGGGGCAGGTTCGGGGTGATTCGGGCAGAAAACGCCTAAATCCATCAAAACAGCTAAATCCGAGATTTATATACATATAGCCAGTGTCGAGGTGAATTCAATGACCTACTATATCATGATGTCAACCTTGTCATAACGCTAAAATGATCTTGGACAGGATGAGCGATTTTGAAGTAACGTGGAACCACCGTGGCTGAAGTAACGTAAAATAATGAAGTCAAATTGGCTATCATCGACGTTAATTGATCCGAGCGGAGTCGATTGCGAGAAATTATTAATACGACAGAAGTCTTCGGGCTCTGATAGATCCGTCTGATGGGCGAGCTTGGTTGATTTAGCGGCGATGATGCACGCACGAAGATTATGATGGAAGCAAGGAAAGGATTTGCGGTGGTAGATATCGCGCGATTGTCGGTACGATGATTCAAGAAAACTCGTGTTCGAACGGTTTTCCCTTTTCGCGGGAACAGTACTTTGCCGGAACCGTGCGCCCGCAATAAGTGAAAAGAAAACAGCTAAATCCGAGAAATCAGTTAAATCCCAGAAAACAGCTAAATCCCAGAAAACAGCTAAATCCGGGAAATCAGCTAAATCCAAGAAAACAGCTATATCCGGGAAAACAGCTAAATCCAAGAAAACAGCTAAATCCAAGAAAACAGCTAAATCCAGGAAAACAGCTAAATCCGAGAAATCAGCTAAATCCGTGAAAACAGCTAAATCCAAGAAAACAGCTAAATCCGAGAAATCAGCTAAATCCAAGAAAACAGCTAAATCCCAGAAAACAGCTAAATCCCAGAAAACAGCTAAATCCGGGAAAACAGCTAAATCCGAGAAATCAGCTAAATCCGAGAAAACAGCTAAATCCGGGAAAACAGCTAAATCCGAGAAAACAGCTAAATCCGAGAAATCAGCTAAATCCGAGAAATCAGCTAAATCCCAGAAAACAGCTAAATCCAAGAAAACAGCTAAATCCGGGAAAACAGCTAAATCCGAGAAATCAGCTAAATCCAGGAAAACAGCTTAATCCGGGAAAACAGCTAAATCCCAGAAAACAACTAAATCCGGGAAAACAGCTAAAATCGGAAAAAACATTAAAATCCGAGGTTCGGGCATGTCGGGCAGATTCGGGCATGTCGGGCAGATTCGGGCAGATTCGGGCAGGTCGGCCAGATTCGGGCATGTCGGGCAGATTCGGGCAGGTCGGGCAGATTCGGGCATGTCGGGCAGATTCGGGCAGATTCGGGCAGGTCGGGCAGATTCGGGCATGTCGGGCAGATTCGGGCAGATTCGGGCAGGTCGGGCAGATTCGGGCATGTCGGGCAGATTCGGGCAGGTCGGGCACATTCGGGCAGGTCGGGCAGATTCGGGCATGTCGGGCAGGTCGGGCAGATTCGGGCATGTCGGGCAGATTCGGGCAGATTCGGGCAGGTCGGGCAGATTCGGGCATGTCGGGCAGATTCGGGCAGGTCGGGCAGATTCGGGCAGATATGGGCAGATTCGGGCAGATCGGGCAGATTCGGGCAGATTCGGGCAGGTCGGGCAGATTCGAGCAGATATGGGCAGATTCGGGCAGGTCGGGCAGATTCGGGCATGTCGGGCAGGTCGGGCAGATTCGGGCAGATAGGGGCAGGTTCGGGGTGATTCGGGCAGAAAACGCCTAAATCCATCAAAACAGCTAAATCCGAGATTTATATACATATAGCCAGTGTCGAGGTGAATTCAATGACCTACTATATCATGATGTCAACCTTGTCATAACGCTAAAATGATCTTGGACAGGATGAGCGATTTTGAAGTAACGTGGAACCACCGTGGCTGAAGTAACGTAAAATAATGAAGTCAAATTGGCTATCATCGACGTTAATTGATCCGAGCGGAGTCGATTGCGAGAAATTATTAATACGACAGAAGTCTTCGGGCTCTGATAGATCCGTCTGATGGGCGAGCTTGGTTGATTTAGCGGCGATGATGCACGCACGAAGATTATGATGGAAGCAAGGAAAGGATTTGCGGTGGTAGATATCGCGCGATTGTCGGTACGATGATTCAAGAAAACTCGTGTTCGAACGGTTTTCCCTTTTCGCGGGAACAGTACTTTGCCGGAACCGTGCGCCCGCAATAAGTGAAAAGAAAACAGCTAAATCCGAGAAATCAGTTAAATCCAAGAAAACAGCTAAATCCAAGAAAACAGCTAAATCCAAGAAAACAGCTAAATCCGAGAAAACAGCTAAATCCCAGAAAACAGCTAAATCCGAGAAAACAGCTAAATCCGAGAAATCAGCTAAATCCAAGAAAACAGCTATATCCGGGAAAACAGCTAAATCCAAGAAAACAGCTAAATCCAAGAAAACAGCTAAATCCAGGAAAACAGCTAAATCCGAGAAATCAGCTAAATCCGTGAAAACAGCTAAATCCAAGAAAACAGCTAAATCCGAGAAATCAGCTAAATCCGAGAAAACAGCTAAATCCCAGAAAACAGCTAAATCCCAGAAAACAGCTAAATCCGGGAAATCAGCTAAATCCAAGAAAACAGCTATATCCGGGAAAACAGCTAAATCCAAGAAAACAGCTAAATCCAAGAAAACAGCTAAATCCAGGAAAACAGCTAAATCCGAGAAATCAGCTAAATCCGTGAAAACAGCTAAATCCAAGAAAACAGCTAAATCCGAGAAATCAGCTAAATCCAAGAAAACAGCTAAATCCCAGAAAACAGCTAAATCCCAGAAAACAGCTAAATCCGGGAAAACACCTAAATCCGAGAAATCAGCTAAATCCGAGAAAACAGCTAAATCCGGGAAAACAGCTAAATCCGAGAAAACAGCTAAATCCGAGAAATCAGCTAAATCCGAGAAATCAGCTAATTCCCAGAAAACAGCTAAATCCAAGAAAACAGCTAAATCCGGGAAAACAGCTAAATCCGAGAAATCAGCTAAATCCAGGAAAACAGCTTAATCCGGGAAAACAGCTAAATCCCAGAAAACAACTAAATCCGGGAAAACAGCTAAAATCGGAAAAAACATTAAAATCCGAGGTTCGGGCATGTCGGGCAAATATGGGCAGGTTCGGGCTGATTCGGGCAGATTCGGGCAGGTCGGCCAGATTCGGGCATGTCGGGCAGGTCGGGCAGATTCGGGCAGGTCGGGCAGATTCGGGCATGTCGGGCAGGTCGGGCAGATTCGGGCATGTCGGGCAGATTCGGGCAGATTCGGGCAGGTCGGGCAGATTCGGGCATGTCGGGCAGGTCGGGCAGATTCGGGCATGTCGGGCAGATTCGGGCAGATTCGGGCAGGTCGGGCAGATTCGGGCATGTCGGGCAGATTCGGGCAGGTCGGGCAGATTCGGGCATGTCGGGCAGGTCGGGCAGATTCGGGCAGATATGGGCAGATTCGGGCAGATCGGGCAGATTCGGGCAGATTCGGGCAGGTCGGGCAGATTCGAGCAGATATGGGCAGATTCGGGCAGGTCGGGCAGATTCGGGCATGTCGGGCAGGTCGGGCAGATTCGGGCAGATAGGGGCAGGTTCGGGCATGTCGGGCAGGTCGGGCAGATTCGGGCAGATAGGGGCAGGTTCGGGGTGATTCGGGCAGAAAACGCCTAAATCCATCAAAACAGCTAAATCCGAGATTTATATACATATAGCCAGTGTCGAGGTGAATTCAATGACCTACTATATCATGATGTCAACCTTGTCATAACGCTAAAATGATCTTGGACAGGATGAGCGATTTTGAAGTAACGTGGAACCACCGTGGATGAAGTAACGTAAAATAATGAAGTCAAATTGGCTATCATCGACGTTAATTGATCCGAGCGGAGTCGATTGCGAGAAATTATTAATACGACAGAAGTCTTCGGGCTCTGATAGATCCGTCTGATGGGCGAGCTTGGTTAATTTAGCGGCGATGATGCACGCACGAAGATTATGATGGAAGCAAGGAAAGGATTTGCGGTGGTAGATATCGCGCGATTGTCGGTACGATGATTCAAGAAAACTCGTGTTCGAACGGTTTTCCCTTTTCGCGGGAACAGTACTTTGCCGGAACCGTGCGCCCGCAATAAGTGAAAAGAAAACAGCTAAATCCGAGAAATCAGCTAAATCCGAGAAAACAGCTAAATCCCAGAAAACAGCTAAATCCCAGAAAACAGCTAAATCCGGGAAATCAGCTAAATCCAAGAAAACAGCTATATCCGGGAAAACAGCTAAATCCAAGAAAACAGCTAAATCCAAGAAAACAGCTAAATCCAGGAAAACAGCTAAATCCGAGAAATCAGCTAAATCCGTGAAAACAGCTAAATCCAAGAAAACAGCTAAATCCGAGAAATCAGCTAAATCCAAGAAAACAGCTAAATCCCAGAAAACAGCTAAATCCCAGAAAACAGCTAAATCCGGGAAAACAGCTAAATCCGAGAAATCAGCTAAATCCGAGAAAACAGCTAAATCCGGGAAAACAGCTAAATCCGAGAAAACAGCTAAATCCGAGAAATCAGCTAAATCCGAGAAATCAGCTAAATCCCAGAAAACAGCTAAATCCAAGAAAACAGCTAAATCCGGGAAAACAGCTAAATCCGAGAAATCAGCTAAATCCAGGAAAACAGCTTAATCCGGGAAAACAGCTAAATCCCAGAAAACAACTAAATCCGGGAAAACAGCTAAAATCGGAAAAAACATTAAAATCCGAGGTTCGGGCATGTCGGGCAGATTCGGGCATGTCGGGCAGATTCGGGCAGATTCGGGCAGGTCGGCCAGATTCGGGCATGTCGGGCAGATTCGGGCAGGTCGGGCAGATTCGGGCATGTCGGGCAGATTCGGGCAGATTCGGGCAGGTCGGGCAGATTCGGGCATGTCGGGCAGATTCGGGCAGATTCGGGCAGGTCGGGCAGATTCGGGCATGTCGGGCAGATTCGGGCAGGTCGGGCACATTCGGGCAGGTCGGGCAGATTCGGGCATGTCGGGCAGGTCGGGCAGATTCGGGCATGTCGGGCAGATTCGGGCAGATTCGGGCAGGTCGGGCAGATTCGGGCATGTCGGGCAGATTCGGGCAGGTCGGGCAGATTCGGGCAGATATGGGCAGATTCGGGCAGATCGGGCAGATTCGGGCAGATTCGGGCAGGTCGGGCAGATTCGAGCAGATATGGGCAGATTCGGGCAGGTCGGGCAGATTCGGGCATGTCGGGCAGGTCGGGCAGATTCGGGCAGATAGGGGCAGGTTCGGGGTGATTCGGGCAGAAAACGCCTAAATCCATCAAAACAGCTAAATCCGAGATTTATATACATATAGCCAGTGTCGAGGTGAATTCAATGACCTACTATATCATGATGTCAACCTTGTCATAACGCTAAAATGATCTTGGACAGGATGAGCGATTTTGAAGTAACGTGGAACCACCGTGGCTGAAGTAACGTAAAATAATGAAGTCAAATTGGCTATCATCGACGTTAATTGATCCGAGCGGAGTCGATTGCGAGAAATTATTAATACGACAGAAGTCTTCGGGCTCTGATAGATCCGTCTGATGGGCGAGCTTGGTTGATTTAGCGGCGATGATGCACGCACGAAGATTATGATGGAAGCAAGGAAAGGATTTGCGGTGGTAGATATCGCGCGATTGTCGGTACGATGATTCAAGAAAACTCGTGTTCGAACGGTTTTCCCTTTTCGCGGGAACAGTACTTTGCCGGAACCGTGCGCCCGCAATAAGTGAAAAGAAAACAGCTAAATCCGAGAAATCAGTTAAATCCCAGAAAACAGCTAAATCCCAGAAAACAGCTAAATCCGGGAAATCAGCTAAATCCAAGAAAACAGCTATATCCGGGAAAACAGCTAAATCCAAGAAAACAGCTAAATCCAAGAAAACAGCTAAATCCAGGAAAACAGCTAAATCCGAGAAATCAGCTAAATCCGTGAAAACAGCTAAATCCAAGAAAACAGCTAAATCCGAGAAATCAGCTAAATCCAAGAAAACAGCTAAATCCCAGAAAACAGCTAAATCCCAGAAAACAGCTAAATCCGGGAAAACAGCTAAATCCGAGAAATCAGCTAAATCCGAGAAAACAGCTAAATCCGGGAAAACAGCTAAATCCGAGAAAACAGCTAAATCCGAGAAATCAGCTAAATCCGAGAAATCAGCTAAATCCCAGAAAACAGCTAAATCCAAGAAAACAGCTAAATCCGGGAAAACAGCTAAATCCGAGAAATCAGCTAAATCCAGGAAAACAGCTTAATCCGGGAAAACAGCTAAATCCCAGAAAACAACTAAATCCGAGAAATCAGCTAAATCCGAGAAATCAGCTAATTCCCAGAAAACAGCTAAATCCAAGAAAACAGCTAAATCCGGGAAAACAGCTAAATCCGAGAAAACAGCTAAATCCAGGAAAACAGCTAAATCCGAGAAATCAGCTAAATCCGTGAAAACAGCTAAATCCAAGAAAACAGCTAAATCCGAGAAAACAGCTAAATCCCAGAAAACAGCTAAATCCCAGAAAACAGCTAAATCCGGGAAATCAGCTAAATCCAAGAAAACAGCTATATCCGGGAAAACAGCTAAATCCAAGAAAACAGCTAAATCCAAGAAAACAGCTAAATCCAGGAAAACAGCTAAATCCGAGAAATCAGCTAAATCCGTGAAAACAGCTAAATCCAAGAAAACAGCTAAATCCAGGAAAACAGCTAAATCCGAGAAATCAGCTAAATCCGTGAAAACAGCTAAATCCAAGAAAACAGCTAAATCCGAGAAATCAGCTAAATCCAAGAAAACAGCTAAATCCCAGAAAACAGCTAAATCCCAGAAAACAGCTAAATCCGGGAAAACACCTAAATCCGAGAAATCAGCTAAATCCGAGAAAACAGCTAAATCCGGGAAAACAGCTAAATCCGAGAAAACAGCTAAATCCGAGAAATCAGCTAAATCCGAGAAATCAGCTAATTCCCAGAAAACAGCTAAATCCAAGAAAACAGCTAAATCCGGGAAAACAGCTAAATCCGAGAAATCAGCTAAATCCAGGAAAACAGCTTAATCCGGGAAAACAGCTAAATCCCAGAAAACAACTAAATCCGGGAAAACAGCTAAAATCGGAAAAAACATTAAAATCCGAGGTTCGGGCATGTCGGGCAAATATGGGCAGGTTCGGGCTGATTCGGGCAGATTCGGGCAGGTCGGCCAGATTCGGGCATGTCGGGCAGGTCGGGCAGATTCGGGCAGGTCGGGCAGATTCGGGCATGTCGGGCAGGTCGGGCAGATTCGGGCATGTCGGGCAGATTCGGGCAGATTCGGGCAGGTCGGGCAGATTCGGGCATGTCGGGCAGGTCGGGCAGATTCGGGCATGTCGGGCAGATTCGGGCAGATTCGGGCAGGTCGGGCAGATTCGGGCATGTCGGGCAGGTCGGGCAGATTCGGGCATGTCGGGCAGGTCGGGCAGATTCGGGCAGATAGGGGCAGGTTCGGGGTGATTCGGGCAGAAAACGCCTAAATCCATCAAAACAGCTAAATCCGAGATTTATATACATATAGCCAGTGTCGAGGTGAATTCAATGACCTACTATATCATGATGTCAACCTTGTCATAACGCTAAAATGATCTTGGACAGGATGAGCGATTTTGAAGTAACGTGGAACCACCGTGGATGAAGTAACGTAAAATAATGAAGTCAAATTGGCTATCATCGACGTTAATTGATCCGAGCGGAGTCGATTGCGAGAAATTATTAATACGACAGAAGTCTTCGGGCTCTGATAGATCCGTCTGATGGGCGAGCTTGGTTGATTTAGCGGCGATGATGCACGCACGAAGATTATGATGGAAGCAAGGAAAGGATTTGCGGTGGTAGATATCGCGCGATTGTCGGTACGATGATTCAAGAAAACTCGTGTTCGAACGGTTTTCCCTTTTCGCGGGAACAGTACCTTGCCGGAACCGTGCGCCCGCAATAAGTGAAAAGAAAACAGCTAAATCCGAGAAATCAGCTAAATCCGAGAAAACAGCTAAATCCGAGAAATCAGCTAAATCCGAGAAATCAGCTAAATCCCAGAAAACAGCTAAATCCGGGAAAACAGCTAAATCCGAGAAAACAACTAAATCCGGGAAAACAGCTAAAATCGGAAAAAACATTAAAATCCGAGGTTCGGGCATGTCGGGCAAATATGGGCAGGTTCGGGCTGATTCGGGCAGATTCGGGCAGGTCGGGCAGATTCGGGCATGTCGGGCAGGTCGGGCAGATTCGGGCAGGTCGGGCAGATTCGGGCATGTCGGGCAGGTCGGGCAGATTCGGGCATGTCGGGCAGATTCGGGCAGATTCGGGCAGGTCGGGCAGATTCGGGCATGTCGGGCAGATTCGGGCAGGTCGGGCAGATTCGGGCATGTCGGGCAGATTCGGGCAGATTCGGGCAGGTCGGGCAGATTCGGGCATGTCGGGCAGATTCGGGCAGATTCGGGCAGGTCGGGCAGATTCGGGCAGGTCGGGCAGATTCGGGCATGTCGGGCAGGTCGGGCAGGTCGGGCAGATTCGGGCATGTCGGGCAGGTCGGGCAGATTCGGGCATGTCGGGCAGATTCGGGCAGGTCGGGCAGATTCGGGCAGATATGGGCAGATTCGGGCAGATCGGGCAGATTCGGGCAGATTCGGGCAGGTCGGGCAGATTCGAGCAGATATGGGCAGATTCGGGCAGGTCGGGCAGATTCGGGCATGTCGGGCAGGTCGGGCAGATTCGGGCAGATAGGGGCAGGTTCGGGCATGTCGGGCAGGTCGGGCAGATTCGGGCAGATAGGGGCAGGTTCGGGGTGATTCGGGCAGAAAACGCCTAAATCCATCAAAACAGCTAAATCCGAGATTTATATACATATAGCCAGTGTCGAGGTGAATTCAATGACCTACTATATCATGATGTCAACCTTGTCATAACGCTAAAATGATCTTGGACAGGATGAGCGATTTTGAAGTAACGTGGAACCACCGTGGATGAAGTAACGTAAAATAATGAAGTCAAATTGGCTATCATCGACGTTAATTGATCCGAGCGGAGTCGATTGCGAGAAATTATTAATACGACAGAAGTCTTCGGGCTCTGATAGATCCGTCTGATGGGCGAGCTTGGTTAATTTAGCGGCGATGATGCACGCACGAAGATTATGATGGAAGCAAGGAAAGGATTTGCGGTGGTAGATATCGCGCGATTGTCGGTACGATGATTCAAGAAAACTCGTGTTCGAACGGTTTTCCCTTTTCGCGGGAACAGTACTTTGCCGGAACCGTGCGCCCGCAATAAGTGAAAAGAAAACAGCTAAATCCGAGAAATCAGTTAAATCCAAGAAAAAAGCTAAATCCAAGAAAACAGCTAAATCCAAGAAAACAGCTAAATCCGAGAAAACAGCTAAATCCCAGAAAACAGCTAAATCCGAGAAAACAGCTAAATCCGAGAAATCAGCTAAATCCAAGAAAACAGCTAAATCCGGGAAAACAGCTAAATCCCAGAAAACAGCTAAATCCGGGAAAACAGCTAAATCCGAGAAATCAGCTAAATCCGAGAAAACAGCTAAATCCGGGAAAACAGCTAAATCCCAGAAAACAGCTAAATCCGGGAAAACAGCTAAATCCCAGAAAACAGCTAAATCCGAGAAAACAGCTAAATCCGAGAAATCAGCTAAATCCCAGAAAACAGCTAAATCCAAGAAAACAGCTAAATCCCAGAAAACAGCTAAATCCCAGAAAACAGCTAAATCCGGGAAATCAGCTAAATCCAAGAAATCAGCTAAATCCAAGAAAACAGCTAAATCCAAGAAAACAGCTAAATCCCAGAAAACAGCTAAATCCCAGAAAACAGCTAAATCCGGGAAATCAGCTAAATCCAAGAAATCAGCTAAATCCAAGAAAACAGCTAAATCCGGGAAAACAGCTAAATCCGGGAAATCAGCTAAATCCAAGAAATCAGCTAAATCCCAGAAAACAGCTAAATCCCAGAAAACAGCTAAATCCAAGAAAACAGCTAAATCCCAGAAAACAGCTAAATCCCAGAAAACAGCTAAATCCGGGAAATCAGCTAAATCCAAGAAATCAGCTAAATCCCAGAAAACAGCTAAATCCGGGAAAACAGCTAAATCCGGGAAATCAGCTAAATCCAAGAAATCAGCTAAATCCCAGAAAACAGCTAAATCCGGGAAAACAGCTAAATCCGGGAAAACAGCTAAATCCGAGAAATCAGCTAAATCCGAGAAAACTGCTAAATCCGGGAAAACAGCTAAATCCCAGAAAACAGCTAAATCCGGGAAATCAGCTAAATCCAAGAAATCAGCTAAATCCCAGAAAACAGCTAAATCCGGGAAAACAGCTAAATCCGAGAAATCAGCTAAATCCGAGAAAACAGCTAAATCCGGGAAAACAGCTAAATCCGAGAAAACAGCTAAATCCGGGAAAACAGCTAAATCCCAGAAAACAGCTAAATCCGGGAAAACAGCTAAATCCGAGAAATCAGCTAAATCCGAGAAAACAGCTAAATCCGGGAAAACAGCTAAATCCCAGAAAACAACTAAATCCGGGAAAACAGCTAAAATCGGAAAAAACATTAAAATCCGAGGTTCGGGCATGTCGGGCAAATATGGGCAGGTTCGGGCAGATTCGGGCATGTCGGGCAGGTCGGGCAGATTCGGGCAGGTCGGGCAGATTCGGGCAGGTCGGGCAGATTCGGGCATGTCGGGCAGATTCGGGCAGGTCGGGCAGATTCGGGCATGTCGGGCAGGTCGGGCAGATTCGGGCAGATAGGGGCAGGTTCGGGGTGATTCGGGCAGAAAACGCCTAAATCCATCAAAACAGCTAAATCCGAGATTTATATACATATAGCCAGTGTCGAGGTGAATTCAATGACCTACTATATCATGATGTCAACCTTGTCATAACGCTAAAATGATCTTGGACAGGATGAGCGATTTTGAAGTAACGTGGAACCACCGTGGATGAAGTAACGTAAAATAATGAAGTCAAATTGGCTATCATCGACGTTAATTGATCCGAGCGGAGTCGATTGCGAGAAATTATTAATACGACAGAAGTCTTCGGGCTCTGATAGATCCGTCTGATGGGCGAGCTTGGTTGATTTAGCGGCGATGATGCACGCACGAAGATTATGATGGAAGCAAGGAAAGGATTTGCGGTGGTAGATATCGCGCGATTGTCGGTACGATGATTCAAGAAAACTCGTGTTCGAACGGTTTTCCCTTTTCGCGGGAACAGTACCTTGCCGGAACCGTGCGCCCGCAATAAGTGAAAAGAAAACAGCTAAATCCGAGAAATCAGCTAAATCCAAGAAAACAGCTAAATCCGGGAAAACAGCTAAATCCCAGAAAACAGCTAAATCCGGGAAAACAGCTAAATCCGAGAAATCAGCTAAATCCAAGAAAACAGCTAAATCCGGGAAAACAGCTAAATCCCAGAAAACAGCTAAATCCGGGAAAACAGCTAAATCCGAGAAATCAGCTAAATCCGAGAAAACAGCTAAATCCGGGAAAACAGCTAAATCCCAGAAAACAGCTAAATCCGAGAAAACAGCTAAATCCGAGAAATCAGCTAAATCCCAGAAAACAGCTAAATCCAAGAAAACAGCTAAATCCCAGAAAACAGCTAAATCCGAGAAATCAGCTAAATCCCAGAAAACAGCTAAATCCAAGAAAACAGCTAAATCCCAGAAAACAGCTAAATCCCAGAAAACAGCTAAATCCGGGAAATCAGCTAAATCCAAGAAATCAGCTAAATCCAAGAAAACAGCTAAATCCAAGAAAACAGCTAAATCCCAGAAAACAGCTAAATCCGGGAAATCAGCTAAATCCAAGAAATCAGCTAAATCCCAGAAAACAGCTAAATCCGGGAAAACAGCTAAATCCGAGAAATCAGCTAAATCCGAGAAAACAGCTAAATCCGGGAAAACAGCTAAATCCCAGAAAACAGCTAAATCCGAGAAAACAGCTAAATCCGAGAAATCAGCTAAATCCCAGAAAACAGCTAAATCCAAGAAAACAGCTAAATCCCAGAAAACAGCTAAATCCGAGAAATCAGCTAAATCCCAGAAAACAGCTAAATCCAAGAAAACAGCTAAATCCCAGAAAACAGCTAAATCCCAGAAAACAGCTAAATCCGGGAAAACAGCTAAATCCGAGAAATCAGCTAAATCCGAGAAAACAGCTAAATCCGGGAAAACAGCTAAATCCCAGAAAACAGCTAAATCCGGGAAAACAGCTAAATCCGAGAAAACAGCTAAATCCGGGAAAACAGCTAAATCCCAGAAAACAACTAAATCCGGGAAAACAGCTAAAATCGGAAAAAACATTAAAATCCGAGGTTCGGGCATGTCGGGCAAATATGGGCAGGTTCGGGCAGATTCGGGCATGTCGGGCAGGTCGGGCAGATTCGGGCAGGTCGGGCAGATTCGGGCAGGTCGGGCAGATTCGGGCATGTCGGGCAGATTCGGGCAGGTCGGGCAGATTCGGGCATGTCGGGCAGATTCGGGCAGGTCGGGCAGATTCGGGCAGATATGGGCAGATTCGGGCAGATCGGGCAGATTCGGGTAGGTCGGGCAGATTCGAGCAGATATGGACAGATTCGGGCATGTCGGGCAGGTCGGGCAGATTCGGGCATGTCGGGCAGATTCGGGCAGATTCGGGCAGGTCGGGCAGATTCGGGCATGTCGGGCAGATTCGGGCAGGTCGGGCAGATTCGGGCAGATATGGGCAGATTCGGGCAGATCGGGCAGATTCGGGTAGGTCGGGCAGATTCGAGCAGATATGGACAGATTCGGGCAGGTCGGGCAGATTCGGGCATGTCGGGCAGGTCGGGCAGATTCGGGCAGATAGGGGCAGGTTCGGGGTGATTCGGGCAGAAAACGCCTAAATCCATCAAAACAGCTAAATCCGAGATTTATATACATATAGCCAGTGTCGAGGTGAATTCAATGACCTACTATATCATGATGTCAACCTTGTCATAACGCTAAAATGATCTTGGACAGGATGAGCGATTTTGAAGTAACGTGGAACCACCGTGGATGAAGTAACGTAAAATAATGAAGTCAAATTGGCTATCATCGACGTTAATTGATCCGAGCGGAGTCGATTGCGAGAAATTATTAATACGACAGAAGTCTTCGGGCTCTGATAGATCCGTCTGATGGGCGAGCTTGGTTGATTTAGCGGCGATGATGCACGCACGAAGATTATGATGGAAGCAAGGAAAGGATTTGCGGTGGTAGATATCGCGCGATTGTCGGTACGATGATTCAAGAAAACTCGTGTTCGAACGGTTTTCCCTTTTCGCGGGAACAGTACTTTGCCGGAACCGTGCGCCCGCAATAAGTGAAAAGAAAACAGCTAAATCCGAGAAATCAGCTAAATCCGAGAAAACAGCTAAATCCGAGAAATCAGCTAAATCCGAGAAATCAGCTAAATCCCAGAAAACAGCTAAATCCAAGAAAACAGCTAAATCCGGGAAAACAGCTAAATCCGAGAAAACAGCTAAATCCGAGAAATCAGCTAAATCCGAGAAATCAGCTAAATCCGAGAAAACAGCTAAATCCGGGAAAACAGCTAAATCCAAGAAAACAGCTAAATCCGGGAAAACAGCTAAATCCGAGAAATCAGCTAAATCCGAGAAAACAGCTAAATCCGGGAAAACAGCTAAATCCCAGAAAACAACTAAATCCGGGAAAACAGCTAAAATCGGAAAAAACATTAAAATCCGAGGTTCGGGCATGTCGGGCAAATATGGGCAGGTTCGGGCTGATTCGGGCAGATTCGGGCAGGTCGGGCAGATTCGGGCATGTCGGGCAGGTCGGGCAGATTCGGGCAGGTCGGGCAGATTCGGGCATGTCGGGCAGATTCGGGCAGGTCGGGCAGATTCGGGCATGTCGGGCAGATTCGGGCAGATTCGGGCAGGTCGGGCAGGTCGGGCAGATTCGGGCATGTCGGGCAGATTCGGGCAGGTCGGGCAGATTCGGGCAGGTCGGGCAGGTCGGGCAGATTCGGGCATGTCGGGCAGATTCGGGCAGATTCGGGCAGGTCGGGCAGATAGGGGCAGGTTCGGGGTGATTCGGGCAGAAAACGCCTAAATCCATCAAAACAGCTAAATCCGAGATTTATATACATATAGCCAGTGTCGAGGTGAATTCAATGACCTACTATATCATGATGTCAACCTTGTCATAACGCTAAAATGATCTTGGACAGGATGAGCGATTTTGAAGTAACGTGGAACCACCGTGGATGAAGTAACGTAAAATAATGAAGTCAAATTGGCTATCATCGACGTTAATTGATCCGAGCGGAGTCGATTGCGAGAAATTATTAATACGACAGAAGTCTTCGGGCTCTGATAGATCCGTCTGATGGGCGAGCTTGGTTGATTTAGCGGCGATGATGCACGCACGAAGATTATGATGGAAGCAAGGAAAGGATTTGCGGTGGTAGATATCGCGCGATTGTCGGTACGATGATTCAAGAAAACTCGTGTTCGAACGGTTTTCCCTTTTCGCGGGAACAGTACCTTGCCGGAACCGTGCGCCCGCAATAAGTGAAAAGAAAACAGCTAAATCCGAGAAATCAGCTAAATCCGAGAAAACAGCTAAATCCGAGAAATCAGCTAAATCCGGGAAATCAGCTAAATCCAAGAAATCAGCTAAATCCAAGAAAACAGCTAAATCCGAGAAAACAGCTAAATCCGAGAAAACAGCTAAATCCGAGAAATCAGCTAAATCCGAGAAATCAGCTAAATCCGAGAAAACAGCTAAATCCGAGAAATCAGCTAAATCCAAGAAAACAGCTAAATCCGGGAAAACAGCTAAATCCCAGAAAACAGCTAAATCCCAGAAAACAACTAAATCCGGGAAAACAGCTAAAATCGGAAAAAACATTAAAATCCGAGGTTCGGGCATGTCGGGCAAATATGGGCAGGTTCGGGCTGATTCGGGCAGATTCGGGCATGTCGGGCAGATTCGGGCATGTCGGGCAGGTCGGGCAGATTCGGGCATGTCGGGCAGATTCGGGCAGATTCGGGCAGATTCGGGCAGGTCGGGCAGATTCGGGCATGTCGGGCAGATTCGGGCAGATTCGGGCATGTCGGGCAGGTCGGGCAGATTCGGGCAGATAGGGGCAGGTTCGGGGTGATTCGGGCAGAAAACGCCTAAATCCATCAAAACAGCTAAATCCGAGATTTATATACATATAGCCAGTGTCGAGGTGAATTCAATGACCTACTATATCATGATGTCAACCTTGTCATAACGCTAAAATGATCTTGGACAGGATGAGCGATTTTGAAGTAACGTGGAACCACCGTGGATGAAGTAACGTAAAATAATGAAGTCAAATTGGCTATCATCGACGTTAATTGATCCGAGCGGAGTCGATTGCGAGAAATTATTAATACGACAGAAGTCTTCGGGCTCTGATAGATCCGTCTGATGGGCGAGCTTGGTTGATTTAGCGGCGATGATGCACGCACGAAGATTATGATGGAAGCAAGGAAAGGATTTGCGGTGGTAGATATCGCGCGATTGTCGGTACGATGATTCAAGAAAACTCGTGTTCGAACGGTTTTCCCTTTTCGCGGGAACAGTACCTTGCCGGAACCGTGCGCCCGCAATAAGTGAAAAGAAAACAGCTAAATCCGAGAAATCAGTTAAATCCAAGAAAACAGCTAAATCCAAGAAAACAGCTAAATCCGAGAAATCAGCTAAATCCCAGAAAACAGCTAAATCCAAGAAAACAGCTAAATCCGGGAAAACAGCTAAATCCGAGAAAACAGCTAAATCCGAGAAATCAGCTAAATCCAAGAAAACAGCTAAATCCGAGAAATCAGCTAAATCCCAGAAAACAGCTAAATCCCAGAAAACAGCTAAATCCGGGAAATCAGCTAAATCCAGGAAAACAGCTAAATCCGAGAAAACGGCTAAATCTGAGAAAACAGTTAAATCCGAGAAATCAGCTAAATCCCAGAAAACAGCTAAATCCAAGAAAACAGCTAAATCCAAGAAAACAGCTAAATCCGAGAAAACAGCTAAATCCGAGAAATCAGCTAAATCCGGGAAAACAGCTAAATCCAAGAAAACAGCTAAATCCGGGAAAACAGCTAAATCCGAGAAAACAGCTAAATCCGAGAAATCAGCTAAATCCAAGAAAACAGCTAAATCCAGGAAAACAGCTAAATCCGGGAAAACAGCTAAATCCAAGAAAACAGCTAAATCCGAGAAAACAGCTAAATCCGAGAAATCAGCTAAATCCGAGAAAACAGCTAAATCCAAGAAAACAGCTAAATTCGGGAAAACAGCTAAATCCAAGAAAACAGCTAAATCCGAGAAAACAGCTAAATCCGAGAAAACAGCTAAATCCGAGAAATCAGCTAAATCCGAGAAATCAGCTAAATCCAAGAAAACAGCTAAATCCGAGAAATCAGCTAAAATCGGAAAAAACAGCAAAATCCGAGGTTCGGGCATGTCGGGCAAATATGGGCAGGTTCGGGCTGATTCGGTCAGGTCGGGCAGATTCGGGCAGGTTCGGGCAGATTCGGGCAGGTCGGGCAGATTCGGGCAGGTCGGGCAGGTTCGGGCAGATTCGGGCAGGTAGGGCAGATTCGGGCAGGTCGGGCAGATTCGGGCAGGTCGGGCAGATTCGGGCAAGTCGGGCAGGTCGGGCAGATTCGGGAAAACAGCTAAATCCGGGAAAACAGCTAAATCCGAGAAAACAGCTAAATCCGAGAAAACAGCTAAATCCAAGAAAACAGCTAAATCCAAGAAAACAGCTAAAATCGGAAATAACAGCAAAATCCAAGAAAAGAGCTAAATCCGGGAAAACAGCTAAATCCGGGAAAACAGCTAAATCCGAGAAGACAGCTAAAACCGAGAAAACAGCTAAAACCGAGAAAACAGCTAAATCCAGGAAAACAGCTAAATCCAGGAAAACAGCTAAATCCGGGAAAACAGCTAAATCCAAGAAAACAGCTAAATCCAAGAAAACAGCTAAGATCGGAAATAACAGCAAAATCCAAGAAAACAGCTAAATCCGGGAAAACAGCTAAATCCGGGAAAACAGCTAAATCCGAGAAGACAGCTAAAACCGAGAAAACAGCTAAAACCGAGAAAACAGCTAAATCCAGGAAAACAGCTAAATCCAGGAAAACAGCTAAATCCGGGAAAACAGCTAAATCCAAGAAAACAGCTAAATCCGGGAAAACAGCTAAATCCAAGAAAACAGCTAAATCCGGGAAAACAGCTAAATCCGAGAAGACAGCTAAAACCGAGAAAACAGCTAAAACCGAGAAAACAGCTAAATCCAGGAAAACAGCTAAATCCAGGAAAACAGCTAAATCCGGGAAAACAGCTAAATCCAAGAAAACAGCTAAATCCGGGAAAACAGCTAAATCCAAGAAAACAGCTAAATCCGGGAAAACAGCTAAATCCGAGAAAACAGCTAAATCCGAGAAATCAGCTAAATCCAAGAAAACAGCTAAATCCAGGAAAACAGCTAAATCCGGGAAAACAGCTAAATCCAAGAAAACAGCTAAATCCGAGAAAACAGCTAAATCCGAGAAATCAGCTAAATCCGAGAAAACAGCTAAATCCAAGAAAACAGCTAAATTCGGGAAAACAGCTAAATCCAAGAAAACAGCTAAATCCGAGAAAACAGCTAAATCCGAGAAAACAGCTAAATCCGAGAAATCAGCTAAATCCGAGAAATCAGCTAAATCCAAGAAAACAGCTAAATCCGAGAAATCAGCTAAAATCGGAAAAAACAGCAAAATCCGAGGTTCGGGCATGTCGGGCAAATATGGGCAGGTTCGGGCTGATTCGGTCAGGTCGGGCAGATTCGGGCAGAGAGGGGCAGATTCGGGCAGGTTCGGGCAGATATTGGCAGATTCGGGCAGATATGGGCAGATTCGGGCAGATATGGGCAGTTTCGGGCAGATATGGGCAGATTCGGGCAGGTCGGGCAGATTCGGGCAGGTCGGGCAGATTCGGGCAGGTCGGGCAGATTCGGGCAAGTCGGGCAGGTCGGGCAGTTTCGGGAAAACAGCTAAATCCGGGAAAACAGCTAAATCCGAGAAAACAGCTAAATCCGAGAAAACAGCTAAATCCAAGAAAACAGCTAAATCCAAGAAAACAGCTAAAATCGGAAATAACAGCAAAATCCGAGGTTCGGGCATGTCGGGCAAATATGGGCAGGTTCGGGCTGATTCGGTCAGGTCGGGCAGATTCGGGCAGATAGGGGCAGATTCGGGCAGGTTCGGGCAGATAGGGGCAGATTCGGGCAGATTCGGGCAGGTCGGGCAGATTCGGGCAGGTCGGGCAGGTCGGGCAGATTCGGGCAGATAGGGGCAGATTCGGGCAGGTCGGGCAGATTCGGGCAGGTAGGGCAGATTCGGGCAGGTCGGGCAGATTCGGGAAAACAGCTAAATCCGGGAAAACAGCTAAATCCGAGAAAACAGCTAAATCCAAGAAAACAGCTAAAATCGGAAATAACAGCAAAATCCAAGAAAACAGCTAAATCCGGGAAAACAGCTAAATCCGAGAAAACAGCTAAATCCGAGAAATCAGCTAAATCCAAGAAATCAGCTAAATCCAAGAAAACAGCTAAATCCGGGAAAACAGCTAAATCCGAGAAAACAGCTAAATCCGAGAAAACAGTTAAATCCGAGAAAACAGCTAAATCCGAGAAAACAGCTAAATCCAAGAAAACAGCTAAATCCAAGAAATCAGCTAAATCCAAGAAAACAGCTAAATCCAAGAAATCAGCTCAATCCAAGAAAACAGCTAAATCCGAGAAATCAGCTAAATCCAAGAAAACAGCTAAATCCAAGAAATCAGCTAAATCCAAGAAAACAGCTTAGTCCAAGAAATCAGCTAAATCCAAAAAACAGCTTAATCCAAGAAATCAGCTAAATCCGAGAAATCAGCTCAATCCAAGAAAACAGCTAAATCCGGGAAAACAGCTAAATCCGAGAAAACAGCTAAATCCGAGAAATCAGCTAAATCCAAGAAATCAGCTAAATCCAAGAAAACAGCTAAATCCGGGAAAACAGCTAAATCCGAGAAAACAGCTAAATCCAAGAAAACAGCTAAATCCAAGAAATCAGCTAAATCCAAGAAAACAGCTAAATCCAAGAAATCAGCTCAATCCAAGAAAACAGCTAAATCCGAGAAATCAGCTAAATCCAAGAAAACAGCTAAATCCAAGAAATCAGCTAAATCCAAGAAAACAGCTTAGTCCAAGAAATCAGCTAAATCCAAAAAACAGCTTAATCCAAGAAATCAGCTAAATCCGAGAAATCAGCTCAATCCAAGAAAACAACTAAATTCGAGAAAACAGCTAAATCCGAAAAACAGCAAAATCCGAGAAATCAGCTCAATCCAAGAAAACAGCTTAATCCAAGAAATCAGCTAAATTCGAGAAATCAGCTCAGTCCAAGAAAATAGCTAAATTCGAGAAAACAGCTAAATCCGAAAAAACAGCAAAATCCGAGAAATCAGCTAAATCCAAGAAATCAGCTAAATCCAAGTAAACAGCTAAATCCAAGAAAACAGCTAAATCCAAGAAAACAGCTTAATCCGAGAAAGCAGCTAAATCTGAAAAATCAGCTAAATCCAAGAAAACAGCTAAATCCGAGAAAACAGCTAAATCCAAGAAATCAGCTAAATCCAAGAAAACAGCTTAATCCAAGAAATCAGCTAAATCCAAGAAAACAGCTTAATCCAAGAAATCAGCTAAATCCAAGAAAACTGATAACGAGTAAGAAATCAGTAAGCACAATTACCCGCCCGGTGCTTCGACTGATTTATAAGCCGAATTCCGGCGGCTAGTCGCCGCGCGAAGAAATATAAAATATCGGTGTCACGCCAATGGCCGCGGTAAGTACGATCCTAAAGCAGGTAGAATGTTACCAGAGGATATCTGTTAACCGAGTGACTTCACAACTTTCGAGAAAAAGACGACGCATCGGGAGGATAAAAGTTGATTTAAGTTCCCATCTCGTTTTCTCCCGTGGACAGAAAATCGATTAGCACTTTTCGACTCGAAAAACAATTCGTTCGGAGAATTATCTCAGAGGGAAATATTTATCGAATGTCCGTGCACAGACGTGGACAGAATTTGTTTTTATAATCCGCGTAACCGGTACACCGTGGTCTAACGAACGAGACGCTGCGTTATCAGCAGCGAGTTCGATTAGCCGGCGACGTACGCTAATCGGACGAGATTGCCGATTATCGTTTGGCTATCGTTTCGACTTCGTCGTGGTTGGCTGACGCGAGCTCGACGAGAGTAACGCCGAAAGTGCTACGTGGCCCGCCGGTGCGCCCGGCCAGATAAAGGTGAGGCGACAACAAAAAGGGGTCCTAGATACAGTTCGGCGTACGGGCGACGTCGGGAACACCTTTATAAGAGGCGTTTTACACCGGGGCAGTAAAGATAAGCCGGAAACCACCGTCGATGATCTATGCTTGAGAAATGCGCGCGGAGGAATTAAGATTTACTGCGTCGTATAACCATTGCTGGGAGTCTGGGAGGAGGATCGGTGCCCGTACCCGGCCCGAGCACGGCGCACGAGAGGGGTTAGGACAATTTTAAGGAGATCCGTTTGGACTTCGGCAAAGCACAATGAAAGCTCGTCGCCCGGCGCGCGAGCTGGCCGTAAATAAATATCGAGAGAGGCGAAAAGAGTTACACAGTCGGCTGGAAACGTTTTATTTACTCTGCGGCCAGCGAGTTGCAAACGCGACGCGATTTACGAGCCTCGGTCACGATAATTCTTCGACCACTGCGCTTTGACGAGCCACGGCGACTTTGCCATTGTCGAGACGATGCCGGCGCAACCCCTCTAACTGCGCGTCTTCGTTAATATTCAGGTTTTCGCTGACTAATTGGCAGCCGCGGCGTCGAATTCGTCGAGTGCCGCGTCGGTCACGCGTGGGCGGCGCTGTTCTTTCATTAGAATTTGTGTCTTAACACTTTCACGAAGACGTCTTTACGTCTTTTACGAAGTATTCACCCGAATACGGGAACTGTCTACGTGGTTTGAATTTTATGTGCTCGTAAATTCATCGTATACAGTTATTATAAAACATTGCTTTTATGTATGCATTTGTAATGCCTAATGCTTAAGTTCTTTTCAGCGACCATCGTTTCGTTACTTGTCTTTATCGCTTAGGACATTTAATACAACGGAGTCGTGAACACCTTGGATATTATGCTATGCATTATGACCTTAAGAAACAATTTATAAACGAATTAATTTATGCGTCGAACGTAAGTTAACTCAGCATGACATTCGAAAGACATTGTTGGTTCGTTACGAGCGTTAGACATGTGTGATGGCTACGGCCTCGTAGTTTACGTAAAAATAAAGAAATTAATTTAATTACGTTGCATTATTTTAGCAACGAAGACGGCTAATGTTCAGCTACATTGTTCTGTTGTTTCGATCTTTGGAGGCACGTTGGGATCGCGATCCCGCAAAAAGATTGGGAAACTGTGAACTAGGTGATAACATAAAGTGAAAATTACAGTGTTGCATAATTAGCCGGTTTTAATCATATTTGGTCCGATTGCGAATAAAGCTAGGGACACTTATGTGGAACGCAATATGCAAATTCGTGTGGGAGCAAACGAGCCAAGCAGGCATGTGAAACGTTCTCGATCGTGTAAAGAGTTTGAAAAACTGGAGCGATCGCAGCCACGATAATCGGCAAAGGCTGAAAATCATGGTATGCACACGGAATTTCTATTAACAAATTATCGTTGATTTACTGGTCTATCGGCTTCTACGTTGATGGAGATCGAAGATAATTGCTATTTTTGTATCTGTTTTATGTCTAGCGGGAATACATATATTATGCGAAGGAAACGTTCGGAAATCGATTAAAAGCTTTCCGGGACTGGGATAATTGTGGAAGGAAATAATGAAACCTATAAATCGATGAATGACAAATATGGTTTCGTACGAAACGATCTGGGTCGTGAATAATTCCATTTGAGGAATTAGCGCGATCGTGTGGCGGGCAATTAAGGAACTTATAATTTTTATTAATGAGATTCTGAAGAGAGTAAATCTAACGGACAAAAGGTTCCCCCGGTCTTCTTTCTCCTGGGAAAAAACATTTCGCGCAGTGGAAAAACTTCGAAGAGCCGGTCACGGCGAAATAACAAGGATCGCTATCTCTCATCAATTACCAAATGAATAAATCAGAAAGACGTCTATTGAAAAGTCGTGGTACGCCCCATTGTTCTCGGTTCTCTCAAATAGAAACACGTTTTCAGGAGCATCCAAGAATGTCAAAAAGATTGGCGAAACGATTTTCATTACGACGAAAAATTGAGAAGCTAATATTTCCCATTAATGAGATGTCACCGTGAACATTGTAGAAAGCGTCCCGGATCGTGGAAAAAATGTATGAATACCGTTTTCGATCTCATCGGGAAATTATGAAGCATCCAATTTTCATTAATGAGATGTTCCCTAATTGAGATTCTCACATGAATACATCGCAGAGACGAACATTTTACAAGTATCCGAGCTGGATATACGTTGCGGGAGCCCTCTGGAATCGCGAAGAAGATTCTAACAGCCAAAGGACCGCGCTGGAAAATCGCGGAACTCGTAATCTCTGCACTGAGATATCGTTCGATCGTTAACCCATCAATTCCGAAATTAATCAAACGCGAAGACAAATACGATTTTCGTTTCTCATTTCCATCGAGCAGGAACATATTACACGGGGAGGCAACCGTTCTAGATCGTGCGGAAGATATGAAAAACCGGAACGATCGCGGCGGAAAATCGTGGAATTCATAATTTCCATCGATGAGTCATTGTTCGCTAACTACCCTATCGATTCTCGAACGATTAAACCACAAAAGACACATGCTCTAGTCCGATTTCCCTTTCCCGATCGTATATACTTATATCACGAAAAGCTTTCTAGATTATCATTCTGCGTGACGATCATTCGCATAGCCCTCGCGATCGAAGCAAGCAAAATTCATAAAATAGGACATTCTGTAATTCTTCTAAAAATTCTCAAAAAAAAGAGAGCGATGGAGGCGAACGACATTCGAGTTTCTGTTCAATTTAACGTTTATGAGAATCGTCGTAGAAAAGGTTAAAATTTCGTGTGGACAATATAAACACGAGTTTTTAGTCCTACAAAATATCCGTAATTCTAATAATTTTAATAGTCAACAATGTTATTTATATTAGTACTATCTTTATTATCCAATTCTCATATTATTTCTGATTGTTTCACTGTATCTCCGTTCATTGTTATCTTGTTACTATTAATTTTCTATTTGTCCATCTTTGGATTACAATATTCTCTGTAACAAAGGGTTATTCTATTCTATTCTAAGGGTTATTATTATTAGGGTTATTAGAGCTATTAGGGTTATTATTATTATTATTAGGGTTATTAGAATTATTCTATTCTAAGGGTTATTATTATTATTAGAAAATTCGTCTCATCGTTTACAGAAACGTGGAACTTACCGTCTCCATTCGCCAGTCGATTCTCGGCCGACCGTGTGACAAAGAAGACGCTTCCGCTTTTCTTCGGGGCGCGCGTGGCGACGCGGACGAAACTCGGCGCTCCGGTCACGGTTTGGCGGGAAAGGTTCGGAAAACCGGAGCGATCGGTGGGATAACGATCGAGGCGGTGGAAAATCGTGGAACGAGGCGGGTCCGTAAGCGTGCCAAGGTGATTCTCATTCCGGCCGCGTTCGGCTCGTATGCGTCAGAGAGACGGAATGGAAATCCACGCTCCGGTATCAGAGGAAACCGAGTAAGAGGCCACGGAGATCGTGTCACACGGCTCGATCGTTAAACGGGGGGGTTGGAAGGGGTTTGGGGCGGAGGGGTAAAGCGTTTACAGCGCCGTGTTTCACCGGCCAGCAATGCGAAACAGTTACACAATTATCGAAAAACCATTACGTCGACATTGGCCGGTAACGGTGTGCGCACACGCGAGCGTAACGGCGTGTGTACGCCGGGAATACACGCTCGCACTCTTCGAGTATCCGCGCGCGCGCGCGCGCGCTCGCGCTAGTGCAGAAGGGCAAGATCCACCCTCTCGGTCGTTCTCCGGTAAGCAGACGAACCCGTGATTTATAACGCCGACTCCTCGTAAATATACGCGCGACAATATATCTTTCGGACTTGTCCGTGAGAGGGCAAGCGCGCTTTTCGAACGAGAGTTCCTTCTCCTTTCTCTTTGCTCTTCTTCCCTCGGAGTCTTTCGTTCTGTCTCGCTCGCGGAGCCTGTCCACCCTTCCCCCACCCTCCCTCCTTTTTCGCCCGCGATTCTTTCTCTTGTTCGATCGCGGGATGACTTACACGGCGGAACGCCCGGAACGCGGACCGGCCCGATCGATTTTACGATCATCGTAAAATAAATCAATAGACCGGACTAGAGCCTATCGACGGTCTTCGTCAAAACGACGATTACGCTTCGGTTCTCTTTGTTTCGCACGAGTTCCAGCGTGCTTAACACGTTCCACGTCCGAAAGTCAACTGCGCGAATTTCAACGAAATCGTAGCACATCATTCGATTAACGCTAGGTTTACGAGACTCGGCGAAACGACGGCTGCAAAGTTTCTTAACTTACGACCGTCGAGATGGCGGGGATATATTGTATGCGGTTAATTTTATTCAACGGATTTGTCACTCGGGACAAATGTTGCAACAACGATCGCTACAAAACCCGAATAAATGTATCACTTGTTAATTTTATAGAGTAACGTGTGAATGGGTTAGTCGTTTTGCAGGGTTTAAGAGTTTCCAATTAGTGCTGATACCGACTTAATTAAATGGTTTATTAATACGCTTCCTGGGCTCGTGATTGACAGAATTCTGTTGAATAGGGAAATACTGACCATGATGTGACTTGAGAAACATAATCCACGTAATGCAATAATGCAATAAGATCGTTTTTAGTTGTTAATGAATTAGTTCCACGTAGCTGAGCAAGGATATCGGAATATCTAATAGCGTCTGGGTGGAGAAATAATTAAATGTCGCGGAATCCTGGAATATCGTGTTTCATTAGTTACGTTCATTCTTTTTATACATGTAGCGAGCGAAGATAGGAGTCTAAACTGACAGATCCGAACAGTTTTGATGCTTAATATGTTAATATTATAATATGCTCTGTGATATTGCGAAACCTTCGCTGTTCAAATAATACTTCTTCAATTCGGTTTTATTACAGATCAACGTTTAAAGCTGCCATAAAATCATGCAGCGCAATTACGATGAATGAAAAGTCAACGCAAACACCAGATAGCGGAGACCGAGCTCGGTTGTAACATTTAGACTTCAAAATACGATTACACGATAACTACTGAATATGCAACGACGATTACGGTGCGAACGTGTTGGATATTTATGTAACAATAAGATTACAGAATCACAGCTGTTTTGTTATGCATGCTGGAATGTCCAAGTTATTGATAAGAAATGAGAAGTGGAGGAAATGTAACGAACGCGTCCCCGACACTGGATTTTCATGCAAGATAAAAATGATCTGCTTCAATTGCAAGATATAGGAACTAAATACCAAGTTCGTTCTTTCCTTAATCATTTTAATAGATCGAAAATAATACATTGATATCTCAAAATGCTTTTAATCTCTTTATTACGTTAAATTTCGCCAACTCGATTTTCTCGTAAATGCATAAAATCCGCGGTCTACCGTTTAATAATCCGTGGATAGCAGTGCAAAATTTTCGATCGCTCGAAAATTTTGTCTACGCCGTGTTCGGTCTACCACGAAGGAGACTTCGCTATCGTAAATATTATCAATTCTTTTTTCCGCGGACAGCGTGCGCATTGCGGAGAACAAAAGCCACTGTTGACGCAGCAGAAGTCGCCCATGTTTTATCTCGTCCGGTGTACAATCTCCGCTTCTTCTCGTTCCAGGGAAAGATACGATTTTTTCGTGTCCCGGGGTCCGGTTCAAGGATTGTCCTGCCGTGAGAAGGCATCAGCCGACCTGCTGACGCCATCTTCCCCTGAATACCGCGATCGAAAGGATCATTCGGCGAGCACCATGATCGGCGAACCCCGATCGTTCCCGGGGAATTTGCATCGACCGGCACGCGAAATCGCGGGCTCCTCGACTATTCGTGACAGAATGTTAAGTGGAAACTCGTAACTTTAATCATTTTCGCAAACAACGGAGCTAAATGCCGCGCTAAGTGCGCGTAATTCAGTTTCCCGGGGCTTATAAGTTCATTTAAACTTATTACATCCCGTCACATTATCAAATTGGATTCCGCTTGTTCGCGGGGCCCCGTTAACCGACTGCGTCCCGCCGATTCATTCCAGGGCTTTTTAAACAATTTCCACCCGTCCGGTTATTATGTTTTCATGGACTAATTTAAGATGCTGAAATTAGATTGGAACTTACGTTGAGAGGTTCGCCGAGGTAAGAAGAAAACGGGAAACCTCGTTGCACGTAACAGTGATTTTGTTCTCTCCGCGTTGTAATAATTCACTGGACAGTTTAAATACTGGAAATCTCTACCACGCGTTTCATTGCAATTCGAAATCGAGGACGACGCCAATTAACAACGTTTTTGGACGATGGTGTCGACACTTTAATCCTCGGCACGCCAATCCTGGATTGCATTTAATCTCTAAAGTATGCAAACAATGTTACACTCACTGCACGCAGTTTCTACCCAATTTATTATGCATACAGTGTGTCCATTAATAATGTTAACACCTGGAAACGCGTGATTCCTGACGTTATTCGAAGTAACTTTTTCCTTAGCGAAAATGCAATCCGAGGCTTTATTTACGAGTTATTGATGAAAAATACTGACCAATGAGAGGCGAGCTCGGCTGATGCAAGGCGGTCGAGCCGACTAGCGGTGGAAGCCCAGTTCCACTGATTGGCTCTAGCGCTAGGCGAGCTCGCTTCTCATTGGTCAGCGTTTTTCGTTAATAACTCGTAAACGAAGCCGCGGATTGCATTTTCGCTAAGGAAAAAGTTACTTCAAATGATCTTGGGAATCATCCCTTTGGTGGTATTAACGTAATTATGGGACAACTGTATAAATTCTGAAAATGACAAATAAAAAATGATTTTCCTGTATTTTTCATTCATTATATTATCTTGCCTTTCCTTTAAACGACCAACGAATAAATACTTCGGCAATCGAATCGATGATTTTCATACAATACATGCTGTTGTTCGTTCATCGAACGAAGTTCATGTTAGAACCTAACGCTCAATACTGAACTGAGAATTTAGAGAAATGCAACAACGAAGAACTCGCGAGAAAATAGGCAATCTGAAACACCGTGGATAGCAACGATGATGCAACAAGGCGTGTACCATGGGACAGACCGAAGCAGAGAATTCCGCAATTATCTGGCGGCTCCGAGCGACGGACGACATAAAAATGCGGGCAGAAGCAATTCCTCGGGGCTAATTAAATCAAGTGAGGCGACCGGATCGTTAACATCGGCCGGATCCAATCTTTCGCGCGGTTTAGGGGCTGCTGCGGGAATTCCCCGACTAATTCGACGCGAATACACCGAATCGAATCAACGAAACGTCTGAGTCAGGGTTCGGCTGTAGCTGGCAGCTCGAGCGATATTGCTGGCCGGCTGTTCCTTTAGCTCGCGAACTTCCGACACGCGCAAGATTCCACGTTTCCGCGCACGGATTTACATTTTCGTCGATCCAGCGGTTCCTGTCGGCGCACGAAGAACACTGACGCGATTATCGGAGCCGCCTCGCGACCTGATCGATGCCGAATCAAATGTCTGGGCTCGTTCCATCCGCTGTCTTCCCTCTTATCAGACACCCTGCCACCTCGGCGACGAGTTACGAGGGGAGAAAGTTGCCCAGGTGTCCCTCGGGAAACTTATTAAGAACAGATTTCGGGGCGACAGGTTGCTACAGGCCAATCTGCTCGACGGGATTCTTAATATCGTCAGTCTGCGGCGACATTGTGCACGCTGGCTGGGTACAGTATAACCCCGGTTGTTGTTTCGTAGGGAAACTGACGAGGGACGATTGGTTGCGAACGAACGAAGCAAGAAGTTCTCGTGAGAAGAAGGTTTTTTACGAGCTCGTACGTCTTTTGAATATTAAAGACAGAGGAATCAAGGTTTCCATTATTTTATAAATATTTACTTTTATTCGATGGATTTCTGAAAGGAGCGACGATGTTTTTAGATTTATTTACAAGAGAATGACATCGAGAATGTCTCGAGCTCGATGATGACCACATGCGCAAAAATAATTCGTTCCAACAATCGTAAAGATCGACCCTTTTAGAGGCGACCGAAAGTGTACCTGAGCAAAAAATGCCAAACCTGTTCGATGCAGTGTGCTAAAATTCCGGGAAGATATTATAAAAGTGTTGTAACACCTGCTAATTAGGAACTTAAACAAAGGACATAAATTTGATATTAAAATGGTTAATTTCGTGGATTATGCTATGCCTTCTTATTATAGTAACGATTTTGTATTTCTGTCACGTTTTTAGACAAATAAATGGAAAACGCATTGTCGTTTTTCCAAAGTCTGTTCAATTTCACTGTTACAATTAAAATTACCAGTTACAAATTTTTTGTTCTAGAATTGTTGAAATTGTAAAGACTCCTCGAGAACACAATGCAGAATCATAAAAATAGAGGAAAGTTTAAACAAAATTCAGCGTCGTTGTTCTCACAAAGCGACTTTGGTTGCTTTTAGTGTTAATATCACCATGTATAAAATCTACAAATACTAGTTTCTAATTGAATTCTTCGAACTCGATGACTCGATTGAATTTCATAGTCCACGAAAACAAACATTTTCGCAGAGAAGTCTGACAACAGCTGAACAATTTAGCATGGTTTTTCGTGCCAGTTTTCGTGTCGTTGTGTTAGCTTGATCGGAAGGGTAGTCGCGCGCTCAGAAGCGAGGGACTCGTTTTCGGGCACAATTCCGCGCAACTATCGACGTTGCATTGTATCGAAGCATTCTTCTGTGGATCGATTAACGGGAGGACGGCTCGATCTGACGAGGATTAGTATTCAGCCGGTGTCGCTTTCAGGCCGCGTGACCGAAACAAGAGAGCCAGCCCGCGTCAGTCGCAGAGTCGCGAGTGTTTTTGCACGAATCGATGAGCCACGGGCAATTAGAGTCACGAGTAATTGGTCCGGTTCGCTGCTAGGGGTGTACCAGCTCGTTGGCTTGAATGACTGCTTCTTCTTTCATTCCCGCCAATTTGTTGTGGCTTTTGAATGTTGCACTTCCAATTGGATCCGTGGTGGCAACGATGTCGCATAGTTTCCAAAGTACAGTGGATTACTTAATCAAGCTTTACCGAAGATCCGACCATTTTGAATCGTTGTATTGTTCTAGATTTCTTTGCAGAAGATAGTAGCTTGATTTGAACTTTATAGAATTACTTTACCGAAAATATTAGTATTTAATAGAGTATATAAAATTGTGGGGAGAAAGGAAATGATTTTTAGTGCAAATGCGTTTATGGAACGGTCAATTTGAAGAAATGAAAGCAGCGAGGTGAGTCTGTGAGTCACTCTGATAGTCTATTTATCCATAATATTTTTCACTACAATTAATTAAACAGTGTTTTATGCATAATTTAGTATTTTAGAGGAATTGCGTCAGTTTACGCAATAGACAATTGTATATTTTACAATACAATAAAATTAAACGTAGGAGGAATAAAAACGTTTCACAACACCTAAAAATATATGATGGCTAAATGGAGGGTTTGCATAAAAAATTAATCCCTTTGCAGACTTTATTCATCCCTTTACAAATCAAATTGACGTTTTCGCGAATAAAGTTGACCCTCGCACAGATCACAATTGGTCGCGTTTCATACAATTTTTTAATTCGCCTCGAATTTATATTCCTATTTTGGATAATTAATCTTCGTCAACGTTTAATAATTATTGATAAAACGTCCACGAATTTTCAAATTTCGAACGAATTTTATCACAGATAGTTACAAATAAGTGAATTTGCAAAAATTGAATTACAAAACTGCAGATTTGTACGCAACGCAAACCGTTAAACATAAATGTACTTTGAATTCAAAATTTTTTAAAATGTTTCCAATGTATCTTCACGCTTTTGTTATAAATGCATCGCACGGTTATTACATTCCTTGCACAATAAATTCTGAAAATACGAGGGAAACGAGACACAAGATGGAAATATCGATTAACGGTTTGAATAAACTTGCACCTCTGTCTACGGAGTTCCAGAAAACCTCCATCGTTCCGCGGATAAAACGCGGACGTCTTGGGTGACGAAGATCAACCGCCCTCCGGGATCGAAGCTGTCAGGGTCCGGAGTGTTCGTCAGATATGAAACTATCGGTTTTAAGCTGACCGCGCGAGCGAGCGAGTGAGCGCGCGCGCGCACATGGTATTGGTTACCGGGGCGGAGTTGTTGAATTCTCGCGGAAAAAGCGGGGTCGGGTCGTGTGTCCTTTTATGAAAACCGATATACTCTCCAGGGAGCCTCGATATACCCATTCTCGGCGGCATCTCCGCTCATAATTCCGTGGGTAATATCGCAGAGAACCGTGGGGCCACTGAATTTGGAAACTTCCGAACTCTCGGTTGAACTTTGCCACGGTTCGGGCCGCGGCGGGCCGGGCCGGCGGGCTTCGCCCGGCCCGGTAGACACCGCGTCGGCTACAAACACCCTTTCGAGTGTTTTTAAAGAGTTTCAATCTGGAACCGTTTCGATAAAAGTTGGCCAAGTTGCCGCGGATAGAACCGCGCGGCTCGGGCCGCGTTCGGGTCGGCTCGGGCCGCGCGGAATTTGCAACGGAATACGTTACAAATTGCGCGCCGTTTCAAGCGCTGCAGACGTCGTCGATTTTATTATTGAATTTTCACTTCCCGACAGCCGCGTGTCCGCGCGGAACGTCCTCGCGTTGTTGCGAACCCGCTCGGCGAAATTTTCCGCGAGAATCCCGTCGGAATCGCGAGAGGAATCTCGAACGTTTCACCTATTTCCGAATCGCTTTTGCTAACGGGGACTTCTGCGCCGGCCGATTTAAAGGAGACCATCCGGAAATGTGAATGGAACTCTTGCTGAAAACTACGGCGGAACTATTCCGGTATTGCATAAAATTTTTAACAAATCCGGTATAACGGACGGGGGGGGGGGGTTTGTTCGCCGCGCGTTTTTCGGAACGCGCGGCTTCGTTTCGAAATAGAAGCAGGATCGGAAGAGTTGAAAGGTTTTCGGGCCAGACAGATTTAATCAGCGTGTTTTTGTGTATTGTCGACGTACGTTTTACGCAAAGAATTCTTCCGCTGCGATTCATCCGTCGTTTTTCTTCTTTTTTTGGATTCTTCGTTTTTTGCAAGCTGCGCGGGTCATTGTTTCAAATGCGGGAACAGATGGTAATCGGTGAGCGCGGGTCAGGGTTGCAGAGTAGAAATTTTGCTGCGGAATTTCCGCGACCTTTCCATCTGTCATCGGGCGATTCGAGTCGCGAATTTTTTCTCGGCAGATTTAAAGAATCGGCGAAATCAGATGAAAAAAATTAATAATCAGATCGCTCGGTTTTATGTCAAAATATACATTTCACGCGTCGAAAGGAAAATACATTGTATACCATCTTCTTGCTTGCAATCGCAAAGTGAACTATGATATTCAAATAATCGATAAGTTCTTTTTTCAACTTTCCAAGTATAGTTTCAGAGTCCACAAAATAGCAACTGCGAAGACCGCCATGGGAACTAGCTGAGCAACGCGTTAATCTTGTACAAGATGCAGGCAACTCGCGGAAAGTTCGCAGCACGAGTCGCAGAGTCAATAATTCAGGGATGACCGATTTTATGCGCATCCTCGATGTCGTTGTTCGGTATTAATCGCGCTATTTCTTACGCGACGCGGGAATAAAATAATCCGCGAATGAGGTGCGATATATCAGGGACCGCGGTGCGTGTACCGCGGATATATGTCTCCATGACAAACATGATTGTTCAACACCTGCCGCACTGAAATGTGTAACGGAGATTAATGAATTTTTCATCTATCGAGATCTTAATATCGCACGCAATAAATAAGAGGAACGTATTTTTAATTACACTCTCTGTAAAAATTCATATCAGCGGAATCGGGAACACTGTTAGGTATGAATGGATTACTATGTCAAATTTTCATCGTTGCGAAGAACAGTGTGTTTTTATTTGCTAACATGTGTATCGTTTACTGACCAAATTTATTGTTAAGATGATTTAGGGTTGAGTTAATTTCTAGCGACTTTATAATACATTCCACTTGCCTTCTTAACATTTTCGCACGAATAGATTACATTCCAAGGCACGAATTAGAATTTTCGAAAATGTCTGATATCTAAAAAATATGGAGCAGTTTCTGGAGCGAAGACCGTCTGCTAAATTATCCCGTATGATATTTATCGCGACTGTTCCAAACACTCGGTTAGAAGTGGAAATAAGATCGTGTAAAATGGGAGCGCGGGAAGCGTTGAAAAATTTGGTTCGTGATGGAAGGAGCGTTGAATAAATGATTGTTTCTATCCGGCGTGCAACAGCGGAAACATTATTCTAGGACGAGATTAACGAGCCGGGCTGAATGCGGGAGGTTGAAAAACACGATGATTTCCAAGTGACTGTAACCAGGC
Organism: Megalopta genalis; assembly: GCF_051020955.1. NCBI lineage: Eukaryota > Metazoa > Arthropoda > Insecta > Hymenoptera > Halictidae > Megalopta > Megalopta genalis. The sequence goes on from NC_135024.1 coordinate 5,480,439, forward strand.
CGGACGAAAATTCACTTTCAAACGGACGTTCTTAACTTTCTAACGCTTTTTACCCGGTCTGTACGGGCCACTATCAGCGCTAACGGCGAGTTATGAATACAGAGCTAGGTTTCTAAGTGCATTAAATATGCAGCTCTGATAACAGCAAAAGAGATTAAACGGCGCGGCACAGGAGGCATAGGTGGTGTGCGCGGCGGCGCGTTTTACGAGTCGACACTAACGACTTAAAATGAAGCAAAATACAGTAAGTCCGTTGCAGGAATAACAACCTCCGCGAGGCTCCGGCAATATTGTCTTTTACTACCTTCGTGGCCACCATTAAACAAGCCACCGTTCTCGCGGCCGTGCGCGTTTACATCGACGTTCGTTTTACATCATCGAGTGATACAGAATACGCTTTATTGAATACTTCAGGGGGATTTACATAAACCGATTGTCGGTCGTTATAGGCGACACATTTCGTTCTCCAATAGCTTCCTCGAACATTTGTAATTTTGATTACCGACGTGGTTTTTAGGCTCCTCGAAGCCTAAATTTCTCGGACCGTTCCGTTGAAATGAATTCGTAAAATTTCGAAATCCGAGATTAAATATCGAAACTAACATCTAAAAATCAATCATCACATTTTAAAAACGTTTAAAATGTCTAACGAGTCTAGTCGATCTTCGACATGACAAATCCACAAACGCGTTCTATTATGATAGCCACGTTTTATTTGTGTTTACCGAAATCACATTTCCGCGAAGAAAAATGCCAAATGAAATTATACTTCGTACGAATTTTAATTATCCTAGGTTGTTTTTCATTTCATTTGAAACGGTGTATTTTTATTTTGTTACATTTTTGTGGTTGCGTATAACTTCAAATAAACTGTATATTATTTAAACCGGTATTATAATATTTAATTATTTTTTCCGTAAAAATTCGAAGACCGGATTTTTCCGTCATGGCGAAGCGCGTTATTGAAAATAATTCAATGTGCCGTTCCAACAAAAATTCTAATTCAAATTAAAGTTATCATATTCTCATTCAAATTCAAATTATTCAATTATTCAAATTATTCAATTATTCAAATTATTCAAATACTTTTTTACGACGATATTCGAATCCCTATTCGTTATGACATTTTTTTTATTGGAGAGTATTAACGAGGATGGCATAGTCTTGTTAGGTTGTTGAAATCAATGCGCGATTTTTGATTACGATTAACATTCATAAGCGACACGGATAATCTAGCGATTTTGGAAATTTTAGAGCATGACAGTCACAGTGGCCGAGCGCGCTAAACATTACAGTTCGTAACCTATGGCTGCTATTTTCGACCGTGCCGGATTTGTGAATCTCTCGAACATCTCCAGATTCGGATTTTCCTCGGTTCATTCGAATCTCTACAGATTTTCCAGCACTGCTGCTGCATCGAACTTCCGCGATGTTTTTTTATTCCTTAAGAATGAAAATCGAACTTCTCGCACTCCGTTCCATTCTACCGCGATTCTCACGCAACAGGAATGTGACGGCGTAGTCACGCTTCTTTTTACAGAATGTTTCAGTACAAAACCGTTGATGACATACCCGAGGGATTTCAAATTAATTTTTAAACCTGCCATGTTTTAATCGTTACGCAAAAAAAAAAATTAGAACAGTTTTTATCGTATTAAAACCCTTCTGCGCATCGTTAAGTTTCTGTTTACATTTCAATTACGTTGTAAATTGCCTACAGAATATTTTATTCAACAGAATATTTATTTGCTTGATTTTGATCAACCCCCTTGTGGGACTCCGCAATTTTTTCTGTGTTCAGAAATACCTTGGAAAAAACACCCATCTCTGAAGCTATTTATAAAAGTTAACATACTTTTTCTGAAACTAAAGATAACCGTACACTCGTTTGTGTTTTATTACAAGGTAAACGTTGCTTCGCATTAAAAATGAGAGAAATTCATAAACCAGCGAGTAACAACGAAACTAAAATTTGAAGGAACGTTTCAAGTATAATAAAATATAGAGAATAATATAAACGATAAAATGAAGAATCATTTTTATGTGAAATAAAAATTTTAAAATTGTCAACCTTTTTTCTCTCAAATAATATCTAAATAAGTACATAAATACATCACCACACATTCTTAGTCTTTTATGATCTGTTCACTGCTTCGCGTCTCGCCCATTCATTTTGCCATAAATGCATAAAATCCGCAGTCTACCGTACTGGCCAGTGCTGCTTGTCCGAGGGCGAGAATTCTGTGGCGGGTCGCATCGGACCCGGTCACCGCAGTCCAGAGGTTAATGATCGAAACGTTATCGCGACGCCGCCGTCGCGGCATAAACGAAAGATACATGGTTCTCCGGTTACGTGTTCGTTCGCGTTATAAACGTCCCGGGGGCAAGCAATTTTGCGAAATTATGGCGATCCCGCCGCCGGTAACATCGCAGTCGTGGAAACGGGCATTAATATCGAGCGTGTCACGTTAAAGTAGCAACCGGCTAGTAGTCGCGGCCATGCCGTGCAGCCCGGCTGCCAGGATATGAAGCTATCAGTTTTAAGTTGACCGAGCCCCGAGCAGTTAAGATACCGGGACCGAGTTACCGCCTTTCAAATTGATACTTTTGTGCCGCGAATTCTTTTTCACCGCGTTCCGCGCGTTTACTCGCGCTACATAAAATGTCCCGTTTTCCTTTTTCCTCTACGGACCGGCTTTTCTCTTTTTTCCCCGCTTCCACTCTTTTTCTCGTGAAAGTCCGAAGGCCGCGGAATATCAAAAGAGCTGCGAGAGAGAGAGAGAGAGAGAGGAGAGGGAGAGACTTCCCCAATCACCCACCCGGGCGAACAATTTTTATTTCACGGAGCGTCGGCGCTATTTCGGCCGAAAGTAATTCCTGCGATTTCCGTTAATCTCGGCAAATGAATCGGAAGCACGGCCGCGTCGTCGAGAGTCTATAAAAGCTCGATTGCGACCCGTAATTTGTTGTCGATCGCACAGCATCGCGGAATACGAGAAACCGAAGATGGCATTCCGCGAATCGGACACGCGACGTCTCTCACGCTCCTTCCAATCGGACAATTTCACACGAGTCCTGCATCAATGGTGGAATCCAGAGAGACGAATTTCTCGTTAAAAAGCAAATCGAACAGTCTTGTAGCACGTTTCGTACGTAAACGAAAGCTTCGTTCTTGAAATACGAATTTTTCCAGTCGATGGCAACGCAGTGCCAAGATGGCGCGCCATGCTGTAAATTGACACTTCAATTGTTCGTATCGCAATTGCTCAGTGTCGAATTAAACAATTGTAGAGGACCTTTCAGCTCCCTTTTTTTCTGGAGAATGTATACTCCGAGTAGTTTGCATAGTTACTGTAAATTGAATGCATAGAAACCGATAATATTCGTGGTCGACACTTAACCCTTTCCATTCGAAGCCATTTTAACTGTAAATCTAAATTAATTCTTTTGACTTATGGTATTTCCATTTTACATAACAAAGTACATTTTACGCACATGGAATTTAGTCTTGTGACTCATACAACAATTAGACTCTTAATAATTTTTCATATATAAACTTTGATAATATTAAAAATTATCTTGGAACGTGATATAACAATTTTAGTGGTGCCTCAGAGTCGCCACTCGAGTGCAAAGGGTTAACCTATCGAGCTGAACTGAATGACCCGTTCCACAGTTTTTGTCTTAAAGTTGCAGAAATAATAGGAGTGTTTCATAGAGAATATATGAAAAATATATTTCTTTCGCAGCTACGTCGACAAACACTTCTGCGTTCCTGAATGAATTACAACGCGAGAAAGAAAATTGACATTTATTGTACCGGCAAACCAGTGCTGGTATTTAAACATTTTAGAACATAGAAGAGTGGAATTCGATTTCGATTCAAAAGGCGCGAATAATAATAAAGGCACTCGGTGGACTACGTACGAAATTTGCATAACTAGTTTAACACGATATTGTAGGAGAAGGGATCAATAATTTCCCGAATAGAACGAGATAACGTCGTTTCTCGCATGTCATTAATTACTTTCATTCTAACATTTTGATAAGAGAAGAATTAAATTCTGATTCGATTTTCGAACATTAGAAGAAACGAATAACACACATATTTAGTAGATTATGCACGAGTTCTTCATCCAAGACTCGATTCATTGTTGTAGCGCAAAGGATTAAATATGCACTCGAAGCCATTTTCTAACTCTAAATACAAAATAGTAGTCTACGTAATAATAGTCTAATTTATAATATTTCCATTTTATGCGATCTGTTGCATTTGATACATGTGAAATTGAGTCTTCTCCCTCATACAATAGTTTTAACAGCTTTTTTTAAAAATAAATATTATATCAAATTTAATAGTGTACATATTATTTTGGAACGTGACATAATATTTTTCAGTGGTAACCGAGAGTCGCCACTCGACTGCAAAGGGTTAAATATGAAGACACCATATACAATCTGAAGTAACGTCTGTCCCATTTCAATCGAAACTTCCGACGTCCAATTTCAGCTAGAATTTCCATCTGGTTTAAGCGTGAAAGGCCAACGCATTTAATGCGGCCAGCTTTTTCGCGTGACGCCGACCCATTTATCACCGAATGAAACAAATTCCACGGGAATGTATCTGGCTAACGCATCAATGAAACGCCGAATCCGTGGACGCGCATTTAAACTAGGGAACACGTGGCACGCACGGTCGGCGTTAGTTCATTGAAATTGATAAGCCGGCTTGCAAATTAAATTAGATCGGTCGCGCCGGCATCGGCCGTCCCGAAACATAATATCCGTTGTAATTTCGGCCGGAATTATTCAGAAGCGGGCCGGGCCGGGCCGGGCGCGCTTCGCCGACCGTAAATTCGGGTCAGAAAAATATGTCGTGGTTTTTCATCGAGCCGGAGTTCGGCCGATCGACGGGTTTAATTTATTTTTCGTACCGTGGACAGCAATTTCGCGCGGGCTGATCCCTCCGTAGTTTATTCGCGCGCTGTTCGTTACGCTTGAACGGACCGCCATGGGAGGGGGAGGCGACGTAAAGTTCCCCTGGGCGGCCAGTAATTATTGGAATCGTCGATACGTATTAATAGATTACGTCCGTCGCGCGCCGGCTAATCTCGTTTCATAAGTCGCGCGCCGCGTTTTAGCACCCTTTGCGTCGCCGCGCCGCTTCGTTCTTCTCGGCGTGCCTCGCAAGGTGGCACCTTTGTGGGAGAGAGAGAATCGGTAAAACGATTCTAGATCTTCATTAAACGCTAAACCTAGCGTTTCGATCGATTTCAGATTTCTTTTATTGAAATTGTTCAAGTCGTGAAGTCTCCTTCCTAGAAGATGATTGAACAAACTTTTTAATTTAAATATTAAGTTAAATGAAAAATAACGAGAAATCTAAATAAATTTTAGATATTCATGGTGCTCCGTGGATGTAGCGTTAAATATTATGTAAATGTTATCGAATTGTAGTAGATAAACACAATAATGCAATTATAGCAATAATAGCGATTAAGCAGTCAGTGATTGTTGTTATTCTGTATTAACGATTACAATCGGACTGCGAGTTTTATGAATTTGTAACAACAACAAAAAAACATGGGAGTACCGATTCGCATAAAATTCGCACGAATTTATGAATTGCGGCGAACTTTTTGGGGAAAAGTAGCAGCGCGCGTCGCGAGCTCGAGATCGTCGCTGGAAATTTAATTCGATGCCCGCGACTTTCCCGCTAAACGATATCACCGCGTAATGAAATTTCGACGCGGCACGGGAACGTTTCTATCAGATGTTACCGGGCTCGTCCCGTTCTTCCAACTGAAAAGCGAACTCAGCGGAACCGTAGACCCGGCTAGATTATCCGTACGGATTGTTTGAACACACGTTCAGGGAACGTTGCCAGGTCTGGCCTTTTCTCCTGCTAATTACGAGAAGAAACCAAATATTCTATTAGCCCGCTGCATATGGAGGAATCCCCGGTATCTACAAACTTTTTGGCCAATCCTTTTAGACCGATAGCTCTCCTCCGGGCCGACGTTTGCTCGCTTTGTGCTATAGATTTTTTTTCGGATGCGCGTTTTTCCTGATAATTGGGAGAGGAAAGTGAGTGTTCGGGTATTGGAACTGAGAGCTAGTGATCGGAATTCCATACCAATTATGTGCAGTTATCACGGTGTTATCACTTTTATTCTGTCATAGTGGTTTCTTACTATTTGGTCCGATTTAAAGGGGTATTTTAGTGTGAATCGTTGAAAAATATCGACCTTTTTTTACTTTTCTTGGAGAATATAAGTTCAAAAATACAAAAATCTGCGTACAAAATCTTACGACTGAATTCTTAAAATTAAGAAAATTTCAGCTGATTCATAGATCATAATACGAATGATCAGCATTGGTTGATCATGAATACTTAACCAAGTTACCTTCAAAATTTAAGCAATTTAAGTAACCAATTTCAACTTGTTTAATCCAACAAATTTTTAGATATTATTATAACTTGCATAAACAAACTTTGTAAATGTGACTACAGGTGTCATCACAAGAACATTACAAAGCAAGTTAAACAAAAAGGCAATTCTTTATCGAAAATATTCAGGAAGTGCAGTATATTGAGAAGACTTGAATAAAAAGTAGCCATTTTGAACTTACTATAGACGAAGCTCAAAAAGCACAACTAACCATTCCAGTTAATTTTTTACAATACCAGCCAAATGAAAGTAGGCATTATAACACGTAAGATCGGAAAAAGTTCAATTATTTCTACCAAGACCCCCGCAGTTATAAATTTCAAGCAGCATCATAATTTTCATTAGAAAGAAAGCTTTTCGAAAGTATGTATCAGGATCCAGCAATTCGAAGCTTCCGTGACTCCCCTATCATACAGTTCTAGAGGCTCGGAGTTATCGGACAAAGTATGTGTATACATCGTTAGCTATTATTACCAAAGGGGAGCTTAAGATAAGGGTAGTTACCTCGTCAATATTTCACATTTCTTAATGTTCTAAAAAATTATCTTCTCCGTGCTGTTACACGTACCTCATACAGCTTGAGGGTGCTAATTTCCAGAGGGTGGTTTCATCCCCTCGAGTTGCATCTGTTCAAGGAAGTACGTGTCCCTTTGGCTCTTCTACAAGACCTGCGAATTATCATTGTATATAAATTATCATTTCTTTGCGAAAACGGCAAATATATTTTCATCTTTTATAGCATGCTAAGTGGTTTAAGGGATGCTCATTTTCAGAGGGTGATTACAGCTTCCCAGCTTAGGCTATTTAAGATAATACGTACGCTTTATTTTGTTTGCCTTTGAAACCTGCACAGAGCGATTAACTGATTCTTCCTTCATAAATTGTTATTTTTATGGTAAAATATGAAATTTTATCAAGTTTTATCACTTGTAGTGGTCTGAATGACTAATTTTTGAAACGATGATAATTTTTACAAGGATATTCCATTCCAAACTTAAGTCCTTTAAAGGAAATACGTATTTCTTACTTTTGGCTATTTTAGCATCCTGAATAATGTAATCTACCTTTTTTATAATTCATTATGTCCTGGTTAAAACATTGAATAATATTTCTGTCTTTCACAGTATTTTAGGAGATGCAGTGCTATGTTTCAGAGGCGATAATACGTGTCCCTCATTTTCTGTTCTCTTGAAAACCTGCAATCTGTGATCAACTGATCCTTGCTTTATTTTACTTGTTCGATTGAATATTTCCTTAATGAAGCACTAAATGGTATCTTTATCTTTCGCAATGTCTTCGATGACGCATTGTCAATTTTCAGAGGCTGACTTCACCCTATTCCTTAAATCTATACAATACATACATATCTCTTGCTTTCTGTTCTTTTAAAAGCCTACCGACGTGTGATCAACTGATTCTTGCTTTATTTTGCTTGTTCAATTCTATATTTTTTTATCCGAGTACTGAATAATGTCTTTATCTTTCACAGTATCTTAAATAGCGCATTGCCAATTTTCGTAGGGCGATTTCACCACCTCTTCGAGAAAATACGTGTCCCTTATCGTTGCCTCCTCTAAAAGCCTTTTCTCATCAGACATCCTATAATTTTCGTATCGAAGCATCGAATAAAAACCGAAAGCGGAAGTGTCGGGGTCGGTCCACGCAGCTTTCTCCGCGTAAAGCAAATTGCCCGTCTCGTCGTCGGAACATAGTCTTTATTGTAATCAACTAGTGAAGAGATTCCCGTCGGTCGGCAGAAAGTTTTTCCGGCTTTCCCCGAGGGAAGCGGAATGCGGGTGATATACAGCGGCTCTCAGCAAATTAAATGAGGGTGGTTTGCAGTGCTGACACGTACACTCGTTCGTCACACCCTAACCACAGGGCACCCCTCTTTCACTTACGACCGGACAGACATGCGCCCCCCCCCCCCTCCTCCTTCTCTCCCCCACCGTTCGTTCTCCTCTCTCGAACCAGAGCGAAATTGAACTGCAACATCGATGATAATGGCGAGGCATACTTCAGCCCCGGCGAGAACCGAAAAACCGAGGATCCCGGTCTCGATCTTCGGCCATGATCTAACCGGTTCACCGTACGTGAGTCGCTTAAAAGTTGAGCGGATATCCCGGCCCCATTTACATCCCCTTTAATTCACGTCTATGTTTAATTTATAGGCCTCGGCCAAGTACGTGAATTCCCGCGTCAAGCGTGCTTCGTAGCTTTCTTCCTCCGTGTTTTGTCTGCCGGAGTCCACGAGTCGAATTCATTTGTTCACGGCTGATTAACCCGTTCGACTCGCGATTTTCTTCGGTCCGTTCTGGACGTGCCGCGTCGTTTAATTTTCTGCGCGCTCGACGATACTGTTGCGCAGAATTGTCGAGCGCTTGCGGTTCGCTTAGTTCGCTGCGCGTGCGAGCGCTGTCACTCGATCATTTGATCCCTCGTTTGGAGAACAATGGTCCTTTTTTTCTAATATCGAAACCCGTATGAGGTTTGTTAATGCATCATGTACGAACAGAGATTAATTACATGTGCATATAAAAGCACAGGACGAAACGGCGTAATAACGACAGCGGTTGAAAGCCTGATTTAATATCATACCGGTTGCGCTGCTGCGACGCATAATAATCATCGAAAATAGATTTTTGAAGTAATAAATAGAAATATTTTTATTCTCTATTATTTAATACAAAATACGGTGAATAAACTGTTTTTTGAAATAGTAGTTACACGTGGAAATAGCATTTAAAATATATTTAGCATAATATAATAATATATTAGTAACAAATACTAGTAACAGATATATATTACGCATAATATCCATATGTAACTAGTATTTCGAAAATCTATGTTTCCCCAGCCCTGATAACAATAGGCTTCGTGGTTTTTGTAATGAAGTAACTTACGTATTTTTCTTTAATTTCTATTATATTCGTTACTGTGTCCTGGACGTGAAATCAACACGATTCTGTAAAAGAATACACATACACGGTAGCTTACAAATACTTAGTTAATTGCAGTGTCTGCAGTAAATCAAACTAAAACTGACGAAATGTATGCAGTTCTTTAAAAGATGGTGTGCACTGCATCTGAGAAATATTTGCTTCATTCTAACGTTTACAGTCAATCAAATTAAAAATGATAGATAGAGGGTACATCGCAGCTGGAAAATGTTTGCTTATTTACAATATCCGCGGCAAATGAAATAAACGATGACAGAAAGCATGCGATTCGGTAACAAATAAAATACATTAATAATATTTTCGTATCATCTAGTTCATAATATTCACGGGCAATCGAAAATACAAAATAATGAAAAATATACAATTTCTATACAGAGAGCAGAATATACTGCTTATTTTGTATTGTCAGGAGACAATAGAATAACAGATAATAAGGAATATATACAGTTCTATAAAAGATTTGTTTATTTATAATCACGTTTATACGTACTTGTATTCGTTCCTTCACATTTTCTGCCTTCGCGTTCATTCTTCGAGCATCTTACCGTTCGAACATTTTCATTGTCCGCGTTTTTCTTTCATATTTCGTATTTGGAAATTCATATTAAGAGAGTTCGCGACAACCGACGAATGAATCATTCAATCCGGGCGGTCGTATCGTATCGTCTGGAAAATTGCAGTATCCGACGAAAACGATTCATAAATCACAGTTCGCATTTCCCTGCGTCACAACGGCCCGTGTGACTCACCCCGGCCGGCCAGAAAATCGAAGCGAAAACAAAGCTGAGGACTCGACGGCCCGTTTGATACCACCATACCGAGAGGCATGTGCCTCGCGCGTTCTTTTATTGCGCGCAGAAATTCCTGCGCCCGAAGATTTTTATAGAGTCTGCTTTTTTTTTAATTTCGTAGCCACCCCTTCATTGTCACCTGGCCCGCATCGAATTTAATCCCGAGAATCAAAAACGAACGCTCCAAAAATAATATTCCCAATATTGGATTAATATTAAAATAGTGCTTCGTTGATATTCGAGACAAAATATTTCCATGATTTTATTGCTATACACGTCTTCATCGATTATTGCTATCTTTAAACTTGGTTAGACGTATTGTCCGATATTTTAAAACTTGGTTACACACGTGTGCATTCTCTGACGTTTTCAAACGCAGCTTTTTGTTTACAGTCAATAAATTGCTCCGTCTATACAGAGCCCTCCGGCACTGAAATATTTTATAAACGTTGATTGTCAGCTAACCTACATCCCGAATTGAATGTTTATTTTAAAGCTAACTATCGACGATTGTTACGGCTTATAATAAGAATCTTCTTAATTAATTATGCTAATCAACCGACCCGAGTATATTCTCTAATGGATATTTATAATTTGTCATTCGGTCGATTAACCCATATACGAACCACAGTTTTCGTTTCAGAACTAAAAATGACAGACGCTGAAAAATCTACTTACGAACATAGCAATATCTGAAACAATGCTCGAATAAACCGAAATAGAGTACTATTGTTGCGGTTTCAGCATCGGCGTATTTAAATATTTTTAATTGTACCTTCTCGTTGAGAGACGACAAATTGCTTGATCCATGCAACGTTAATTATCGCACACTAGGGGAGATCGAGAATCGGTGGAATATTCAACAGAACTGGGCGACGCACACGACGACCAGCACACAATCACAGTCGTAACCGAGAATAATAAGTTACTCTCGACCACATAATCCCCGGGCTAAGTGGAAAGTTCCTGGCCAGTCAAGTCGACGTCAAGTTGAATCCTGTTCCGCAGCTCCGTGTACGAAACATGTCTTTGTATGGGTGTCTCCGGGCGAGTCTGTACGTACACAAGTGTACACCAGTTCACTCGAATTTGAGATTTAGGGCAAGAGCGGCGTGATTAATAACAGGGGTTAATGCGTGTCCCCTGTAGAATTTGATCGATGCCTGGGAATAGGATTAATTCGCGACAAACCACGGCGTCGCTAATGGCCCTCGACAAAGGATCCGAAGAAATTATATACGATCCTGATCAAAAATTCTTTTCCACCCTCTTGCCGGTTTAGGCGGACTTTTATTTCAATTTCAAGACTCGCTCCAGATTTTTTCGTCCCAATTTCTCTTTAATTCGGCTGCCAGTTAGACAAGCCACATCTTTTGATGTAAAATTCTTCTTGGCCGTTCGCTTTCTCAATGCTTCCAAATCCTACTTCAAAGTGAGCTAATGTACACTCTTTTTAGTCACTTTGTAATTTTACTATTAGATCTTACATAGATTTTTACTTCGTCTGGTAGTCCATACTTTTTCTCTTTGATATCTCTCTTCCAGTTTTATATATATATATACTATATATATATATCACTACTATATATATATATATCTATATATATATATCAGCATAATAATATAGCAATGCAAATGAGTTTATTTCGAAAAATACATTTGGAAATCTTTTAACCCTTCAAAGACGACGTCTGCACGCTGTATTGATTTTTACCAGTGTTTTAAAATTTATCACACAGAATCAGTACTCTTACTTTCATGTTTGCTTTCCAGAACTTAAAGGCAGCTTCGAAAATTATCGAACAGCTCAAATCACGATATTCTTTTGTATAGAAGGAAGTAAATAAGTAAGATGTAATTTATTAAGTCCCAGACTTAGTTCACAATGATTGAAATTATAATGATACTTCTATGTGTAATGATTAAACAACGGATCTTATTATATAATAATATTATATAATAATCTTATTATTATAATAAATTCAATCTTGTCATATCTGTAAGATAACGCACTGCTATTACTATTAACACCCTGTACGTTTAAATCCTAACCAAAGAAAAAAATTCGAGCAACCTTATAGAATGCCTTGCCGTATGATTATCTTCACAAATACAATAACTACAACTTTTACGATTGCGATAATTTCCTAGAAGGGACAACAAATTTATAAAAATTGTGTGCTTGCAATAACTTGAATGCTCAAATATTGACGATAGAACAACAGAATTTTATTTTATTCACGAGATTATTAAATATTTTCATTCTTTTGTTTTGTTTACTTTTTAATAAAAAAAAATTAGATACGTCTTATTCGATAAATAGAACGTTAATTACGCTCGAAAATGTACCAAAGGCACATCAATTGGTCTCCCCACAGCAACCGGCTGCACTACTCTATTTTACGGTCCCCGATTGGTCCCAGAAGTGAGCAAGACACCGCGCGACAAGCCCCTGCCTATAGTTCAATAAAATATTGTAATTGGGCCGTGGCAGGCGGATCAATACTCGCCTCCGCGCGTTAGTGACCCTTCACCGCCGCCGTCGCCGCTGCCGCGTCGTTTAAAAACTTTTTATCTCCGGCGGGGTCGAGCTTGCGGGCTTCGACGGGCCGCGACTGCCCTGGGCGGCATGCACGCTCCGATCGCGTCCACGTAGCCGCGAATTGGGACGGAAACGTCCCTTCTGGGTCAAGCATCCTTTGCAAACAGTTTGCGCACGGCAGCGGCTGCGTCTCCTCGCGCGTCGATATTGTTAACGAAATTTCACGGAGAACGGGCGGGCAGCGAGCCCGCTCCGACCCGCTTTTGCCCACGAGCCTTTTCACCGGGAACACAACAACCGTTCCGGGCTATTTCGAGTGAGCGCGGCCAGCTCTTTTGAGTCCGCTTGAAAAACCTCTTTGGAGGAACGCGGCCCGCGAAAAACTGCCCGCCAAAAGCCCGCGAAAAATGCCCGCGAAAAGTCCGCGTCGCTTTCTTCGGGGAAAGAATCGCCGCCTAAGGAGCCACGCGCGGATACCAAACCCCGGGCTACCCCAAACAAATCGTCCGGCGCGGTTGCGCCATGATTATGTCCACTTGACTTCGCGCACCCACGCTTCAACTTCAACTACCCCGTAGTTAATAAATTCGAAGCCGGAGGAGGCGCCGTCCGCTTTTCGAAAGTGGACTCGCGGAGTCATTATATTACCACGGACTTGGATAAGTATTTACCGAGGGGGGGGGAGGATGCTTTAGGGACGTCTTTGAACCTTATAAATGTTAAGGACGTGACCCTGTCGTCCAAGGAAATAATTGGGCAAATAAATAAACGTAATTTAACTCAACGAAACCGAAAATAAATTATAATCGAGAGTTCTGAATATTCTCGGAAATATTCCGGAACTCGACCCGACTCGACCCGATGTTGTCCCGGACAGGTTTCCAAACCGATATTTTCCTGGATCTCGCGCAACCCTAATCGGCGCCGTCAACAGGTCAGTTCAAAAGTTTCGCCCGAATCGCGAACGGGGCAGCAAAAATTGGGTCAGCAGTTGTCTCCGCCTTGCAGACTTTCGCGGTGAACAACACAACGGCAGACTCGTCGAACGCCGTTAACACATTCGTTCGATCGTTTGATCGACGGTGACGTCGTGGTCGCCGAGCCGTGAATCCTTACCGAATCGGCTCCCAGGAGCACGGACAGTTTAATGAAACGGGGCGTCGTGCTCCGGCGAACACGCGACGAAAAGCCAATTACCCCGCGCTCGGAATTAACGTCCCATTTTTAGAGGGATGCTGTTCTCGAATGAGTTTAATGCAATTTTATCAGATCCTCCGCCGAGAACTCGCTACGTAATATCGAGTGCGCGGACGATTAATCGGAAATCTATCAACCGACTTCGTCCCGGTCGCTAATCTCCATTTTCAATCCTGCCAACACAATTATACATTTACAAACTTCGAACTCGGTCACTCGATCGTTCTAAAGTTTAATCGATCTTCCGTTTTGGATGCTGTCGAGTCTTCCGTTCGATCGTGTTGCAGTTCGACGATGAATAAAGGATTACGAATAATCGTGATTCAGGTTTGCGAAGAAACACGAGAACGGAGGGAAATTTTGTGGAATTGTTTGTCCAGACTCTGGCGAGATCGACATGATTTTTATACATCAAGTTTTGATAATAATAGAAAGAAATGGTAGAACGTGTGGATCGTTTGTTAATACATCTAATGTCTGGATTTTGGTGTTTTTCAACGTTGGATCTCAACGTTTTTCGTTAATAACTCGTGAACGAAGCAGAAGATTGCATTTGCGCTAAGGAAAAAGTTACTTCAAATGACCACAGGAATCACCCCTTTCCGAGTGTTAACATAATTACGTGTATAATATTATTTAGTTCACTGAGTTATCTCTGTCGTAGATATGTATGAGAATTTCTGAGATTGAATGACTGCAAAACCAATATAAATAATCTCTTTCGAGCATCGATGAAGAAAAATCTCAAAGCGGTGGAATTAACGCGATTTTCCTGAAAGTCTGATTTTTGCGAGCGGACTGCAAGAAAGACGAAAGTCCGTCATTATAGCAGGATTATAATCGCCTGATAGTCTGCAGGGAAAAAGAAGGACTTTCTTTTCCATTTGCCGGGCTCTGCTCGTCCCCAAAACGTTACCATTTTGGATCATTACTACGCTCGAATTGTACCCGCGGAAAAAGCGCGCCGCGCCGCGTGACGGGAGTTTTCCTGTCGAGTGTTCGCCTTTGTGTACCTGGGAATTTAATAAACGACACAGAGAGAAGGGAGAGGGTAGAGAGAGAAAGCGGGAGAGGGAGAGAGAGAGAGAGGAGGGAGGCAGCTCTGCTCAGCTTATTCGCCACGTAC
The DNA here is from genome assembly GCF_051020955.1 of Megalopta genalis. Lineage (NCBI taxonomy): Eukaryota > Metazoa > Arthropoda > Insecta > Hymenoptera > Halictidae > Megalopta > Megalopta genalis. Next base: position 5,495,507 of record NC_135024.1, read on the forward strand.
GCTCGTTTAACTCGCGTCCGGCTGAGCGAGGCTGAAACGGCCAAGTTTCGAGACTTTTCCCGTTAATACACGGCCCTGAGAGTTTCCTGTGTACACATACACTGATGAAAATCGCAAGGAGGGCAACCGATACTTAGCGATCCCGTTTAATCCGTAACGAATCCCGCTCCACCCCCTTTCATCCCGTATGCAGATTAATTTTATTCGAAACGCAGATTTACGAAACGTTCGAAATGGCCGCGCATTTTCTGTCCGTTTGAAGCGGGATCCCGGTGGAAATTTATCCTTGGCATTTGTTCCGCCTCCACTCGACCCTTCACCTCCATTTTCCATTCCTAAAATCGAAGAGCTATTTCGAAACACTCCTCGTGTAGAGAGCTTCCTAAGTGTTGCATTGACGTTTTAAAGTGCTGTTGATGGATGCAACTCCTTAACCGGATGGAACAGTGTTCCTGTTTCGTGATGCGGAAGGTATTATTCATTACCGATTTTTATAGATTTTAGCGGAACATTGGCGAACCCCTTTCGAGGGATAATGGATTGTTTTAAATTATCGCAATGGTATCCGATGCTGGATCGAAGCTAATATGTGCTATTTTTTGCCGTGGGATACTATTATGTCGACAGTGCACTGTTTGTTCTGTTTTTTTATGACAGAGTTCGTAAAGATTTGAAACGTTCGCGACAATTATTCTTAAATATTCAGCATGATATCTATATTGAAAATAAGAACAGCAGAGATTTCTATTTTCCGTCGATTTTCGAACCATTTATTATTCACTCGTCTCCACGAAACTGTTTTGGTTATCACTCCGGATCTTTATCGTAAACGATTACATGAAATATGAATCAATGAATGAAGCAATTGACTCAGAAACCTTTTATTTAGCATAAAGATCAACAGTCTAGTTATCGCATTCTATAGTCAATGTACCGATTTAAAACCGGTTTAAATTCACTTCGTGCCAAGGAATTTTAGTAATGGTGTCCGTATCCTAGTGTCCGTAAAAGACACGTCAAATCTAAACAATCTGTTCCATAATGCAATGAGTCGGAAAAACTTGTTATAACGATCACTTTTGTAACTTTTTTTCTCCTTGTTGAACCTACGAAAGTCTTACTTAAGCTGTTTTTGACTAGTATACTCGTCATCGCACAAAATGTTGCTAGGTTTTCACGACGAGTATACTCGTGAAAAACAGCTAACCGGTTAAGAAAAATATAAACTCCGATATTCTTCATTAAATTATATATTTAGCAAAAGTGTTGTATTTAAACAGAATCTGAAGAGAAAATCAAACGTATACAGTGTGTAATTACAGTAACTTGCGCACTTTTCGAAGAGATTGCAATAGCAAACTGGTTAAATAATTGTACCGAACATGAATTTGGAAGTTTCAAGAACGAATTATGTGAACCGTGAAAGCGTTGGACGCCAATCGAGTCCGCCATCATCAAACGTTAATCCGGCACAATTATCGAAACTTGTATTTCGCCGCGCGACGACATTGCCGAATTAGGAATCAGCATTCATGGCTTCGTTTGTAAACATTAGCTGCCACATTTCACCTCGGATCTCATTAAAAAGAAGCCCCATCGGGCTTTCCCCCTGGTTTATCGCGCGAGGGATCGCCACGAATTCACGGAACGACCTAATGCCTCACAGGGCCAGCAGCCTCGTCCCAAACGAATCGACCCTCGGGAAGGGTTAATCGGCCGCCCTAACCCTTGCGTCCCTCCCCGAAACGGCGGCATCCCCACCACGCGGATCTCCTTATCGCGATTAACGTAGGAAACGCTCGAAAACTCGGAACTTCTCTCCCTCGGCGCACTTAAGAATCTAATAAACGGTATCGCGACCGGTCTGCGGAGAGGCGCGCGTTAAAGACCCTGGCCAGCGGCGGCTTATTGGCCCGTGGTCTTCCGGTTCGCAGACTAAATCATGGAGTTTCAGGTACTTCCGCTGTTGGCTTGGCCGTTCTGGGGTTCACCTAATAGGACACACGGCCGGCGATAGAAAAGGGAAATGAGGGGAGAAGCTGCGATTCGAAAGTGGCTATAGGGGTGCCTCGAAGGGATCCGACCTTCTTTCGCCCGCGGCACCCCATTCAAAGTTTCTTTGTTAAGATGTGAAGCGCCACGTCGGTCATACATGGATGACACAATTTTCTTATAGAACTTCTTCTGTTTTTTTGTTTTGTTTACTATGTAGTTTCAACATGTATAAAGGATTCTGCAAATCCAGATACACGAATATGCGGAAAGTATCGCCACTAGTGCCTTATTTGCTATGTTTATTACCCGGTTAAATTGTTTGCTTAATATACACAGTTATAGTGTAGAGACAGTTATACTTATCGAGACACAGTTATACTAGAAGATTGCGGTGCACATCACATCATTTAATGGACAAAATTGATAAACTCAAAGTATTTAGATCATAAATTTGTTTATCAAACGATATTAATAAATACGCATAATGTATAATATTATCCTAAATTTATCCATGTATATATTTTCATGGATTTTCCAAGTTTCCGAGTATCTTAAATATTTATCATTGCCCGAATTATTGTGCGATAAATATGGCGTTCGAAACGTGCGTTTAGCGTTGTAGCATCTTTAAAGATACTAAATAGGTTTTCACAATATTTAATAACGTATACAAATTTTCTGTATTTCTGTATTTATCAACTTCAATGACACTATAAAAAGAAACGTCAGAAAACACCACTCTGAATTTTTGTGCGTCACTTTAAAGGACCTTAAACCTTATTTTAGCATCAATTTTAGATGGCCAAATTTGCCCGAAACAAAAGAACGTAGGTTTCAATATTTCAATGCTTCATATAGTTCAGACAAAATTCAATAATAAATATTTAAAAAAGAATGATTAACTTGATAAAGCTAACTTCAATTTTTCTAATATAATTGTATATTTTTTTGCGCCGATATCGGTGCGTCCATATATTTCTTTCGAACGCCCGCAAGGACCACACATTGTGCAGCGTCGCGGTGCAAAGGTGCGATATTTGTTCAATTCGTAAGCGTGAAGGAACAACTTCATCGTTTCCATCGACAATATATTGTCTCAAACGGAGTAGCGCGCACCAGCTATTATTTTCTCGTCGACGTCGTTCTTCGACGCCGCGGCGAGGATCAATAGAAATCGACAGCGCCGTAACGTCGCCACGAAAACTCCGTGACAAGTGCTATCGTGCTTAACGACCGCTCAATCTCGCGCTGTTTAACCCGTTAAGAACCCGCCGCGTCGCGAGAACAGAGTTTGTTATCCAGGAACGCCTGAAATCCGCGCGATTAACGTTCCGCAAATTACACCGGCCGAGCCGTTCGAACGACAGCCGGCGTATAAAAAGGGGCCCGAATCGGCCGGATTAAAGCGCGTATATGTATATAATCAACGTGTCCCGTATTAGAAGCCGTCGACGCGTGACTAAATCGGCGCGACGCTGCGCGCGAGCGAGTCCGCTCCGGCCCCGCTCCGTCTGAGAGGAAATTCCGATAATTCGTGCAGTTTGATTAAACATTATATGGCCGAAGGTGAAAGTAGCCAATTTCATGGTGCAGTGAACTCAATAAAGACACGGAATGCGTGTCCGCGGCGCGGCAACGAGCTCGAGACGGCGCGACGAGACGCGCTGCCTTCAGCCGTGTTCTCGCGTGTGCACGCGCGTACCCGCCGACCGATTTTTTCGCCCGGTTTTATAGAGCTGCCCGGCGAAGGCTAACTTTTATGATCGCACGGCCGTCTGTGTACTCGATTAATTTTATAACGTATTTGCTCCGCAGTTATTCCGGCGAGCCATGTCGCTCGGACGCGTCGCTCTCTCGGCCTTTTCCCACCGGACACGGCGGGCCCCGACGACTTCCACGAACGGCTAATCTTCGTTTTTTGGTCGTGCAGCTATTTACCGATTCTGTTAGTCAGGCCGGACCCCGCGCGTTTTCCACGTTTCGAACGGCGGCGCTCTGGCATTTTCTTATTACCCGGCTGCGGCACTTCGTGCACTCGCGCAAATATCGACGAAACGGCGGAGAGGTGGCATGGAAGGAACGCTTTTGTTTCGAATACGATGTAAAAAAAAAACGTCTAAAAGAGCATCCCAGGTAGTTCTTGTTACTATTGGAAAATGAAATATCGGACTATAAATGTACGGGATACCATTAACCTGCTTTCCTTCCATAAATTTATGGTATTGAGACGTTGATATTTATGAATAAGACAGGCTAATAAAGAAGGCAACAGAGAGGCCTAAAAAATTAAAAAGCATTCGCTTTTTAATTCGTTTCAGGGTACTTACAATTTTCCGTTCGTTTCGTGTCTTTTCTACGGCATCTCTTCCATACCGCATCGCCTGTTTGAAAAGCAGAATACTGTTTATTTCGGTTTCTCGACGGTCCGTAAAATTGCGAGTAATTAGCAGATTCGTTTGTAGATGTAAATAATTGTTAGAAACTGGTAGGATGATGAAAGAATATGTCTTTCGAGTGTGAAATTTGGTTAAAATCGAATTTCCTTAGTTGAAATAACGACAGTTGCGATCAACAATCAATCAATCTTAATAATCAATAAATTTCAATACGCGTAGTACGAGTAATAAGATTTATTAGAAAACACTAAACCGCGAGTTTGATGCATTTATGACACCGTTATATAGGTCGAATTCAAAACAGCGAAAACGTACGAAGAATTGAAACAGAAACAATTGTGCATGCAACTAACGGCATTTTGCAATCGATGCAGGTAATATTGCATGAAAGTCTCCTAAACCAACAATTGAAACTTGTAATTTCACGGTAGACCTGTTGACCACACACGTGCACACAATTATTTCAATGCTTTTTAACCCGCCAACCGCGGGCAACGCGGAACTCGCGTTTTAAATATTCCGTAAAATTTAGCAACAAAAGTTAGATTTAAAAAATTTAACATTTTTTTCGTTTCTCTCTTTATATCCTTTTTAATCTAATTCTTAGGACGCATCTGCATACGATGTAAAACTAGGTTCGCGCCCCGAGGTTTACGCGCTGTCTTGTTTTAGTAAAATTCATGTTCGAAGCGGTTGAACTACATCTATTATATAAAGCGTTAACCAGAAATTACATCACGGTGTACCCGGAGAAACAGGATTACCTAATTTGTCATATTTTGAGCACACATCGAGTTTCCATTTGGAGTATTCATTTAGATTTAATGGCGTTTCAATTGAAAGACGCACGTACGAGACGAATTAAAGTGCCATGAAAGCATTGCACCAAACAGCCGTGCATCATTCATCGAATTTTATGAATAGAAAAGTCAATGTACAAGCGAGGTGTCCACTATGCTCTGTCGTTCGAATACTTTCATTTGAACTAGTCAAATTTCATCCATTTGATATTGCAACGAGCTATTCGCGAACGCGCGGTCACTCGGCCCGTCAGATTGCATCTGAACGGAGATATGTCAAAATTCATTAGCCGGTTATTAGCTCGAATTGCGGCTAAGCCGGGAGAGATAGAGAGAGAATTGCAGTGTGATGCTCTCTTTAACAGTTTGAGTCCCAAGCAGCGCGATCGTGCTGTTCAGATTTTGTGTCGCGATCAAACTTTAGTGACGTACGTACAGTAATGTCTCCCTAACTGACGCTCGGATTGTCCACAAAAATGGACAATTTGGAAAGAGGAGATGCGATTGTTCAAACCTTTTGGCTCGATTTTATAGTTACTGATTGCCAATAACTATAAAAACGAGCCAAAAGGCTCGAATAATTGTACCTTCTATTCCCGAATTGTCCATTTTTGTGGACAATCCGAGGGTCAATTAGAGAGACATTACTGTACATCGCATAGCTGCTTTTTTCATTTTTTTTCTTTTTGTCTTATTTGTCAATCTTGACGAGCGTTATCGCGCCGCCTGGTTCTCTTCGCAATCAATTAAGACAAGTGCTATTACGCCGTTCGCCACCTTTCGACCGTGTTTTCTGAATAACCCCTGGGACTCAAAGGGTTAAACACGTGGCCATCGAGCCTCGCTGGCGTGTTCCTAAACAGAGAAACGTCAAATTTCATTGGCTGGCGATTAGCTCCAGTTATACCTTAGCACGCTAACATTGGAAAGTGCAGCGAATTCCGTGGAATTGTGTGCATGTATGTATACTTTGAGTTTGATAGTGTGTCTCGAGCCGTTGGTATGTCAAATATCGTCGAGCTCTGGTTACGTCAACGATAAGATCGAAGAGCGTGATACTTTCTATGAAATCGTTCCAGACGATCTGTTCCTCGCGAGAAGAATAACGAATCGCGCCGGTCTCGATCTCAATTAACACCTTTAACAGCCGGTTCAATTACAAACAGCCGTTTGATTCTGATCGATACAGCGTTTTAAGAACTAGTTTCACGATAAATCATCCGGGCATTATGTAACGCAAAAATGTAACGCGTAAGCGATACCGATACAAGAGCGACTCGGGATGAATGAAAATGATTTAAAGCGATTTAGAACGTGACACACGCACACATGATCTAATTTATGGTGCCGGAGATACCGTGACAGCTGCACTGCGGATGTTTGTGCACTCGTGTGCGCATTGTGCCCCGCCGAACGTTGTACAAGTGTTACGGTCAAGATTCGTAGAATCTTTGTATTGCTTTGATTTTCTTGCTTTGAGATTCTTTCGAAACTCTTTGTCGAGTAAACGGATTGTATGATTAATGAACTAGCACGACCGTAACACCGAACCCACTGTATCGGTCCCACATTTTTCATGTTAAAGTGAGAAATTATGAATACTTTTTATTTATTTTTATTCTTATTTTATAAATACTTCAATTATATAAACTACATTTGTTACAATATGTATACGTTATAATAATAATGGAGCAGAATGTAGGTAAGTTCAATGTTATTGTACTTGCAAAGCAACAAATGGCAGTCGATTTTAGTAATTTAGTAATTTAAGCGGACGATTAATACAATCATAAACGCTTATAAAAACGTAAGATTTTTTTTTGGTTAAACAAGTTATTAAATAGAATGAAATAGAATTTATTGAACGAAACGCAAAAATTAAATGTTCCTTGAATCAGTCGTTCATGTTCATCACAAAGAGAAATAACTTTGCTTATTTTTTTTTAAATCCAGTCTCCTTTTGGATTTGTATCTAGGCTTCGTAAGTTTATAAAATTATTAATAACGAATTATTTATGAGATCCCACAATCGACGAAAACACAATTTCACCGTCGCGAACGGATCTCTTACAATAAAACAGGAACAAACCGCGAATGTGCATTCGAAACGACCGCGCGTGAAATCGAATGTTTCGAATTGCATAAGTGCATATAAAGATTGGCAATCCACTTACCATCTCGGAGTGCATCGTATGCTACGAAGAACTATTACCACGAAGGTTGTGCATCAACTCTCCGCCGTGAGGAACAATCGGCATTGACAGCGAGCTTCCGGTGGGCCGAGCGTTGAATGCCTGAAAGAAATGTGTGTGTACCGAGCGTTAACTCTTCGTGGAACAATATTCTCTCTTAGGTATAATTACGAGCGGCTGGTTCCTGCGCCGTGTATATCCGATAATCAATTTCACGCCACTAAAGGCTGAATCAAAAACGAACAGGAAAAACGAAAGATACGTAACGGAACGGAACGGAACAAAAAGAGGCCGGAGAGGTACGCCGAGCGATACTTTCTTCGTCGAGCGTATTACGGGACGCAGTAAAAAGTGAATTATTATATTGGAACGTGTGCGAGGGGCAAAGAAGGAACACGTAAAAAAGGAGCGCGCGAGGAGTGAGAAAGTGAGAGCAAGAGAAGGAGGAGCAAGAGAGGGAAAGAGAGAGGAGAGAAAGAGAGAGAAAAAAAGAAAGAGATAGAAAGAGAGCGAGAGAGAGAGAGAGAGAGAGAGAGGTGGATAGAGAAAGGGTGGGATAGATAATAAAAACCGACAGAAGAAACGCATATAGCGCCGCGTGTCGTGAATAAGCAAGTCTGGAGCGCTGGTTGGCGAGTGGGTGTTCGCCTGGCGCGTTTCGAAGGAAAGTTTTACGATCGACGTCCGACGTCGCGGTTTTCTATTTGTTTTTAAAAGGGCCTCGTAAAAAATCATCGCCGCCGCCACCACTACCAGCGCGCGACTGCCGCCACCCCCGTCCGACGAGTAGTCGGAGCCAGGTTCGGGCCGCGTCGGGCCGCGTCGGGCCGGTTTCTACGCTCTGCCATAAAACGGCCAGTGGGTGTGAAGGGCTGACAGGGCGGGTTATACGGACCATCAAGGTTGCACAATCTGTCATAGATGTTCGGGTGGGGCGGCAACCTGTTGCTTCATTGTTACTCGGAGAACGTGCATGGTAGGTAGCCCCGTGCGTATATAAACTGGCATTCTCGTAACGGCCGCGCACAAGAGGCGATGTAATGGGTCGCGAGCGACGACGCGCATCCGGCCCGAGTCATTTTCGCGGCGGACCCGCGATGAGAGCTGTTTGTCAACGACCCTCACGCACACACCGATACACCCCTACCGGCGGACAGTTAATTCGCTGCACTTTTACGCCTCGTTACGTTTTCGCTGCGAGCTCGCACTAACAGCACTTTGGATCGATGCCTGTTGAACACCGACCATCCGGGCTGCGAACGGGCTGAGCCCATTATGGGGAGAGGGATCTTTTCACTGCGAGCTTCGATTCTCGAAATTGTGTTTGGCTCTCGCGTTATAGCGACCGATTCATTCGAGCCTGGATAATGAACGCCCGTTATTTCTGTACGCGTACACTCGCTTCGGAAAGTGTATGTTAATACCTTCCGAAAGGCAATAACGTTGTTTAAATTCGACCGAATGGCTTTATTATCTTTTTTAATCTAGACGTTAGGCTGACTGGTTTCCTGGAGAATGAGTGCTCAGAAATTTTGGTAGACTGCAATTGGTTGGAATGATGGGAACATTAAGCAGTCATGGTTTTACAACCATTTCTATCTTTCTATACTTTTCAACGCGTATATTTATTATTTTCTTCCAATTAAAAGTTACGCGAACATGTCGACGATAGTACAAACTTCTGTTACTTTTAAGCAATTTTTTTACAAGCTTCCACAGATTTCAAACTTAAAATTTTCTCTTCGCGAGATAAAAAATTCTTACGACAAGCATAAATAACTGAACTGTAGTTTTTGATACGTATGAAATTCTGTAACGAATAAAAAGAGCTTCGATGCGACGATTTCCTATTTACAGCGTTATACTGGCACATGGAGTTATCTGAAGGAACTAATATTTTGGATTTTAAATCCTTAACAGGTTCTCGCTTCAAGGAAAAAACTGTTATGCATAACTTTTATATAATTGTATAAACATTCGTTTTTATTTATTTTATATTTATTACCACAATGCAAAATTATTTTTATCAATTGCCTGGAGAGTTTCTACTCCTTCCTAAACTCCCGATCCTCTTTTCCTACTAGGGTACCTAATAATTATTAAACAGACATGTGTCAAACTTTATCGTTCAATTTTAACACTTTTCCGATTAAAAAACCTGCAGACTCGAAACGGATTACGATAGAAAACGTGCCGAATAACAACGATCCAACCGGATATTGAAATATTTTACTGGGAACAAAAAATATTACGAGGAGAATGCGCAAAAAAAAGGGTACCCGATTATTGACACAAGGGTGAACATAAAAGTTGAAAAATTGTCTTTCGGCCGAAAAAAAAGATGGCGCTCCCCGAACTACCGCGCGATGGCGTGCAGGTATCAACGACCACCGAAAATCCTCGGCGAAGAAGCCCGAGCAGGCCCGGGTACCTTGAAAGGAGTGATTCCTTAGCTCCGTGGCACTCGGTCCCTCTCCGTTACGTCTGCAAATTCGCGGCTGTATGCGCTTGTGACAGGAGAACCGGTATACCGGGGTCCCGGATGATCTATGCGCTGCTGGGCCCGTGGCCGCGGCTAAGGTGCATTCTCTCCCACCTCCTCTGGCGCTTCTCTCCTCGCGTTCCCTCTCTCGCGCCGTTCTCTCTCCTCGCGTTCCCTCTCGCGGGCCGCCGATGGGGCTAAATAATATCAACTACGCGAGGAGGAGGCACCGGACACACGGCCCCAGCCACACATACGTGCCCTCCCCATTGGCCATTGAGGTGTCCGCCAGTGAGTAATGCTATAATAAATTATCTGACCGTTCCTGCTACCGCACTTGCGCCTCTCTATCTCCTTCGTCCTCCCTTCCGTACCCTCTCCGCGTCCCCCCTTTCCCTTGGATCTTTCTCTCCCTCCACCTAGGCGTTCGAGCTTTTCTTTCTCTCTCTCTCTCTCTCTTTCTCTCGTTCCTTTCTTTCTTTCTTTCTTTCTTTCTTTCCTTCTTTCCGTCTTTCGTTCCTGTCTTGTTAAGTCTTTTTCCTCGGCCGTCGTCCTTCTCTTTCTCCACGGACGATCTACGCGAACCGTGGAATCGGGACTCTCTTATCCTTTAACCTTAGGAAGACTAAGCGTCGAGATTAAGCAACTTATCTGCGCGCATGATCGTTTATTTCCGACTCTTTTGTTTGCAGAGTAATACCCTTAGTCGGGCAAGAACGGGGCTTTAATGCCCGGTCGTGGAAACGTAAACGACTCATTTTTGCTTAACGTTCGTGTTTGAGACTTAAGATTGCGCACTTAATATTGGATTTAAGGGGATCCGCCGGAATTACTGGGCCCTGATTTCTCGGTTCGGAGTTAACGGAGATCGTCGCGAGGATTTCGCTGGGACTTTGCTCGACTTTGATCGGTCTTGCGACTTCTTCGTCACGTTCGCAGGATAATGACAATTTTTAATCTGAGGCTGAAACATATACGTTATTATGTATACTGTATTCGTGGTATAAAATAACAAACTTAATTGCTGTTGCATAAATGTGATTCGTGGAGTCGCATTTTTAGTTTAAAGTCGATCTATTTGAAACGAAGCTTTATCGTTTGTCCCGGTTGTTGATTAAATGTAATTCAGTGAGAAACAGCAATGAATATATTTATGGAAGCTAGAAATGTTTCTAATAAATTATTTTTAAACTCGATGTCGGTCCTGGTACTCGAATGGCAAAAATGTGAAGTCCGATCTGCGAACAGAAGAAAGAACATGTCGAGAAATATTGAATCATAAAGTGATATCCATATCGTTGAACACCAACAGTCTCTACACAAACATAGTTCGGACACAACCGTGTGTTCATAGGCCACCTTTTCCTGCGACAAAAATTCTCGAATTTTCATTCGATCACTTCTCAAAATATAAACTTTCGAAATTCACCTATTATAAAATGGTTATTCGCCAGATTTATGAAAACAGTTCTCCAGGGACAGTTTCGTTCGAAGAATGTCTTTGTTATGTAACAAACTCGCTGGTGCGGGAATTGCAGTATCAGCGAGGCATTGATCGAACAGTTTAATTAGAATTGTATTCACAGAATTTTCAAGGTGTATTTCTAACCCACAATCGTATCGGCGAGCACCGGCGCGGGTGTATATCCAGCCGAACTTCATCCAGGTATCCTCGGTCGGCCTTTTAAAATTTATTTTCGTTTCGTGCGCGAATCGATATTGGCCAATCAATTCGGAACGGAATACGAAGATAGGGTCGGTCGAGGGAAAGCGGTCAAGGTAATTCCTTATTCAGCGTTCCGAATAATTGTCGAAAACTATCTGACATCGTTTTTAGTCACTTTAAGCAATAAGTAATCCTTCACCGTGCTACGTAAACAACAGAATCACGCATTCATTTTTCTGTAGTTCTATTATATTGGTCTAGCTATTTTGTTTTATAATTTTGTATTACTTAAATTCCAATTACATCGTAAATTTTCCAAATGATTTTCAATTCACATACTCTTAAACTTCAGAAAAATTGGATAACGAAGATCAAATTTCACGTATCATTCGAAGTAATTTGTTTCATCTTCGATGAAGGGACATGGGTCCATATAGACCCAGAGATACAAATGTTACGTCTAAATTTGAATTTTCTAGTAGTCGTATCCAATCATTAGTTACTTCCATTAAATTCAGTAAAAAAGATTAACATTGATCTCACAAACATGTAAATAGAAATCGCTGTAAAATGTTTTTAATGGATCTAGCCACGACTGCCATAAAATCGTAAAGAGTAAAATCAAGAGTTGAACATGTTAGGTAGCGAAGATCAATTCCAAAAATTCCCCAAAAATGTAAGCAAGTAATTTAATTATCTCTTAATCGGATCGTCAGTTATTGCCAGTTATTGTTTCAGTAAATGTTGCACATTCCTAAATTAATAAGTGCAAGTGGATTTACGTTGAAGCTTTGAAAACTTGATGAGATAATGGAGAATTACTTTGGTTCGGTTAAGGCTTAATAAAAACGAAACTAAAAATTGAAAATTTATCATAGTAGACGATGTTTGAACTTTATTTGAAATCCTAGTCAATTTCAGCGCGTTCGAATAGATTACAATGGAAATGAATTTTGAGAACAAATGAAAAACTAGAGTCACCCATATGTGTGTATTACGAAAAGAGGATGACGTAGTCTCGACGGAGGCTGTTGATGCAGCAACGTAGTTTCGATTTTGGATACCGGAGATCGTGGTATCAGCCGGATTCGTATCGTCGTGGAATTAAATCGCGTTCCGCGCATTTAGGAACCTGATCTCGTTATTATGAGCCTCGGCCCGCGTAATATGATCGACGGCCGGAGCGGAATCACGGCTCGCTTCCGGCGATCGGTGTTTGATTTATGCGACGCGTTCGAATTTGACGAATCGGCCGGGCCCAGCCTAGGTTCGTGGTTCCATTTCGGTTTACGATCGTCGCGTGCGTACTTCGTATCACGCATCCCCGAACTTCAACTTCCATTTATTTCATCCGGCCTTAACGAGCGGCTACTAAATTATCCCGGAATTATTAAAATATGATAATCTGCCGGGCAAAATTGGGGACGCGGCCCCGGCCACGGTGGTTCCCGACTTCAACCTGAAAAACGTCCAACGGCTCGTTAAGTCGATATTGATGTAGCGAGGATCGAGCGCGCGAACTCGCGAACGGTCTTCTGTCTCTTTGTTTCTGGACCGGGCTGCCGAAAAAAGAGAACAATGACCTGTCGGGCAACAGGCGAATTAGTTCGTTCGTCTGGACGATATTGTCGGGTCCGTGTACTTCACAGACTGAAGGCACATACCGGCGCCATTCAATTCGCGGCAGGTAAAAAATGGTCCGCGTTTCGATGCTTTTGTCTTTCGCAATTACTCTGCGTCCGGTGGAATTTATTAAACTGAAGTTCCGTATCGTTTGTTACCATTAGACCGTGGATTTTATCCGAAAAATTTTGTTGGCGTAGATTGAAACCGGCGACGGTTCGAAACAGAGCTCGATTGAAACTGTTCAAATTTCCAATTGGTTCTGTTGTAACCGATCTGATGTGATCGATAATCATTTAAATTATCAATCGAATGGAAAATAACTGTTCAAATTTAACTGTTATAACAATTGAAGCGCTCGTGTAAATGTTAACTTGAAACAGAGGAAGAAATAATGCGGAAGTTGAAAGCTTACTAAAATAATTTAATATTTATAAAAGCTCGAAGTTAAATTCAAGTCCTGGTTCTAGGGATTTATTTTCGAGGTACTCAAATCATCGAGATAAGAACGAATTGCCTCTGTATGTACAAAATTTTTTAATTTGCACAAAAATTATCAATTTGAAAAATACTGAAATAGAATTAATGTATGCACAATAATTGTACATTAAAACAGCAAAATATGATTATAAATTTATCTTGAGCCTAGTTTAGACATTTGTTTAGTAAATTTCTGAAACGGAAATGATTTTGTCTTCTGAATTCTTTGAAAGACAATATTAAAAAAGACCTTAAAAACAACAACCTATTTGCGTATTGATAATGGTTCTGACATTTGCAGGTGTTTAATTATACTTAGATCCCCATCGACAATGTATGTATGTATAAGGTGAGAAACAGTTGAACTTGATCTTTATCTGACACTTTCATGTGCGTACGACGCAAAGGATGTTATCGATCGGCGAGACCTTGTATAGAAGTTGTGCAAGTTTCAATGACTATAGTTCTGAAGGGTTGAGAAGCTTGCAGGTCGATAGACCAGAATCATGAAAAATGGTGTGCCTGACACAATTCGTAAAATGCAGCGATAACATGGCAACACAATGTAGAAGCACGAAGTTATTATTGGTCGTTCGGTAACATTTATAGTTTGTTGGCTGATAACTCTAATTGTCGTAACAATGTTCAAGAGCCACATTTACGTATCGTGTGAGTAAAATATTATTAGATTGGCTTTCCAGTATAGCGACGGTATTACTTATAGAAATAAATATTGATGTCTCTAATATAATAATTTTTAGTTACGTACAAGCTTAGGTACAATTTTAATAGGTATTTTATAAATTTAAGAACAGAGCGAAATTAATCTTCAAACCCTAAAACATGTGAGAAGAAGTATAAATCAACGTAATGTACAGGGTGTCCCGGTGAAAATTGGCATCTTAATTTTCTTTTGGACGAGTAACAGAAATATTTTTTAAACATAATTATTTGGTATTAAAAGGGCCATCATATGGCCATATTTTTTTTAATGGCAGCATGTACCTCGAAAAAAGTGCAATTAAATCACTAGCGGTAGTATTCGTATTCGTTTTGCAAGCTGCTATCACACATGTACTGAAAAACGTAGGCTGCCATTAAGAAAGAACAGAAACGACCTCAATATTTCTTAAGCGACTCCGCCAACAAAAAGATCGATATGGACACACGATGGTTCTTTTAATACCAAATAATACTGTTTGAAAAATGTTTCTCTCATTCTTCTAGTTTCGGAGAAAATTAAGATGCCAATTTTGATCGGAACACTCTGTATAATTAGCTGCGAATTCTGTTTCTCTCATTTACCTAAGTGCCTTGAAGAAATCAAATATTCTCAGTATCACAAATAGCGCACATCGACTACGAGCTTTAAATTAGATCTAATCTAAGCCGTCCAAGGCACAATATGAAACCACAACGGACAAATGAATGGAGACCGAAAAAAAAACACCCGTCCGCAAACAAATGCTGCGGTGCACATCGCGTTGGTTTGCCGCGTTAACCAAAATCGCGAGACAAGACGTCCGCTCGCAGACCAACCAGAGCAAAACGAACAAAAACCCTCGTCCAGCGGCAACAATCCTCCAAACGCAACCCAATTAACGAACCGCTATATCGTTCCCATTGTTCATCGATACCCCCGGTGCGTCGCGGCGAATTCCAATCGCAATTAGCGAAACCGCGAGCAAAAAGCCGATCGAACGTAAAACCAAAAAAAGGAGTGTAGCAGAGAGAGAGAGAGAGAGAGAGAGAGAGAGAGAGAAAGCGTGAAAGAGAGAGGGGGGAAGGGGGGATTCGAGAACAGGAGAAAAGTAACCGGAATGCAGGCATCGTAACTCGGTCCGAAGAAACTCCGTGGTTTTCCATCGTTTCGGATTGGCTGGCGGAAATGGAGCGCGTCGAAAATTAGAGGAACGCCGCGCCGGGGAAACAGTGTCGTGGGACGCTCTGTTCCGGGACACACGGTGCGCCGGGAATGAAAAAGAAGCAACAAAACAAAAAATAAAAGAGCGGGCGCGTTAGGTTCGCGGAGCACGTTTTAACGCGCGACAGAATATTCGCCTCGCAGTCCTCCCATTTATTCGGCGCGGAAACGGGCCGGATTTTCAGCGTTTCATTTCGGATGGAGTCGAAGCGTCGCGTCGCGTTGCGACGACACGATCTGACGTTGATTAAAAATCGGTTTCTCTAATGTTATAAACAGACAATGGGAAGGCGTGACTGGCGAATTTCGCGCAGTGCTTGCGGATGATTGAATCCATCCAGGAATTAGTTTTCTTATTCTGTGATTTAACAAAATGGATGCATATTCGTGTTTATATAAAATTTTCTCAAATTTTACTAGGTAACCTTGAACGCAACCTTTTATTTCAATTCAGAAGAAATGAATAATATTCTTATTTAATAGATTACGTATGAAAATTTCATGACAGCGGATTTCATGCATGTGTGAGAAATATGAGTGGGCGAAATACGGTACAATAAAGATATTTGCAGAATTCTGAAATACTATTACACATCATTTTCAATTTACTAAAGTTAACAGAGAAAATAACTTTAATTTTGCAGAAAGATCCGCTGTCTATCATAACCTTGACATAACTTTGACATAACCTTGACACAACCTTTTATTTCAATTCAGAAGGAATGAATAATATTTTTATTTAATAGATTACGTATATGAAAATTTCATGACAGCGGATTTCATGCATGTGTGAGAAATATGAGTGGGTGAAATACGGTACAATAAAAATACTTGCAGAATTCTGAAATACTATTACACATCATTTTCAATTTACCAAAGTTAACAGAGAGAACAACTTAAATTTTGCCGAAAGATCCGCTATCTATCATTGATAATTACTGTACGTTAAAAGATCGTCTCGTTCCATGAAGGAAATTGCGTAGGAAAGGGTGAAGATGTGCTAATCAACGTAACTATGAAAAAAATTGTAGCGCAAGAGGCTATTATTTTCCCTTATAGAACGAGACAATTTTTCTTCTATGTCTCCATTTACAATTACATTCGTGGATTTTGATAGCAGACGAATCAAAATTTATTTCGATTGAAAAGAAACGAATAACATTCGTATTTAGTGGATTATGTATAAATATTCATCACGAGCCTGTCTCGTTGTTACAATGGCCTTAATCAACCTTAATGTTCCAGTTTCAATTTCTCCAATCGATCGTCCTAAAGGTTGTGTGATTTTTTAGAAGCGTCGCGGCAGTCGTCGAGTTAACAGAGCACAAAGGCGGTTTCGTAACGAACCGACAGATTTCTAATCGTCATTACGTCGTTTCGTTCCACTGCTACGGCACGACCATGGCCCGATTCGCCCGGCCACCCACGTCCTCGCTCGCTACCACCCCCGGAGCAACCCTCGCCGGGTTCCTCTCTCTGTCTCCGTTCTATTATCAATTTCGCCAGAAAGCTCCGGAACTCGCATTCGCACGCAGCTCCGCGAACAGCCCAGGGACATTTGAACTCTCTCGCTGCGCTGGCCGATACGAGAACAGAGGCGAAGCCTCAAGCCTCGCTTCGCCTCGCCGTGACTCGCCTGAACTCGCCGCGGTTATGGCAGTCGGTGCGTCGAGGCCCCAATCAAATTCTAACAATTACCAGGTCCGTAGACCGGGGCTGGTTTGCCTCCTCAGGGCGAAAACCGGCTCGTTTTACAGTCGGACCGGCGCGTTTCGGCGCGGTTCGGAGCGACCAACCCCCGCAAGTCACCGCGCAACCCTTCTCCCACCGCCGGTCAGCCTCGGCACCCCTCCGGCCCTCCTTCCCTATGCACCGCCGTAAACCCAAATTGCATTATTAAAATCTAATCTACCTTCGGCCGAGTACGTATGCCGCGGCCGTCGGAAATCTGATACACACAGCCGGACGGCGGACCGGCTTGGATCAGCGGTGTGCAGGAATAGGGGATGAATAGGCGAGGGAGGATTCGGCCAAGGGTGCACTGGAGGGAATTTCCGAGATGCGGACTCGTGAACGGGGTTGTCCTCCTGCCGAACGATCTGCGGATTTTTCGGGAAGAGGTGCTTAGAGTATAAACTCTGGTTGCGAAGGGTTTAACCCTGCCGACCCCAGCGGGACGCATATGTTTCAGCGATCCTTTTTGATTGCTAGGAGAACAATGCCTAATTCACAGATGCGTTATTTTGCACTAGTCTAATGTGCTGGATATTTAGTACTATTTTTTGATTGGTAGCAATGACGACTAGTAGTGCAGCGACGTGGTGGATAGTTTTTATTTAGGAGTGATTTTGCAATTGCGCAGCCACAATGGTAAAAATTTCGTTTTTTACATACATAAATTAATATTTTTTTATCGTTCTCGCATCACAGGCTTTCAGTTTATAGCGCAAAGTGATTATTTCGGATAAACAAGTTCCCAATTGTCGTGTTTTTATTCATGTTACTGAGCATTGCAGTGTCGAAACGTTTTTCGAGACGTATAGAATTGTGTGTGTGAAGACACTAAAACAATACAAGAATGTTATTCGAGTATTTTGGACTTACTATAGTTGTTACTAGACTGCGGATATTTATGCAGAATAAAGATTTCATGCATCCCCTGCAAAATGTAAGAGCAAAGTACAATTTGATTTCTTCGTTTAATAATTTTAATAAATTGAAATTAGTATACCAACGTTCTTAGTTTCTTTGGATCTTTGCACTGGTTTAAATTTTATACACCAATGTGTGTCGCAAATGCATAAAATCCGCAGTCCAGTAATTACTTAGGAAGGAATAGAAAGTCTCTATTTTGCATAAAAATCCGCGGTCTACTAAAACTCTCCAACGTTGTGAGAGAACTTTCCTGCAGAAATTGGAACGAAGTAAAACAAAGTGATTTCTCCCTAATTCGCGCGCAAATTGAGCTCGAAAGTGGACAATTTGGGAGAAGGAGATACGACTATTTGAGGCTTACGACTCGTTTTTATAGTTGCCGATTGCCGACAACTATAAAAACGAGACTTCTCTTCTTTCCAGATTGTCCATTTTTGTGCGCAATCTGAGCGCGAATTCCGGAGAAATTACTGTACACATATATCTTGTCTATGATCGAGGAAATAGAAACGTAGCTATCTCGAACGACCGACAGGTGATTTACTAAATCCGACAAGTTCCTTTGTTAGATCAGACATCACTGATTTAGATACCTGCTCCTCCCCTGCATCCGGACTTGAATTAATGCCCACTTACGTAGCGACTATCTGTAGATGGCGATCGATGACAGCCAGGTCCTTTGTGCGGTGTTGATGTTAATATTTATGGTCGTATTCTCAGGCCACAACGCGCGTCGAAGGATATTTTGACGCCAGGGAACCAGTAACGAAATGTGGGAGGATGACGGTAGTTCTCTCAATATTCGATCGGCTCGTTCATATTTTTACGGTTTGACGTACAAAGGGTGGATTTATAGACAATTTTGTGGTAACGGCTCGCGCCATCGTTTATTATTTGATAGATCGTTCTCGTGTTGGTTTGGCTTGACACAACGCCTGTAGTAGGTGTTAGATAACTTCGTGGCGGCTGAAAGTGTCGAATATCTTTCATTATTCATCGGCCAGTAAATCGCTGTTTGGCTTCTCTGTCTTAATTTCGAGCTGCTGATTTATTCAAGCTATTCGTGTACGGCGAAACGTATTCTTGTCTTCGGGAATTGATCGGGCAATTAGTTAGCAACTTTCTCGAGTTTGGAACTCTAAACAATTGCGAGAGCGATAACGCCGAGCGATTTTGAACCTGTTAGTATTAACCGTTTGCACTCGAAGCTATTTTATAATGAGCGCATTTCATGCATATGAAATTGAGTCTTGCGATTCGTACAACAGTTACACTATTAACAATTTTTTTAATTTAAACTCTGACAATATTAAAATTATCTTGGAACGTGATATAACATTTTCAACGGTGCCCCGGGGTCACCACTCAAGTGCAAAGAGTTAAAATTAATGCAAACGTCTGAACAGCCTAATTGAGAATTACTTCAGGATTATCTTATATTTTGTTACATTACAGCGATGTATTGTGTCATATTGTAGCGTTTCATTACAGCGACGTATTTTGTTATATTGTAACAATCGCAAAAATGAATGCATTTTGTTGAAAACAACTTCGGAGCTACCAGAAAACTGTCAAAAAATAATCAGAAAAATTTTCATAAATGGGTACCTGTTATTTTAAAGGGAAGAAGAAATAAAAGAATAAGTAAAGAATAAAATGAAGAATGAGTGAAAAGAATAAAAAGTAAAGAATCTAATTATTATAATGGCAAATACAATGTTATTTTGAGTCAATTCATAAACTTAGGAGAGAGGGAGAGGGAGGATGAAGGAAAATGTTTGGTATTGGGAGTGTTAGGGGGAAAGGGAGAGAGGTAGAGACGGAAAGAGCGAGAGAGAGAGAGAGAGAGAAAGAGAGAGAGCGTACAAAAAAAGCCGAGAGACCCACGCACGGGGGTGTATTAATTTCCGGCCGTGATGCTTCCCCCTGTTTAAACAAACGACGAAAAAACGACGTAAATAAACGGCGCGGCGGTCATTTGAATTATCTGGGTGGTTTATGGAACTAGGCGAATTGTAGGCAACAGAACCGGGGCCGGTCCCGGCAATATTTATACGCGTTCGCAACAGGTGAGAAGCGTGCGGTTTGTCCGTGTGCCGGTCCGCTGTGCGCCTCTCGTTTCCCTTCCCATCGGACCGCAATTAACGAAAACAGAGAGCAAAAAGGCGGGAAAAGAGAGAAAGAGAGAAAGAAAGAAATAACGTGCCGTGATGGGGGAGGGGGGCGAGACGGATGATCCGAGAGGAATAAAAACGATGGTCGACGACGGGGCTACTTGTAGTCCACGCCCTTCGTGCCGCGACCATGGTTCCGATGAAGGTCGAACTTTAAAGATAGGATGTTTAAACGACGCTCGGGAACGCTCTAGGCGGGGCAGAACAATATTTTTAAGTGCTTTCCGGACGTTCCGCCGTTTCGGGAACCTGTTCTCCAGCCTCGTTCCGAGTTCCCTTCTCTCTCTCTCTCTCTCTCTCTCTCTCTCTCTTCCCCTTGCTCCTCTGTCTTCCTCTCTTTCGTTCTCTTTCCCTCTGTGTACGCAAACTTTGCGACCGTCCCGGTGCAAACAGACCGCTCATTAATCTCGCGTATAATTACTCCGCCTGCCCGTGTACATTGTGTCTCGCGTTTGTATCGCATCTGGCGTCGAGCGACCCCGCCGTTGTGTTGGCTCGCGTTAATCGATCGAAGATTATAACGCGGTCCCTTGTACACGCCGAGAATCGAAGGACGCCGGGAATCTGTTTGACAGTGGTCCTTTTGGATCAAGCTGACCTCCCTTTGTTAGCTGTCTTAGGCAGCCGTGTCTTTGCAGAGTTGTGCATTATTATGTGCATTATATGCACATATGCGTACATGTGCGTTATGTTTATCTAAACCAATTATTCGAATGAATTCTTTTTAGTAGAATATTTTATTCGAATGAATTCTTTTTAGTAGAATATTTTATTCGAATGAATTCTTTTTAGTAGAATATTTTATTCGAATGAATTCTTTTTAGTAGAATATTTTATTCGAATGAATTCTTTCTAGTAGAATATTTTATTCGAATGAATTCTTTTTAGTAGAATATTTTATTCGAATAACAATCATTTGTTATTCGTTGTTCTAAACAAATAATTCTATCTATTTATCGGAATAATTCGTTAATTTTTATTCTATCTATTTATTGGAATAATTCTTCAGTTTTTATTCTATTTATTCGAATAATTCTTCAGTTTTTATTCTATCTACTTATTCGAATAATTCTTCATTATTTACTCGAATAAATTATTCGAATAGAGGTTGTAAAATTACTCGAATAATAACGCAAATAATTGTTGGCCGCGTAAATATGAATCCTGGAATGTACAGTGATTTCATCATAAAAAGAAAAGAAATTGTCTACATCAATTGTGATGATCTTAAATAATTTTAGTAAGTCCAAAATAATACGTTGCTATTCTAGAATTCACTTAACAATTTCATAGCTTTAAATTCGTCTCATTTCTACATTCACAACTGCAAACAATTTGATTCTTTGACTAATGAAATATGAACTGACAATCAGTCGATGTTCACAACGTGCGCCTTTGTATCCAAGATATGAGTACAAGAACGAGTATTGTTAAAAGAGAACAAGCTATCTAGGAAACTAAAGAGAATCGACTAGAATAGACTAGATCCCCACGGAAATGGAATCTGTATAATTATTTTTATATCAGTACCTGAAAAGGCTCGTTACGCAGCCGACAAAAAAAAATCCGTTTCCTGCTCACACCGTGGCGATAAAATATTTGTTATTGCTTCCCTTTTTACACTGGCAACAACAAATATTTATTATTGTCCATTTATCGCAGCGGCAATTCATCCGTAAAACCGACGAAAAAATCGAGAAGCACGAAAATATTTACGATTACGAGCTAATAAAACAGCAAATGCGACGCTAACAGGCGAGTTCCCACGCGATAATACCGTATCGGTCTTAAATTCGACTATAATACAGCGTAAGAATGTTTGGAGAACGACTGTTCGTTAAACGGGGACGATATCGTGGTCGAACAGTCAGTTCGAAAATATTTTATGCAGGTAATACCGAGATACGGATAACAATGGGCGCATCCGATCCTCCGCGGAGGAATCACATGGAAATATTAGTAGAACGGCGAACGGGCACTGGCGTATCAGACACGCGAGCGAGCACAACGCCGCGATTCATGGATCGTCCGCCAGCGATCGTTTCCATTCATCCGTGTGATTCGCGTTTCCCCTTTGATATCGTTCTGGCATTCACGGTTGCCGCTCAATGGCGAAGATAAATCGAGGCCTTTAAGAAAAATCGTCCCGGCCCTCCCACGAATTTTATCTCCATGCCCCGGACCCGATACCACTCGACCGACTCCTCCGTCCACAAACCGAAACATGGCGCATTAATAACGCGGTCTCGTTAAACGGCTCTCCTCCGTTTCTTTTTTTGACATTTTTCATCTAATACTCCTCGATAACGAGAGGCCGACACTTGGCCAACAGCCGTTGCTCCTTCGGAAACTGTCTTAAATTCAATCTTCGCCCACGCAATACTCCAGATTCGTTCCGTCATTAACTCCTCGTTCCTGGATCTGTTCATCAACTTTCTATGATCTAAAATTGTTATATTTATTTGTTTGTTCATTGTACCAGTATAGAGCAGTTCATGTAACTCGAAACCAGGAAATATCGGTTTTCGAATATAAGTTGAGCCTCGAACAGCGAGCAACGTGGATTTCACAGTTTCAAGTATTTCGTAAAGTTTAGTAAAAAAAAGAGATACGTTCAAAAAAATTTGAATTTTTAATTAAAAAGTGTTTTTTACAATTTTTCATGTTTCCCTTTCCGTATCTCTTGTTGTAATCGGATGAATGCGAATAACGGTGTGCGACTTCAAAGCTGTGGCGCGAGTATGCACGGTTAAATTTGATTTATTTTACTCGGATGAAAAGCGGATGCAATTTTAATGAACATCCGATCTCGTAATTTTTATAAGATTCTCCACGCTGTTTAACCCCATCAATTAGATTCCTATTGCGTCAGACTCGCCACATAAGGGAGGAAAGGTCAGCTATATTGACGTCAGCTATCCTCGCCGGCAAAACCATAATTACTTTCAATAATCCATCTTGCTAGTGTTAATAATATCTAATAATAATATCGCAAAACTGAAACTAAAACTGGTCGCTTTAAAACAAGAATAAGACAATGCATAACAATGTATACTTGAATCAAGAAATCGACTAAAACGATCATCGTCTTTCCAACAATTTTAGAATTGTTGAATTTATAGATGTTTCTATTAAGGTCCGTAAAAGGAATCTAACGTGTCTGGAAGCACTATCTTAAAAAATATGTTGAAAAAAATGGATAAATGAAATTATAAATGCAAAGAAAGCACGTTATAGCTATATGTTTATCGAAGAGACCCGCCGTTCGAGCGCCAATAAAACTGTAGTCACCGTGGAGTTAATTACAAAATTCACTTGATCCGTACGAACCGAACAGCCGCAACTTGATTAATCTACAGAGCCGTAAAACTTGCGCTCGTTCCCAATGATTTATACGTCTCCTTTGTTCCCGAGGTGCGCGTAGCCGAGAATCCTTGAGAAGAGGAGGAATTAAGTGGCGCTAGGAATCTATAATTTTTGTGGGTTCCCGTCTGGGTCCGGGTTCGGCCGAGTTTGTGCATCGTGGAAGGCTGGACGAAAAATGCTCGGCGGCCTGTAATTAGAAATACAGGCCACCGATGGGTGGAGAAGTCGAGAGGGACTAGCCGGGATAGCGAAGGTCGAAGCCAGCTGGAGGAATGACAGCGGTTTTCGGGAAGAATGAGCGAGGCGTGGCCGCGGGACCGAGCCCCCGTTGCCATACGCCGCGTACGTTTCTCGCCCCGAAAGCCCCGAATATAGACGAAATATCCGTTCGCATTGTTAGGCAAATGTACGGGCCGTTGATTCGCCGTGGAAACAACCGAGCGGACAGGCCACAGGGACGTGGCAGAGGCCCCGTCGAAGCGGCCTCGAAAAAAAATATAGTAAATCATCGTGGCTCGTTCCGCGAAGACTTTACGAGCGGCTCGCTGTCGACGTTCGATAATGAAAATACCTGTATATTTATTGTTCCGCGGCCGAATCCGCTCCGGGGCCAGGCTACTAAATCCAATTAGCGTGAAATGTAATTGAAAGGTGCCCACTAAATTCGGACGCGCGATCGCCGGTGGACCCGCGTCGCGACTTCTCCCCTTTGGAAACTCGAGGAGGACCTTCGAGATATTGCCACGGCCGACTTTTTAAGAAATAAGAACGACCCGCCGGAAGATATATTTGCGAATTTTGTCAAATAAACTGCTCGAGGTAGACCAAAGATCCTCGGGTCGGTTCGTTTCGGAGAAACCCTATGATTTTATTGCTTTCTGCTCCGGGACCACCCCGAGCCATATAAGCTTCGGAATTTTATTTAGAGGTAATTACTAGACTACGGATTTTATGCATTTATTACATGAATGGGTAGATGAGATTTTAAATAATGAAAATATAGGAATTTGTGGACATGCATTATTATTTTCGACTCGCTGAATTTATTTATGAAAAGAAATTTCTGTTTCGCTCATGTTTGTTACAATTGACGAACGCGAGTATTATTTTGCAATTGCTTGACGAAACGTTATAGATTTTTCGAGGTGTTACTATTCTTTTCGAAGTAAGAATGTTAGAAAGCGACGGAGTTGTTCGGTGTTTCTGTTCCTCGCACGAACAAAATTTCAAATTTGTTAAACGTCACAATCCGAATCTGTACGAATGAAATATAAAAAAAATCAACTTTCATAACCATGAAGATGTTCTAAAAATATTTCGTCCAAAGGATATAAATTCTAAATACTTTAAAATTCTTTTTGAACCTTAGAACAACCATACAAAATTTTTAATTTGCCGCAAACGTGTAAATGACTACTAAAACATTAAGGTTATATATTATATAACCTGTAATATATAATATATAATATTTATAGTATTAAAACGCGATTTCATAACGACTTATACCGATTTATACCGAATTTATACCGATATTCGATTTATACCGAAAAATAGAAGGGGATCGTTCTAGAGTTAGTGCATTGTTCTTTCCAGTAATATTGTACCAATAAACAATAAATTGCCACTTTAAAGCGTAGCTTGTCCCATAAATTATTATCAGATTTTCCTCCGTAAAACAATTATAGCTTTACCGTGAACAATAGTTCTGTCGTGAAGAAAAAGGTTTCGGCAGGAAACCGAGCAGGGATTTGGATTGCAGATTGTGCGGCAACATCAGCTATTCACAAACAACCGAGGCAAAAATTCGCTTCCCCTTCAACCCCCGCTCTCGCGTTTCTTCCGCATTTCTGAATAGATTATCACGCGGTCGCGAAACGGGGCGAAACTTTGAATAGTATCTGACGCGACGATATTCTCTCTCTCTCTCTCTCTCTCTCTCTCTCTCTCTCTCTCTCTCTCCCAACTATTTAGGCCTTCGAGTCCGGCGTAAGCCGCGGACGGCGACTCGAAAAATCGCGGCCGGCTCGTTTGCATCGTTTTATCGCCAGCGATATTAAATCGCATGAATATTTAAGGATATGTCTGTGTCAGTCAGTCGAAACTTCTCTCGCGCTATTATCCTCTTTTCAGCTCCATTAAACGCGAGCTTCATTTTTTTTCCATTTCCCCGTCCGGCGGCCTGGCTGTCGCAACTTCCAGCGTTGCGGCTTTTAAAGCCAGCCACTTTTCCATTTTTTAATCTCTGCCCGGCAAGAAGTTCCCCATTGAAGCCCGGGCCGCGTTAATTATTCATCGGCTTCGATTGCCGGACAGCGTGCACGTGACCGCCTGATAATTCAAACGTTTGACAGCTTTACAATAATCATTCCCGCCGGCCGTTCGAGGCGATCCGTCCAAGTTCGTTATTAGATCGACTCGGGTGAAACCGATAGTCCGCGTGGAAACTTAAAGGGGCCCGATCGGCTTTTAATATTCGATGCGTTTCACCGAGATTAACTTGCGAACTTGGCCCGGTAATCTTACATGAGCCTGATCGTTTATTTATTCCTCTTTTATAAGGCATCGTCCCTTTTCAACTTACCCTCCACCATTTTTTCGTCGTACGCTCGCTTCGACCGAGAAGACGTCAACCTGTGACCGTTTTATCGCCTATCTATTTATTTCGCGCGCTTCACATTACGCGAACTAACTACGGATATCGGTGCATGTGTATAACGAACTGAGCCAGATAAAGTTCGGGCAGCTATTAATATTTAATAACTCGGCAGCTATTGACGTTTCTATAGTAATTTGACACTCTTGGTTCTTGATTTAATTATCCCCCGTAATCGCGGAAATGTTGTCAGGTTAACGCGGTACTTCGAACAAATATTTTTGTGAAATCTTTTTATAATTTCTTATCGCGGATAAAACGGATTATTCTGCAACTCCTGGATACCTCATTTTATAATCAATTCTTCGAAATGATTTCCGTTGGCAATACACCGCGGAGAAAAAGCACTTCGTCGAATCGAAATAATGTTCAGACCGCAGTTTTTATGCAAATTACCAAGACGTAAGAAGAATTTAACAACGTCGTTACGCTGTTTCGATGTTATCAAAAAACTACCGAATGAAAGAATTTATTTCTACTAAATTTTTTTTTGTTTTCTACGATCGGCTTGGAAAATTTGCAATTTTGCATAAAGATCAGCGGTATAGTAATGTTACAGTTTGCTGTGCGTCGTCGAGTTTCCGTGATTATTTCGACTGCGATTCTGCAGGAAAAACAAGAACGAACGGGAGTCGAGTACTGTGATTTGATAACGAGGACTACAAGGTCTGTGGAGAACGGAAACTATAAATACACCCTGAGAAATACGAAATTCGCTGAACTGTGAACGTGTGTTCAGTTATTTACGACGGCGAACAAAAAGAAAAAAGAACAAGACAATCGTATCGATTATCGGTTTACGGGAGCCATGTAACAGAGCGAGCGAGCGAGCGATCGCACGATTCGAAAACGTGGGATCCTAAGGTGAAACGAGCGACATTTAAATCCATTTTTTATCTTTATGAGATGGCGAGACCTTTAACGTCTTCTTCGAGTGGCCGGTGCGTTTTAACGAGGCAATGAAACACGGCTGCCAAAAAGATAAAAGAACTATTACACGCGATTCCTTGTTACGCTCTTATTATTCCCGCCGTAATCGCTACCGTCCAACGCCACCCCTTGTTTTCTGCCTATTAAACGTCCTATAAATCCTAATGGAAAGCATCGCAGCTGGTGCCATTAATCATCATTGAAACTTCACGCTGAAAAACCGCAACCACTGTCAATGGACTATTAACACGATTTATTCGCGTTAGTAATTTAACAAGGAGGATTAACCCGATCGCAATCTGTTGGGAAAGAGTTCAAATTAGAAGTGAAACTGTTGAACAAAGCGACCGACGGAATAATAGAATTTCATCGCGACGCGAGCAATTTTTCCTACGTACTTTGCTATCGCAATCAATATCAAGGATTATAATTTCATATTTATATCGATGTAAACGATCTTTTTATCGTGATTTGCGACTTTTCTTATTACAATTATATCGATATAATAGAACTTCGATTATCCGAACCTGCTGAATTCTTTGTTAGCCAAACACGTTTTAAACGTAAACGAAGGCGACGCATATGCGACAATATTTATTATAAAAATCAATAAGGATTTAATTTAGTTCAATTTGATCGTATAGTCAATTATAGTCACCGAATTAAAATCACTTTGGATAGCTATCTTATTAATATTTTACTAGAGTTTTATGAGAGCATCGATTGAAAGTTCACGAAATCTACAGTCTGATAGCTCGATTACGGATCTTTATGCAAAATAAAAATGTCTCCCATCAATTAACAGAAGCTGAGACCATGTAGAAATTTCTTTCTTCAATAATATTGAAACCGGAAATCTTGAAGTGCGATTGAAACTAATTTAATTCGACGACTGCTTTGAACGGCGCTTACTCATTTTGTCCATAAATTCATAAAAAACCGCAGCTTACCAATAACAAACACGCGGCCGTCTTTACCGCTCGCGAGATGAACATTTCTATACATCTTCGCGAACGATTTAGCAAATCTAAATTGTGCGCACAGGCCGCGATCTAACAGCAAAGAGGCAGCGATCTTCCGCGTATCGCGTCGTTCGATCTGCTACTAGAAAACATACCATTAATCAAACGTTTAGCGCAAAAGGTAGTTCCTTTGTTAGCTTCTTAAGACCATAGCGTTGACTCATATATCAGTCACAGATCAGTGAGCAGGATAAGGATCATAACTCGCTCAGGAGCCGGACATTTCTGATTCATCAGGGGGATTAAATCGAAACGAAACGAAACCTAAACGAAGCGCATTCCGGTATCTCGCCGCGATCGGGCCGGCGTCAATCGGGTATCGCCGATATAATTGTCCGCGGGGAATTAATTAAACGACGGTCCGGCCCGGGAATCGGCGCGTAGAGAGCCGCACATTAATCTCGGTATCGGCCGTGGGATCGAGTTAATTCTCGTGGAAGGTGTTCCCGGTGTCCTACAACGAAAAGAAGGCGGCCGGCCTCGCCCGTAAATCACCGCGGTGGCCGCGGGGCACCGTGAGACGCCATTAACGCGTCCGGTTATCTGTACGGTAGGTGACACACGCCTAGGTGGCGTGAATCAGATAGCGGGAGGCCCATTGATTCCGCGGAACCAGTTCTCGCTCGACAGTTACGCTCCATATCCGAATTTATACGTGCGGAGGCTCGCGAGCAGAGACCGAGAAAGGCTCACAGACGTGTGTTCGTTGCTCGCGAGAAAGCACACGCATGAATGGGCTCGGGCATAATTCAATGAAACCTACGCAAGCACCAACCGCACACGGCCCAACGTATAATGCCTACCGACGAACTACCTGGCGGCGATCGCAAGCCGTTTTCGTAATATTCGAAATTTCAGAAATGTTTATGCGGCTTCGGGGCCGATCAGCCTGGACTTCGTTGTGCAAACAGCCCGCGGTGCAAGCGAGATTGTCAACATTTGAATGCGACGAAAATAATATTTGAATGTTGTCGAACTTCCAATCTAACAAAATTAGTACATTTATTCGTAACATATAGGGTGTCCTATAATTATGTTGACACACGGGAAGAGGTGATTCCTCGGGTCATTTGAAGTAACTTTTTCCTTAGCGAAAATTCAATCCGCGGCTTTGTTTGCGAGTTATTAACAAAAAACGGTGACCAATGAGACGCGAGCTCGGCTAACGCGAGGCGGTTGAGCCAATGAGCGGTCGGAGCCCAGTTCCGCTCATTGGCACGGCTGTCTGACTGATCCCTCGCGCCAGCTGATCTCGCCTCTCATTGGTCAAGGTTTTTTGTTGATAACTCGTAAACAAAGCCGCGGATTGCATTTTCGCTAAGGAAAAAGTTACTTCAAATGGCCTCAGGAGTCATCACTTTTCGGGTGTTAACATAATTATAGGAACCCCGTAGAAATTGATTATGCATTTTTGTGTGGAATGAGGGTTCGATCGAATCAAATCAAATCTGTACATAATATGTACGACAACAGTAATTCTGCTACCTTCGTGTAGATAATTAAATGAATATAATTATGTAATTGACATTGTAACCTACACCATCATATTCTAGAAGATGTGTCCCTTTTTTGGAACATAGTAGAATCTCGATCATTAGAACTAATTTAGGAAACATGAATGTTCCGATAATAGAATAGTTACATGAAAAATATTGTATAATTGCGCAGTAGTGTTTTACATATGTCTATTTAGATAGACAGTGTATTGAGAAAATAATTCGAAGTTCTATTATAATATTATTTTGATATCGTCAGCATTTTAATCTGTTCGTAGTTCATTGTTTTAATATATTTCAAACATGTTTGAAATTCGACATTCTCATGGATTCGAAGTCCAACATTTTAATATACTAATTGAAATATGCTCGAAGTTCAACGTTTTAATATGTTTGAAACGCGCTTGAAATACAAAATTTTAATACCACTAAAGTTCAAACGATGTTCGACATTTTAATGATCGATGTTCACCGCTTGAGAAGACACAGATGGCAAGCCTTCTGACTTCAGTCTCCGCTAGCTGAGCCACGACAATTCTAGCTCGCACGAAGATACCTATCGATTGCCATCGGGTTTACGAATTGTCGCATAGAGTTCGATCACTCGGATAATTCTCGCGCTGGAATGGTAATTGAAACGGATCGGGCGGCGCAACAACGGGTCCCCGAGGAAAAATTGGAAAGATAATTGAAGGGGCAGGTGGACGAAAGGGCGCTGCCGGAAGTTTGGTCGCGTCGGTCGACTTCGCCGGAAGTTTAAACGTTCATGGAGCCGTAGCGCTCCGCGGTCGGGTATACACTCTGCCAGAATGCTTGCTGCCTGTTGCCATGAACTGAAAAAAAAGAACTTCGGAGCTTTCACCGGGGCTTGCTAAGTGCACCGTTACATCCCCGCTCATTAGCCCTTGTAAGTGATGATTCCATAACGCTTTACCTATTGGCTGCGGAGCTCGTCGCCGGCGCGATCGATACCCTCGCGAAATTGAACGTCGAATCCGAGGAGGAGGCTTCTTGACGATACGGCGGGCTGACTTCGCGAGGGAAATCGTCGGTTTCGTGAATTTTAACCACGACCTCGTTCGTTTCAGCTGTCACCGGGGCTCCGCTGGTGATCTCCTAATGATTTTTGTGTGGCTCGTCCTTGACCCAGCCGAGGGGGCTACAATCCTCAAGGTAGGGAAGCTGCGCCTGCTCTTTCTGGCCAATTTTGTGGATATAGTAACGTTCCACAAAAATGTACTTGATAGAAATGCAAGTGTATGATCGCTGGATCGTATGTTCTACGCGAAAATGCAGTACGGGAAATTAGTAGTGCTGTTCTTGTACGTTTGTCAATAGTTAAATACAAAATACTAGGATAATTCTAAATAATCCTTAAAATAAGCCTTAACGATCCAAGGTTATTTACATATTTTTTATTTTATTTTACTTTATAAATTTTATATATCTTATATATTTTATATATTTTATTTTATTACATATTTTATTATGTTTATCACTGTATATTTATCTATCGGATAAACTTTCTTTTCAACACTTCATATACAAATTTGTAGTACACAATTTCTCTTCGTATGTACACTTGAAATATTTCTGATAAATAATATCGCACATTTTAAATCATCAAATTGTGGTTCGTTTATAATTACACGGTTCAGGCAAGTACACGTTGTAATATAAACAGGAAGAAATTGAAAGTTTCACAATATCTACGAACTTTCGAAAAATTGACGAACTTTCACTGTTAAAAACATAGAAAGCTTAATGAGCAAGTTTCCATCATTATCGACTTTTAGTGTACGAACGTTGAAATTTTACATTGAAATTGGGAAGAATAAATTTTAATAATTTAGGAGAATAAATTTCATATTGAATAAGTTCTTTAATATTTATGTGGAAGATACAATCGATATAACCTTTTCAAAATATACCAAGCATGTGATTCACTCTGCAGAGAATTCAGTTACAAAGAAATTACTAAACCATTATTGTACATATAAATGCACTAGCAGCTAAGTAGTAAATTATTAGAAGCTAGTTCATATTAGAGAACGGTAACTCATTTTTACCATTGTTTTGATTTCCTTCGAAGCAAGAAATTAGCACAATGGGTTCGGTAAATTACAAACGGCGGCTCACTAGCACTAACAACAAATCGTAAACGAAGCAGCACCAAAAAAAAATCCATGATCACTGATCAGATCACTGTTAACGTTTGCGTTAACGCATGCACTTTATGACCATAATCACGTCTGGCCCTGGTCCGTCTACGCTGGCAATCGTCGAAACACTGTTATTAGCTGATAATAAATTTCGAAGGAAAGTCGATCGGTTTGTTCGTCGGCGAATACCATTTTCCGATTGGTTACCGTGCACATGATCCTATAAACGTCCGGAAAGAGAGAGAGAGAGAGAGAGAGAAAGAGTGAGAGAGAGAGAGAGAGAGAGAGAGAATCATCAGCGCTGAGAATCTACGAAACGAGGCGAGACGAAGGAACGACGACAAAAACCCGGACGATGGACCGGGGTTAATTGCACAGTTAGAGAAGCGACGCTTAAATAATTCAAAATTGGATTGGAAGGGGTCCAACAGAATTCATGCGATTCGTAGCTTGCATCGTTGGTCTACTGCTGACTCATGTTGGTGACAATTACACCGCCAATATGCAATTTCTTGATGTTATAAATTATCTGTGTGTTATAGAAATGTTGCCTTCGATGATTTAGCTTTCTAAAACTAAACGTTGAACAATGAACGTGTATGTACACAATGGTTATTTATTTTGCTCAATTTTCCTTTCAATGTAAGCGTACAATAAACTGAGTACATAAAAATCACGATTTGCTTGCCATTCATATTTATCCTGTTTCCAGTCCCTTGAATGATTCTCAGTAAATTGATCACTGGCA
The DNA here is from genome assembly GCF_051020955.1 of Megalopta genalis. Lineage (NCBI taxonomy): Eukaryota > Metazoa > Arthropoda > Insecta > Hymenoptera > Halictidae > Megalopta > Megalopta genalis. The sequence goes on from NC_135024.1 coordinate 5,528,271, forward strand.
TAAACTTTTATATTTTCCATTAAAATATCTGTTAAGAAATAAACGTTCCTTCAGAAGTTTTAACAATCAAATTCAATCGATTCAACTTTTAAGATTGTACTTTTATTACAGAATTAACCCTTTGCACTCGAGTGGTGACTCCGAGGCGCCGCGAAAATTGTTCCATCACGTTCCAAAATAATTCTTATATCAATAAAGTTTCGATTTAAAAAATTGTTAAAGGTGTAACTGTTGAATGACTCACGAGATTCAATTTCATACGCATAAAATGCACTATGTCATATAAAGTGGACATACTGCACGTCGGAAAAATTACTTTAGATTTACAGTTGAAATGGCTTCTCGAGTGCAAAGGGTTAAAGTGTTAATGTAAAGGCTAACTGAGAACAGAGAAAGAAGTAATTCAGACGTTAAAAGTTTACTAAACAACTTATATTTATAAAAGTTGACAGCTAAATTGCAGTTAAGTACGAGCCCTGGTTTCAGGGAACGTATCTTGATGCCTCTGCGTCTGCTATCGAGACACCACGCTACTCTCATAACCCCTGCATCCGACGAGAAAAGGGGCAAAAGTATCGCGTGCTAGCATCGAAATGAAACGCGGGCGACCATCGCGTCGGCGCCGACGCGGCCACGGACGAGTTCATCCGTCACGAACGATCGGCCGGTAATTTCGTGCTCTGAAAATTGAAGTTCGAAAGGGCACCGGGGCGACTCCGCAGCCCCGCCCGATGAAATTTCAACCCCTTAATTGGAGAACGATTTTCAATGGAGATATAAGCCCACCGCGCTGCGCGCTCGGTCCTCGGCAAGGTGTAACCGAAGATTCGGAACTTTCCAATTATTTTTCCGCATCCTGTTTTCCCAGCCGCGAACTTGGACGCCATGTAAATCATTCTCGTGACAATTCCGGCAAAAAGTCGGCTCGATTCTATGTTTAGCCGTGACAACATGGGGTAGTGGAGCCAGTTACTGTGGGGTAGCCAATTACTGTGCTACAAGCATAATTAACTTTATATCTATCGAATAAGATATACCATTCTTTTAAATTTAAATTCAATTAATTATTTACTTGTTAAAATTTAACATGCAAAAGACGGAAGTTCTTAAAACACTACAAAAATTATTTCAATCTGTTGATACTGAATTCGCGAAATTGAAAAAGTTCTTGAAAAAGCTTAAGAAAATACTGAACGAATGAACATTAATATTCAGTAAAATAAATCATTCTATTATCACAATGTTAATTGTATTGGTAAAACGTGTTAAGATTTTGGAAAAATAAAACAGTGATTATTTATTTGAATTTTTGTTTTTAGTTTATTTACTGTGCAGAGTAACTACACCTATCTTTCGCTCGATGCCTTAGTTACTGTGCACAGTAAGTGAATCTATTTTTCATTCGATGCGTTAGTTACTGTGCTGCTTGTCACAGGATAGGCTTACATAACCTCAAATCTCAAATCATCGCTGTTATAGTTTTAAAGAGGAGAAATGTAAGCATGAGATTTTTTTAAAGCAGACGTCTCTAATGTGAACTTTTAAATGACTTGTTATTATATTAAATCATTTTTATAGACTATATATAGACTATTTGTGAAAGTATGTTAAGTATTAAATTTGTATTGTGCACAGTCATTGGGGCTCACTAAATATCAATCACTGAATAAAATTCAACATAGCTTCGTAAGTGAAAAGAAAATAACGACGATAACAGTTAAAGAAGAGATCAGAAACAAGTCATTTAGATTCGTTCGAAAGACCCGGCGCTAAAATAATAATGACCGTAATCAATTTTATATTTCCAGTTTTGGCTGTAATGACATAATTACCCCGATTTTATAGAATCACAGCGGTAAGCCCTTTCTGTGCTCATCACCAAAGGGTTAATTAGTCAACACCTTTCCAGCAACTACCTGATCCGTCACCGATCCCCCTTACACTGTCCTCGTGCGACCTTACTACGTCTTAGCGTCTAAAGCAGGACCCGGATAGTTCTCTACCATGATTTACAGACATCGCATCAATTGCACACATCGCATCATTTACAGACATCAAATCATTTACAGACATCGCATCATTCACAGAGGTCCCCCATTTTATTTACAGAACCGCCATACATTTTTCTTGTATTCGATAGTCAACATGTTAAATAAATTACTTTAATCTAACGAACTTTTTAAGACTGGTGGATCGACAGTCAATTAGTTCCTCGCGGAAACAATATAAAACTCCTGGCATCGCTCTCGTTCGTACATAAAACGCGGTTTCCGCGCTGATCCATTATCGAGACACTACCGTAAACGAAAGAAGAGATAAAAACACGGTAAAAACGATCGGCAGTCAATTTTGGTTCCCCGCGAAGAAACAACGTTTTTATGAACGTATCAGCCTCGTTAGTGGACGAGACGCGGTCACTCCGGGGGTCTACTATCGCGACACTACCGTGAACAAAGAAACAGTCGGAGGGGTAAGGGGGTCGGAACGATCGGTTAATTCATCGTAGAAGTAAACATAACGCTTTCGAGGTATGTGTCGCCGTAGTCGTTGGTAGACAAGACGCGGTTTGCACGCGAGTCTACTACCGAGACCCCGCCGTAAACAGAAAGAGACAGAGCTGCAAGGTAGGAGCGGAGGGATCGGTGCACTCGGTCGCCGAAAGCGTCTTCAACTTCTCGTTTCTCCGGCCGGTTTCACCGCGAGGGACAGAAGAAACGGTTCACAATGGACCGAAGCGGCGCAGCGGCTGTCTCGCTGGCGACTCGACCTATTATTTATTAAAGATCCATTCTTTTTATCAGAGGATAGTTTCTGGCCCCCCTCTCCTCCCCCACTCCTCACCCCGTCTTTGAGCGACATCGCCCGGAAAACTTTACCTCGAGGAAAGAGATTGGCTACAAACGTAGCCGGCGCACACCGACACGCGAAACCGTCTCCGGCGTTCGCCGACACAGAGGACGCGACCGAAGAAGAAGAGGAAACGTACCGATCGTCGATAGCGATCTTATTGTCGCGGCGCTCGTGTGGAGGAGGCTTAAGGGTCGAGATCTCCTCCTCCTCCTCCTCCTACTTCACCTCCTTCTTCGTCCAGCATCCTCCTTCGCTCGGCTCGTTTCTCCTTCTCTAGCCGCCGCCGTTTCTTCTGCACGGCGACCGTACAGAGTAAATTACAAAGCTGATTGTCAATAACCCGTTACAAGGTACTTGGCGGTGTCCCGTGTGAGTTTCTTACGCGATCATTGAAAACGCTCGACCTCTCGGTCCTCCTTCGCGAGCCGAGCTTTATAAACAGGCGAGATGATAGATTCCGTAAACCGTTCTCCTGGATGGAGTTTGCTTAGTCCGCGACTGTAGATGGGCGAGCCTGCTATTCAACCCGAAGAGTTCCGTGCAATGAATAAAACATGAGGAACTGTTAGTTGTGCCGGTTAGCGATTCATTATTTTCGGGTGTATGCACTGTTTAGCCGTGGATTAAAACGCCCGGTTTCTTTGTTAATGTTTGCCGGTGCCCGCTCGGCCGTGCTCCCTCCCATAGCTTACCGAGCAACTATTAAAACCACTGTTGTTTTCCAACTGTTGCTCGGAAACGGCTCCCGCGAAAATTATACCGCCGTTTGGTCGAACCTTTCCGCTCGATTTTGGTACTCAACTTCGCATTCTACGGTCGACACGAGATTTCTTAATGCGTGGTCTTTTTTTGTACGTTCTAGAATATAATTTTCTATGCTTGCCGTTTCCGCGTTTTTATGCAGTTTCGTGGACGTGATGTTTCGATAGAATTCTTTTAGGAACGTGAATGAGGTTTTCAATTAGACATGTCGGTACACGGTTTGTATAGCGGTTTTGCTTAATGATCTATTGGGTTGTCCGGAAAGTTCGTGCCGATTTTTTAAGAAAATTAAAACGCAGCTCATTTAAATATTGGAGCCAAGCTTCACAGTACGATCGTGGATGGTTGATTTTGATTTATTTAGCATTCCTGCTAATTGACGTAATGTTGAGCGTGGGTTATTCTCGATTTCTGTTCTAATCATATCTTCGTCTGTGGTGAACCGCCTACCTGGGCGTTCTTGATCTTCAAGGTCGAAATTTCCAGCTTTAAACCGAGCAAACCACTTCCGCACAGTTCTTTCGGCTACAGCATCCTCGCCATAAACAGCGCACATCTTATTTGCCGCTTGTGTGGCATTTTTGCCCTTTCGGAAAAAGAAAAGCATTAAATGCCTATAATGCACTTTATTTGCCACCATATCCTAAGGCGTACAAAACTGATAAAAAATTAACGAATCGTAACCAAGCTTTTTTCCAAATATGGCTGAAGTTATCTCTTTTAGAATATGTACACATGTCATTTGTTTGCAATAATTGTGATATATTCAGTCAAGTCTCTCACGCTACCTACCGAAAATCGGCACGAACTTTCCGGACAACCCAATAGATAATTGATCGAAGCCAGATCGAGAAGCCAGAAATATTTTACGAATTCGCATGCGAAAGGGTCTCGATAATTTAACGACCATGTTGCGCTCGAGTTAATATTGTCTCTCGAGGGATATTCAATTCTCCTCGTACGCGACAGGAATTTTTAAATGAACTTCGTACAATCTCTATACGCAGACTGCGGATTATGTTCTCAAATTATGTTTTCAATTGAGACAATTCCTGCGCGCAGTTTACAGTTCAACGTTTCATCAACTTGCACTTTCCGCGAAGAAAAGCACGCTTTACACTTCACGGATGGTTTTCATTCTCGACTTGAAACGCGGCACACTATCGCGCATTTTTCTATCGTCTACGAGCGAGACTTTTCGAATATGTAAAATATCGCGGGCACAAAAGGAGCGAGTCTATATTTCAAGAAACAATTACCGTCTCGGCAAACTTCTGCCGTTTGGCATAGGAAAGTGTATCCGGTTTTCTAAGTGAAATTCTCATCTCGCGATTTCATCAGGCAGTTTTCCCCTGGCCCCGGTTCGCGTCCGAGGTCCTTTCATCTGGATAAAAATTTCCCCCACCCCCGTCGTCCCCCCACGTGCACGAAATTTTTACACGGCCATGGTATTCGTGTATCGAGCAACGCCTATTCAACGGGATGGCCGCTGCGACGCCGCCTTTTGCATCCAATTCCGCTCGAATCTACCGTGAACCGGCCGTGTGTCCCGGCTTATTGAAAATTTTATTCTTATCCGTTCCGATGGAATCTTTATCTTGGGGCGACAGGGTTCGGTTGTCCCCGCGATACACGCGGATCCAATCAACGGGAAGAAGGCGGCGGCCTGTTCGACTTAAAGGAAGCGCTCGCGTCTGTTCCGCCGCGAATTATCATGTATTAATCTTTTTATACGTATCGCGAAGATTATGTTCGGCGATACAGGATCGATCACCGATCGTATGCGCCGACGACGCGTCGCGGCGTATTTTGGCCGCAAAAGCTGGCGAAAACGATTTGATTCGTTTCTGTGAGGACGAAAGTAATTTGGCATAAAATGATGACATGATTTACTACGATCTCGCAAAGAATACGCAGGATAAACAGTTCAGTAATAAATTTATAAATGTTCGTAAATATAATATGTTTGTTTATAATATTTTACTTTGATAGAAATTTTCTTTTGTAATTACGGATTTGACTGAGCTTTTGCCTCTCGTGTTCCTTCAAATTTAATCTAATTAAAAATGTTCAGAAATTTTCATAAGCACGAATTGGCAGCTAATTCCTTCTGCATCGTGAAAATCGAACTGATTCTAATGCTGGTAAATCAAGCATTGAGACTCACTTGGAAATATAACAAAATTCTGTATGTACTGTTTGTGAAATTCTTCTGGCCTCAGAAGATGGCCGGAATTATTCGATCTGTTTTTTTTTGGAGACAAAAGTACTTTGGAATGAAATATCATTACTTTACAAATTTTTTAAAAGTTAGTCGCTTTCGATAGGAATTAGTTATACGCAGTTTATTATTGTATCTCTTGTTTATGATTTTGTTCGGTAGCAAAAGTAAATGAAAAATTACTACACCGAATCGACGGTGTTGATGTGTACGAGAAAAGATGACAAAAAGGAGAACGACGGTAAATTAAATCGAATTCTTTAAAGCGCATTTTATAAACTCCTTTAAGAAAAGTGATTCAGAATGAAACACATTTATCGAATGTTCTCTTTTATCGAACATAACAACTGGCAAGTCCACTTTCTAGTGAGAGCTCATGAAAATATATATATATATATATATATATATATATATATATATATATATATATATATTTTTTTTTTTTTTTTTTATTTATATATATATATTTTCATAATATATATATATATATATATATATATATATATATATATTCGAAGACAGACCTTACGTATGATGCAATTAACTCCTTAAGCGAACCACGAAATTCACGAATCCGAAATTCTCTCACCGAGTAATAAAAGATCGATTCTCCGACGCATCGACATCGCCGCCTCCCCATATCCGATAAATCCGCGATTAGGTGTTTGCGGCATTGCGCGTACAATAATTTTTGGAAATAGTCGGTGAAACAGGGAATTTGCATAAACCCACGGTATCGGGTTACAAGAGGCTCTCGGTAGAGCTCGATACGGTACGGAAAGAAGCGGCTTATTACCCGAAATCCTCGGAATTCGCTACATCCTCGAAGCTCCCCGTCCACGGAAAAGAGTCGTGTAATATATACTCTGCTCGTACCATGTATGCAGAGAGGAGGACACAGACGGTCCATGTATTCTCCGATAGAGAAATACAATTGTCGATGCGTGGTGGCGCAGCTGCATAAGGAAACGCGCATGCAGAAAGAGAAAGAAAGAAAGAAAGAAAGAGAGCGAGAGAGAGAGAGAGAGAGAGTGAGAGGGAGCAAAAGGGAGAGGCGCAGGGAAACCGTACCGATCCGATAAGAATCTCATTGTCGTCGTGGTAGCCGGTGTGGAGGAGCCTTTAGGGGCGAAAGGGGGCCAGAAGGGGAGGGGAAAGGCCGCGGCGACCGCATCGAGCAAATTGCAACTCTGTCGAAACTATCGGACCGAGCGGATCGCCGGGAGAAGAATGCGCGACACGATTGTTAGGGTCTGGTTAGTCCCGGGCACCTTTTCATCGCGTACGTCCCTGTCGTGGTGTAACCTCCTCCGCGATGATAACATCTCTGGAACACTGGGGCGACATCGGTCTCTCCTCTTTTCCCCTCCCCCCCCCCCCCGAACCCTCTTTCTATCTATTTATCTCTCCTTTCTTTTTCTTCGCTGGCAAACAGAGAAAGAGAAGGACGCATACACGGGGGGACAAGTTACACACCCTGTTTCCTTGCTCTATTCTTCGCACGCATAGCTGGGTTTATCTGTGCGCCGGGCCCCCGAGAGGCCAAATTGTCATTCGATGCCATGAGAATTCGATTTTCAGCCGAGTTCTGCGGTGACAAGGGTCCCGGGCCCGACTCCCGGCCTCCTCCTCCTCCTTCTTCTTCTTCTTCTTCTTCTTCTTCGTGGATCGCTGAAGAATCCACCCGTCGTCGCTGGACCCAATACCGACAATATTGTGATGCGTCCTGTATCGTGTGTCCTACGAGCTGGTAGGATCGAGATCGGGGAACAGGTACACACCCGGCGAAACGATAGTCTTCGGGGGCTCGAGTGTTTTCCGAAGAGGACAATGCGGGGAGGACTCGTGCCCGCGAGTACGGCCTTTGTGAAACGGAACCGAGGCCCTTTCTTCCGCGGGCAGAGATGCAGATGGTTACTTGTAATTTTCAGGAGGCCGACTCCCTTTGAGCGGAAACGGGCTTTCGCCGGATAATGGAATCGAAACAGTGTGGAATCGGCTCGGTTGCACGAGCCGCCGCGCGTTTTCTGCGGGCCAGACATTTTTCTTCGGTTAGGCCGGCAAGCGAATGGCACAAACATTTTCCTACGATAAAACGCTTTTTCGCGTGGCTCTTGTTGGAAAAACTGCGGACTTAACCCCGGGCAATATAACCCCGCAATTCCTTTCGCAATCTTGCTCGCCGGAGATGCTTTGTGCCACAATTTGCTGCTTCGGAAATTCCAGTTTTGCCGCGTGGACGCATTTGTTTTGCCGGTTTCGATGTTACTCGTTAAGATCCCGCGCGCGTCTTCATGAATTCAGCGGGATGAGCGACGTTGGAATTTCGTCGTAATAACTTAGTGGTTCAAGCCTGCTCTATTGTCGGACGATTTTCTCTCTTATGATAAGCTGCTGGAGAGTAGGATGGAGTTTGAAGAAGGGCGTATGATAGCGATACGATTTATTACGAAAATGCGGATTTCATGTGTTAATGGCTCTGTTTGTCCACTTTGAAATTAGTTAAAAAGCTTGTCGGCGTTTGATTAGATCTTTTTATCACTTCAGCGACCAGTTCGGTGTTTGATCTTATCCTTCCTCTTGTGATACTCATTTTTCCATCGTGATTAGACTGCGTTTCTGTGGAAAATAAATATTAATAATAATGCAACATAATAAATGTTAACAGTACAACATAGTAAATATTAATAACACAATGTAATAAATGTTAATAGTGAAACATAATATGTATTAATGATACAGCATAATAAATGTTAATAGTACAACATGATAAATATTAATAACAGAACGTAATAAATGTTAATAATGCAACGTAATGAATATTAATAATACAACAGTATCTTCAAGCTTTTAAAATGCTTTTACTGCTTCGTATTCGATCTACTAATTTCTACAAAAAATATATAAAATCCCCAGTCCAGTCACAACTACATAAAAATTGTTGGAAAATATTGATACTGTATAGGTGAAATTGATTGTATTCGCATGGATTAATTAAAATTCTGTTGCGCGAAAGGATGGCGGAGTGCATGTGGACGTTTAAGTATATTTTAACAAACGTTTCGAAGACTTTCCAAAGATTTCTCAAATGCATCGATACAAGAGGATCGAAATTGAATTAATCCACCTCTAGCTTATCCTCGATTAGCGCGTTGATGGTCGACCGTGGCGTGTGATTTACGACGCCGCCTCCCCCACAGCCACATTGTACAACGTATACGTTTTTGCGGCCTCGTCGACGGGGGAAAACAATTCCGCTGAAAAGTCCCACGTAAGGTGAACTAAGATAAAACGTATATAAACGGCCTTGTCGAGTGTCGTACAAGTTTCCCTTCCAAATGTCCCCGTATTAGCATATTACGGTCGTTAAGGCGTAGCGACGTGTCGCGGGTAAAAAAAAGTCGAAAAAGAAAAAATTAGCAATCGCGTGTTAAACCCGTCGAATCGTTCGGCCGGATACGCGGGAATTAGCATTTTTTCGTGACCCGTGACGGAAGCATATTCCTTCGTTCTCTCCGTCCGCGTATTCCGACAATTTTATTACATCGAATATCATTTCACGCTCGACAGTGTTCCCTTCCCCTTTTACTCCCGTTGACGGCCGCCAACACTTCTCTTTCTCTCCTCTCCTCTCTCTCTTTTTCTCTCCCTCTCTCTAGCTTTCTCGTTTTTGCTTTATTTATAGTAATCGTAAAAGCTAAGATGGGGCTTGAAAAAGTTGCTTTCCCTGGGAATGTCGTAATTAAAATGGACTCTCGCAGAAAGAATAATTACAAAGCTATGACTTTCCCCGTCGTTATCGCTTGTTTGATTCAATAAACAGTAGCAACTTCTTATAATTAGGCTGCATCTGCTTATGCAATTTTCCACTTTCGTGAACTATTTCAATTTTTACTGCTTAGAAATTGTTGTGCAGATAATCTTCGTTTTGCTTCGCATTTTATGACACGAATTACGTTCTATTCACGGTTAAGGAGCTTCTCTCAAGACAGTTTGTTTTTCGATTATTGCGATTTTGTAGTTTAAAAACCTTGTTCATCAGCTTGTAAACAAAAATGGACAATTTGAGAACAGGAGACGCGATTATTCGTGCATCGTGTTTATAGTTGTTGACAATCGGCAAATATGAAAACAAGGCGCGAGGCTCGAATAATCGTGTCCCTTCTTCCCAAATTGTCCATTTCTGTTTACAAGCTGAGGGACAATTTCCGAGAATTTACTGTACACTGATTCGAGGAAACAACAGCACTGTAAATAATAATTTTATATTTCAGTAATTCTTGGCTTCTTTGAGATCGCGTAGCCGTGTCAATAATCGATAAAAATGAAAAGTTGTACCACATCGTGACTCAAGTGTTAAATTAAATTTTCTTTTCATTTTGAGGACACGTACGAACCACAGGACTTTCATCGCTTTTGATCGCCTCTTGCACTATAGCGCGTCGTGTCGTCTCGCGAACGGATAATACGCACAAATGCATAAAATTCCGCAGTCCAGTTATTACCATTAACATGACATTCTTTGTAAGCGTTCCATTAAAAATCCTGCCTGAATACACGGAACGGCCACGCTGACAAATTCTGTTCCGCAAAACAGCGCGGCCAACGGAGAATGTCGCTTAATTAACCGGCAAAAGTTAGACAAATCAAAAGAACAATTTGCTTGTCGGGGCCCGCGCGGTCCGCGGCCGTTCTACGTTACAAACGGCGGACTGATTCGATTAGCGCCGCTTAATCCGGCGAAGTTTCGTTCCGCGCGAATCAACAAAAGGGCCGCTCGAGGAAAAACGGGAAAACCGGGGAAAATCGACTTAATCCCGGGGACAGGTAATCTGCGTCGCGCGATTCGCTGTTGCGTTCCGCGCACTTGTTCCAGTGTCTGGGAAACCGGCGTCCAGACAGCGTCCGGTATTTTCGGTGATCCGGTTTCGCTATGGGATTTTAATCCGAGGACCTATCCGAAAAAGGAAAAACGCCAGCCCGGCCAGTCCCGGAACTTTCCAGACTGTCGGGAATCGGCAGAGAGATGAGTTCGAGACAGTTTCCGCGGAAAAGCCGATACCCTGCAACGATGGAATTATAGTACGCGATTCCGTGTCTCGCGTTCGTTCCTCTTTCTAATTGAATTAAACTTCCCTCTGTTACGTGCACTCCGGAGCCGTTCAAAGGAATCCCCGGCGATCAACTTTTTTTTCCTTCAGACCGGAAGTTCGCGAATTGCCCCACCTCGCCTCTGCAAATCTTGTTTCTTCCCTTCTATTTTTTCGTTCGGTCTTCGCGATCGGCGGATCGTGAATGGACACGCCGGGATTACAGTCTCCGAGTTTGCTGTGACCAACTTGGCCAACTTTTTTTTTTCTATCCAGGGATGCCGGACGGGTCTGTTTCATTTCAGTCGCTCGGCAGTTTTACCAACAACCGATTTTTACAGGTTTTCCTATGTTGGACAATCTAGCGGTTTTATTATCTAACCTCTTAAATGCAAATGACCAGCGTTGCTCGCAAATATTTTCGTAAAAATGAATTATTACGATATTCTACCTAAAATTGTGTCGTTATTGTTATAATGGATTATTCGGAAATAATATTAAGAAGGATAATTGTAATTACATTAAGAATTTTTTTTTTAATTTCATTGTAGCTTGAAAAAGGAGATTTTTAAGAGTTAATCTATTCGATTACAAATGAAATGGTGTAAAAACAGAAATGTTTTAGCTTCATTGTGTTATTATTTGCATGCTAAATTAAATCGTCTTGTTAGTGACAAATTAAAGTTACGAAAGTGACGAAAATTTTTTCATCAATGTTTACGTCTTAAAATAATTGCCAAAAATCATCCCTGTTTCAACGGTTAAGTTAACCCCCCTCCCCCAAGGACGAAAAAGTGCTAACCACCGTAATTGTGAAAGCAATCTTAGCGAAAACGGTTAAAACTTAAAACCAATTGAAGCACGATCTTTATAATTCGATTACTGTGGAATTACCCTGGAAGGGTATTTACCGGGTGAAAGCTAATAATAATATTAGAAAATCGGATTGGACCGTGGCATTTTGATTTTCAATCGGACGGCAATTCGTCGAGGGTCCAGAGGACGCTACGCGGGGTTGAATGGAACGTGCGCCCCCTTTGAATCGTATAATCGGCCCAAATGGGGAATTCGGCTTTTTTATGGGGCCGAATTACACGGTTCACGGATGTCGTTCAAAAACGGAAATCCCTTGTCGCCAGCCGATGAAAGGCGGCCGATATCGAATGACTCGGATTTTCCCAGAAGTGTTCTGTTTGATGCAGCAGTTTAACTATGCCTATGGACTTAATGAAATCCGAGCACTATTCCAGCTTAGCGTCAGAGGAGTCATCCAATGATCCCGTTCTGATGGGAATCAAACACTCCTGCGACATCTTGTAAAACCATTTTTTTTTAACGAGATCTATTAAATTCCACGGACGTTTCAGAATCTTCAATTTTTATTCAAAAGATCGATGAACGTTTCATAAACGAATCTTATGTATTTATGCTAATATTGACTAGGCGAAGTACTAAAAACAGAAGCCATTAGAAGAACGTAAGAATGTTTTGAATTTATCGAAGTTATTAAAAAGAGAAATACATTTTTATTTAACTTTCATTTATTTTAATCGATTAAGAAAATTTCTATTTTGCACAAAGATCTGCGATCTTTTATTCTACAAATTAATTGGATCATTAACAACATTCGGACGACGGGGTTTGGGTCCGTTTTGACCCAGTATACAAATATTGTTATTCGGCCATCGAATTTTCGACAATTTATTGAAATTTGCACATGTTTTGTTAAAAAGTCTGTTGAAAAAATAGGCGAAAACTATTTTAGGCATATCCAATCATTATCAAAAATGTTCGACCGTCAAAATCGGTTCCGTCTGTCCTTAACAATTTTAACAGATCGGAAATACGATAGGCGAATTCAACAAAAATATCTTTCGTCAGCATCTCAGTCTTCGGCGAAAGTGCCGAACGTTCTAAACGAACAACCGAGCGAAATCAACGGAAAAAAATTGTTTCGGCGACGCAATGCTTACCCGCGCATCTCGCGCGTCTCAAAATCACACCGTCCGACAACGCGCTCGAAAAGCAATGCTTCAGCGAGCCTAAGCGCGAGGACTATTCCGTCAACGATAAATCCTCGGTGCCATAAGAGCCGGTGCTATCCAGGCTGTCAAAAAAAAAAAGGAAGTTGAAGCTCCAAGGCTTTCAAGATACCGAAGAATCCCGAGCGCGCTTCGGGCCGGAGATAATATCAAATGATATTCCCGAGTCGCGTGAAAGTTTGCAAACAAGAATATTCGCCGCTATCTTATCTGGCCGGATCTTTAGCCGTTTCTCTATCTCAGGCCGGCGTGTATCTCTCGAGGGTGGAAATAATTTTCCGCTCAGGATCCGAAAGACAGCGAGCGAACGTGGAGGATGAGAGCGGCGCGGCACCGTGACGGAAAGACAACTAGAGAGATGATACACGGACGGACAGATGTTGGTACGCTCCGGAGCTGGTTCCTTTACGTGTGATCGATCTAATCCTCGATTCGTACGCGGCGTCGCACGCTCGCGACGGATTAGAGGCGAGCACACGCGCGCCACGTGCGCGCGAGCTAACGCGGATCACAAAAGGATCCGTCGCGAATCGATCGATCGGTCGGTGGGTACTTTCGGCCGAGGAATCGTCGGCACACGTGAGAAGCGTCTAATTAACGGGCTCGTTCGCTCATCAGCCTCAATTAGGCCGATTAATTCGTCTCGTTACGCTCCGCACGACGCCGCGCGCATTTGCATCGTCAGCGGCGCACTTTTTTCTTACCAGGCGGAACGGAGCGACGCCGCCTCCTTTATACAGGGTGCTCCGAGGAGAACGGTATCTGTGGACACTTTCTGCTTGTTCTATATACATTGAAATCTTACGCTTCTGAAGAACAAAATTTCGTGGAATTCTTGTCATCCATTAAGCGTTTCATTCTATCGATCTTCTTACCGTTTGCACGATTTCTTTCGCAGCTACTTGATCAACCCCTGTGATTCGTCAACAATAAGTAGACTGCGGATTTTATGCATTTACGACATTGGTGAATAATATGCAGGACCTTGTTGCACTATTTTGGATTTATTGGATCAGTCGAAAGTAGAAGTACATGTTTGTTTATCTCTTACTTAATCTGTCATCGATGCGGACAATTTTTATTTTGCACAAAAGGCTTCGTTCTACTAATAAGTTACTACGTGGTAATGATATTTACTGTGTGCCAACCTTTACTTTAACATTTAAATATTGACGATACAAGGATAGAATTTTATTTCGATTTCAAAGACGTGAATAACATCCGTATTTAACCAGTTAGCTGTTCCAAATTCTTTGATAAATGTGTAAGTCACTGTAATTCCACTGTATGTGTTTGATTTTCTTCATATTTCGTTGTATTATACTAAAAATTTCTGTTGGGTGTATTTGTTAAAATTAAAAACGTAGAATGTCTGTTAACGACTAATATAATTGTATTTTACAAAAACCGAAGTCACTGTTCATTAGATGATGAATCATCGTTAGAAACATCATCATTAGATGATGTTCATTAGATGATAAAGTATGCTCATAATACATGTAAAATGTATACATATACATACATACATACATTAGTTAATGGAATTACTAATGATATTATCTAAAGCACAAGCTGTTAATACAAAGTCTTGGTAACGATGTGAATTGTGAAAAAAAGATTCGAGGGAACTTTAAAGAAAAGACTTCGAGTAATGAGCAGCTTGGTTAATGAAACAGGATATTATGTGCTTCTAAACAAAGTAAAAGATTAAATCCTCTATAAAATATAATACAAGGTTCTCACGCAAAAGATCAACATACTAAATCTAAACATAAGTGGTGGATTCCTTAAACAATGAATTCGATTAAAAAGCACACTAGCTTGCACAATTTTTTTGCAACCTGAGAAAACCACACAAATCAGTGAGATTAAATAACTCCCCGCCAAACTAGAACAAACCAAAGAAATTTTATTAAATTCGCTCGCGTTTGTAGATAGCGTGAAATTTGTAATGTCTTTGTAACTCGATGTATTCGTTTAAAATGCGGAATTAGGAATCAAACATAGTTAATCGAATTAAGGTGTAAAACAAAAATGACACATTTAATTATGTTACGAAATGCTGATAGCTACGCCATAAAATGCTAAAATATTTTACGTAAATACTTTTGACACGCGATCACGTTGATCTAAGACGACACAAATTACTGTCGACGAAAATGAAATCTGGTGCTATAATTGAGTAATTCTTCCATTATCCGAACAGTCATGTCACATTTGCTCGGATAATCGAGGTTTTACCGTACAATATAAAATAAATAAATAAATCTGAAATAAGTGTAAATAAATAGTCTTTTGATCGTAATAAAGCAACATGGTTTAGTTACTTTTAGGGTTCGGTGGGTTTAGCATTAATTAAAATTATTCTGCTGCAAACGTTCTACAGGAATTTTTGTTTCTAACATAAACGAAATTGCACTGACAAAATGTAATGTTGCATCGAAAGTAGCCCACATAATACCGAATCAACAGTTACTCGACACCGTCGTCTCGCCGGCGAATTTTTGCAGCAGCAGTTATGGACAATAGTATATTAATCATTGGCGGTCGACGTCCCACGCCATTTTGAATGCCGGCAAGTGTGGGAAGAGGTACAGGATTCGAATTACACCGACATCTTGTCCCGAAAGCAATGAATTACTCATGGGAACACCTAATACGCAGATTATGCTGTCCCTACGGACAAAAAAAAAAAGAATTTACATATTCGTCGGGAGCATCCCTTATCCATTAGAAACTCGAGCGTCGTCGCCCCGTGCACGTTGTTTGGAAATAGCTGCTATCGATTTCCCGGTCCGCTCTATCGTCGGAGTCTCCGAAACTGTCTCCCAGTTTATCATTAAGCAAATTTGCGGAAAGTGTTATCGCCCGACCACCGAGGAATCAGGAAACCGTTTTAATCCGTTCCCGATCTCGGTTCTCATTCGCCGCGGACCGGCGTTTTATCTAGGAAAAGAGAGAGAGAGAGAGAAAGATAAAGAAGGAAATAGAATAAGAACGAGAAAAGAACGGTTTCGGTTGGAAGCTAGATCCGGAAGATATGGATTTCTACGCGAGACCTCCGGTTTATCTAAATCCACTTGCCAGGCATCCAGACGCGGAGTCGAATCCGCGTCTCTTCCCGGATGCTTGCCGAATTTTCACGAATTCCGTTCGCCTCTCCCTATATTCCTACTCGCCGGGTCCTGATACATCCCGACAGGATATTGTCCTGTTGCTAAAAGGCTCATAGACTTCGTAAAACTGAATATCTATCCCCTTTTGATATAGAAATAAACTAAACCGGAAGAGAAACGAAAGAAAAATCTCGCCGATTCTTTGAAAGAAACAATTCCCTCCGAACAATATTGCTTAGCCATTTCGTGGTCACTGTAAGTGCTGCTACGCAGGATGTCCGTTTTATCCGGAAATATCAGAATATCTCAGAAACTGTGAAAGGATAGCGATGTCAAGGTTATGTTAAGGTTACGTTGGTAATGTCTGCATAAGAATTTCAGATTATTTTGTGCCCCTTTTTTTAAAAACCTTATCTAAAGTACATATATATAATATATATAATATAGCTATATAATATAGCGACGTATTTTCCTATATTTTCCTATATTTAATATATATATTATATTATATTGTGGGTAACATTTTCTATAAAGATTGCATCGCAAAGTGATCTTCCGTTCATAAGGCAATGTAACAAAGCTGCTCCTAATGTTCGTTCGGCGAATTCACTTGAAATTGATCTTCTGTTCAATTTTTTTTGAACAAACTGTTGACGAAAATAATTATTTAGTCATTTTAGCAGATCGTACACATAGTTTCGAGTAGATACGAAGCAGTGATTTTTTTTTAAATTTCGCCCTTTGATGGTGGCACTATGGATCGCCCCGGTAGGATAATAGATAATTTTCTCCCTTCTTCGACATTATCGCGCACAATGCACGAGGATGTGTACCGGTGGACGGTGGAAAGAGAAATGGTTACCAGACAGGAAGCAGCCTGTACACGGCGAAGGAAGGCGAAGGAAGGCGAAACGAAGGAGCGAAGCCGCTCCTCTACACGGCCGGCCGGGGCCCGGTCTCTCCGGGCCGTTTGGTTGGTGGATCTCGAAGCTTATCGTGATCTACCAGGCAAAAGGGCTTGCTTCCTTCAATTAACGAGGAAAAATGGCCGGCCAGGTCGGCTACATCTTTATTTTCCGCGGCCTCTGCTGTATCGGTTCCTCGCGTGAATTATTAAAACGGCACCAGCAGCCTACCCTCCCTCCAACCCTTCCGCCGCAGGATCCCTCGATCACGATTGAAAGGAAGGATCCACGGTCGCGCAGCGTCGCCTCGCGGAACGGGTCACATTCCGGCCCCGGGGTTCCGCGTGTAATTTGGATAAATACTTGCGGCGGTTCGCGGTTTCGGGAATGGTCGGCTCGAACCGCCTGACACAGGATATTTAAGCCGCAGACTCTCTGTTCCGCGGCTCGAATTACCTAAACGCAGGAATTCTCCGATTGCGAATGGGGCCCGGTTAATGGGCAGGTGTCACGCCGATGGTATTTCACTCGGCCACTCTGCGCCGAGCCTGGCCAAAGCGCCGGTTACTAAATAGCAAGACCCGGGCTGCTTAACTGATGAATGGTCGACCCTCCGCGCTCGGTTTAGATCGCCGAACGGGGGGGGGGGGGAAGAACGCGAAAATGGCACGCCGATTGTCCACAACGATTGTCCACGCTGCTCGAGGGCCCATCGACCGACTCCGAAAACTGGACAGTGAATTAACACTCGGCCTGTGCGTCAACCCTGTTAACACTAAACCTACCGCGGTCAAAGTGACCGCTTTCTTATTTTGCAATTCTGAAAAGTTCCGAGACTCTTTCGTGGAAAACGCTTGAATACGTTATATTATTGGAGCAAGTTTTATAATAAAAACTTTACGAATTCTAAATAAATTCGGTCTTCTCACTTTCGTGAAGCAGTACATGCCAGTTAGTATTACTGCTTGGTAGGTTTAGTGTTAAGGTAGTAACTGCGAACTGCGAGCTTGTACAGAGAATAAAGAATAAAATTTGTTCAGTCGCGGCTTCCTTTTTTGCGAAAATTCAGTTTGAATATTCAGCGTTTTCTATAATTTTTGCTAAAAATAAAGATAATAAGAAAGTTAGTAAGAAAAGTTAGTAAGAACATTACATCCTTTATTTTCATTTAAATTGTAATAATTAATATAAGTATTTTGTATTTAGTGACGACATGCATAATTACAAGCCGAACGATTTTGCAATCTTTTTCTTTACAATTTCTACGGTTTATTTTTACGTTCTGCCGCATTCCAAGTGTATTACTATGTGTAATAATTAACTGCAATGAGCACAGAGGCAAAGACTAGCGTGGTCTGGCATAGTCACGATTGGTCACGATCACAAATATTTGTCCAGCAGGTTATACATTGGTTATGTACACATGTGTAGAGCCGTACGAGCTTTCGGTGCACAACGTTATACACGAGCACTTCTATCGAAGATTCCTCGAAGTTCCTAACAAGAATTTTGTAGTGGAGATATATTAGTCGAATCACCTTTCTTTTCTTACACCGTGATACCATCGATGCTTGGGCACCCTGTATATCTATATCTGCGAGCAAACGAAGTCGTAGAAGAAACAAAAACTGCCTCGATTCATTAGAAAAATTATTGAGGACGAACAAGTGCTGACCAACGTAGCTGTGAAGGAAATCATAGTGCAAAGGGCTAACCCTTTGCAATTACACGGCGAACTCGACATCGACTTTTGCAGTAACAGTTGCTTATTTTTCTGATTTACAGTGTATTCGTGACTAGCGGCACAATTATTTGGTATGTTAGAACAATCCCGGAGTTTCTCAACTGTTCTAAATAGGTTGTTAAAGTGACATATGGGTGTATGATTAGAGCACATATTGCTAGACTGCGGATTTTATGCATTCGCGTAGAAATCCGGAGGAAAGCAAACCGATGGCAACGTCGTCATCTAATGAGGCGCACGCTAATTGAGGCAGCAAATGGTGGGAGTTCCAAAACCGTGCACTGCTTATATCTCGTGATATATTTTGAAACAGCATGTTACAATTACCGTTAAACAATATAGATTATATAGCAAAGTCATCGAGCTCGAGTTTATTCCCATGCAATTTTCAACAATTTATAAGAAAAATGATTAGATCGAATGGAAAACAGTAGGAACATTGAAAGAATTTGAAAATGCTATCGTTTTCAATCTATGAAATGATATCAAATGATTCGGAAAAGAGACAAATGTCTATGTATCTTATTTATCTTACAATTAATGAGGACAATTTTTATTTTACATAAAGATCCTTATATATACAACAAGTTTTCAAATAAAAAGGAGAAAACATTTTGGATCGCAAAAATAGGAGACACGATTTTTCTCGAATATGCTGCAAATTTCAGTGTCTCTAGAAACATTGGGAAATTTGTTCGTGACTGAAAGTACGATGAGCTTGTAGATCGAAACTTTCCCTTTACAACGATCCCCTAAAACTAGATATACAATTTTTTGAGGTTGTTTTACCGAGGTATATGCGCGAGGGTTTTACATGACCGAACATTTTACATTTCCTCATTTTTCTGTTCCATAGAACGACTAAAAATATCGTACACCAAGCTTCAAGGGACCATTGTAAAGCGGAAGCTTTGATCTTCAAGTCCATTATAGATTTAGTTACGAAACGGATTTTTAGAAATACACATTTTTAGAAATATTTTAATGTCTTCCATATTTGAGAGGGAACTATTAAAACTCTTCTTTTTTATTGTTTATCGAGCTTAGATTTTTACTGGAACGGAACGGAATACAATGTTTACTATACATACAAAGACAGAAATTTCAGGTGGTAATAAAATTTTTCAGATGATACGATAAGATTAGCTGGGAGTATCATTGCTGGATCGACCGGGATTAGAGTGACTAATCTACTTACACCGTATCCAAGGGATAACAAGTTGAGTACATACACATAATGGAGCTTGTTCAAACTACAAGCATTGATAGAGAGATAGTTGTAATTGAACAAGAGATTTCATGATTTCATAGCCGGCATGAATATCGAAAATTGTGAGGAACGTTTGCAACTCTTAATCCTCGACCAACGAGCACCGGTTTCAATTTTAATCCGAAATATGTAACAATAAATAGCTGGCAACGACTAATACTTAATAATGAAAAAGGATTTACAGGCGGCGGAGCTACAAAAGTTCGATGGGGATCCCCGATCACGAACCGAATATATTCATGGCGGAGTACGGATCGCCATCGGAGAATTAATAAATTAAATAAATATCGAATACCAATTTCTTCGAACCGGCCCGTTCAATTCATCCGCGTGAATCAAAATACAAAGCAATCACAGTGTTTGTACAGCGACAGAGCATGCACTGTAAATCCTGAAAAAGTGTTGCTAAAATCAAAGCTACGTATTAGAGTAAATTACAGGATTTCCGATGGAATATTTTTATTACAAAAAATGGCACAAATTATCAATTTCATTTTGTTAAAATCGACGTGGTGCACGACCAGAGTAAAAGCTATAATACTCGAAATTAGGCTGCACGCAGATTTGGCGAAAATGAGTTATTTAAACATTTAAAACACTAATGATGTCAAGTGTTCTCTTCTCACATTGTTACTTAAAAGATAACAATCGAGACAGAAATTCCTTCTTAATCACAGTTTTGTCATTGCAGAGCCTATTAACACTTCGATTGCCTTCCCAACGATTTTAAAAACTTAATAAAATAAAACTATTTTATTTAATCAAATTAAAATTCAAAAGTTAAGTCGTACTATACTGCGAATTCTAATAAAATTTGAAAGATATTGTTGCGAATTACTCCATTTCTCTCGCGTCGCGGCATTTTATTTACAATAAAGAATATTAACTATAACACAACTCGATACAATTATATCTTAGATCTTTCAATTTGAAATGTTGCTCGTTCGACGGTCCGATCTCGACTCTTCGATTGTCCGTTGGTAACACTCTTCCGTGGCAACCCCTACCTTCTATTGTATTATTCTTTAAAGAGTTGTTCACAACAGGGCAGTTTCACATTACAGCGACTTGATTTGGACAAGTCGCCGTAACAATATAATAAATTATCGTACAAATCGATTTTCAAATCAGAGAGAATATTTCCGACGATAAAATGACTGAAATCGACAATTTGCACCTCGAAATAAAACCCATAGCTCCTGAACAATTAGCCAGAAAAGACGCAAGCAAACCAGCAGACAGTTCTCTACGGACAGAGAGCATCTAATCACCGTGGAAGTAAAAACAAATCCCAGGACAAGGGGGTGGAAGCGTAAAACGCATACCACGGGCGAACGTTTCGTGCAACAATTTCCGGGCAGCGGAGTAGACTTAAACAATCACGGAGCGGGGCGTTAAAGAATGAAACAAACGTGCTGCGGTCCCCCATTCCTCCGAACTGTTGCAGAAAAATTCCGCTTACGCCGTAAAGATCCGCGGCTCATGACAGAGCCCGGGAATGTCACAGAAGCGCGGCACGAGCTAGAAATTCTCTCCCAGGTGTGCAAAGAGAGAGAGAGCGAGAGAGAGAGAAAGAGAGAGGGAGAGAGAGAGAAAAAGAGAGAGGGAGAGCGAGAGGGAGAGAGGAAGCGTATAAAAGCGTGGAACGGTCAGAAATTAAGGAAGCGCTGGCTGGGCCGCAGGGAGGGCGCGCGGATGTTGCACCCGTGGAACCGGAGAGCGGAGGACACCGTGGGCGATAATTAAGACGGACGCTGATTTCGCGATAGCGGCTTAGTCCTCACGACGACGAGGACCCACCCGCCCTCGTAAGTACAGGAGGTAACTGTACTCGCGCCGCACACGAACCGTCCCAATATACGGTCTCGCTCACACGCGCGACCCGTAAGAATGCATGCACGTTGACCGGCGCACGCACACGTGTACCGTGCACCGTGTACAGGCGAGCGTGCACTCAAACTCTCCATTATAGCCGAGGTCTCCACGGTTCTCCTCTTAGTAGTAAGAAGATTCCATAGTCGGTCCAAGTGGGGAAGCGAAACGCGCGGAGGAGGAGGAGGAAGAGGCGGTGGAGGAGATGGAAGAAGCGAGGAAGAAGGAGAGACGGCCGGGACAAGATAGAGAAAGGACATCCCGGAGCATCTCACGGGGGGATGTCTACGGTGCGCCTCGAGGAGTCGAGCGGCCAAGATTTATCGGCCTCTTACCGATACTGAGCCGTGCTCAAAATGCTGCAAAACACGGGGCGAGTGTGTGCGGGGGGGTCTTCGCGTATATATACGGCCCTGAGCCGGATAACGAGGCGCTACCGCCACGGTAAATAGCCCCCGGTCATTTATTAGCTGAATTTATCTTGCCACGCGTCGAACAAAGGGATACGGACTATACGGCGTGCTTGTTGTCTTCTCTTCGGATCCTCCACCCGCGCACCCCTCTCCGCGCCGGCCTTGTCCTCGCTCTTTTACCTCGAGGCTTCGCTCCGTCTCTATCGCTCTCGCTTCTCCCCCCCTCTCTCTCTCTCTCTCTCTCTCTCTCTCTCTCTCTCTATCTGCTCGCTTCTCTACGATTCTCCCGGTTATACGGGAACGCCGGTGTGTCCCGGCCGCCCTCAACCCCACCGGCGTGGAATCACCCGAGGCACCTGCGTGGTGGTTCGCCTTATCTCCGTGAGACTATCTGCTGGCCGGAATTATCGGTGAATCCGAAAAATGACGGTATTAAGATTGGCGCGGTTGCACGGAAAACGAGAGGAAACGAGAGGGCCGGTGGTGTACGTACGAGAAGAGCCGGAGAAAGAGGCAACGATGATAGCAGGAGGAACGGAGACAGAGGGTGCCGTGTATACACGCTCGGTTGGTCCGCGAACGAGCATGGTAGCGGCCGCGGCGGAGGGGCAAGGTAACGGCCACGTAAAAGGAAACGCGTGTTGTACGTGTGCGGAAAACGCCCGGCCAGATCCCGCGAGCGTTGATTTGCAATCGTACGTGCGCGGACCGGAATCGGTACCAGCCCGCTTGGTTCTGTTCTCTGCCATGCTCTGCTCGGCTCGGCTCGGCTCGGCTCCGCTCCGCTCCGCCACCGCGCCGGGGCAGATAAGTATGCGCGCGCTTTAACGGCAGGATATCGAACCGGTTTTTATGGGCTCGCTTAATTTGCCGATGGTGCGTGGCACCGCGAATTGTTGCGCCTCTCCAAAGTCCTCCGCCGCCGACGGAACCCGCGGTCATGGTTTCGGGGGTCGAGCCGCGCGGAGCCCGGGAACAGGTGGGGGGCATGATGGACGCTGATGGGCTCGGATAATCTATTCAACAACGCCGGGAAAAATTTCTTCCGGTCTGAGCAGTCCGACTTTTTCTTCGAGCCATTTCTCAACCCCCTTGCTCTTCCTTTCGGCTGATGTTTAGGGGAGGCTTCGCTCCCTGTAATTAACCCCTTGCAGGATGATGCCGAGTCAGACGCGAGTGCTATTATTACTCTCGGTTCTTTTAGGTCGACGGGAAGTTCCTTCGTCAGCCATATTTGAGCATTAATCCTTGCACGGCGATGCCCGTTTTGACCAAAATTGACGAAGTTCTATCCGAATTCTCTTTTCTCCTGGTGATCGGTCTATGTTGTTGTGTTAGATACAATGAGGAGCTCGAAGTCGATTGAGGCATCTGTTGTCAAATTTTAATCATCCTGGAAAGCCACGAGTTCGAAGTAGTTTGGTAAAAGAAACTGACACACTGGAAAGTTAAAATTGATCGAAACGCAAATTAGGTTCCGAACTTGGTGAATGAATGGGGTCATCCTTGTGTGAGGAGCGTGTCGTGTTAAAAAGATGATCTAGATTACTAATAAATTTATGAATTAGTAATCTAAGAAATTGTTAGAGACGAAGCAAATTGTCACCATTGAAAGTAAAAATACAAAATATGGTCGTAACTGCTATAAATTTTCTGTCCATAATTTTAATAAGTAGAAAATAATGTGTATTATTCAATTGTTTTTATGTCTTCACAATTTTGTATTTTAGTTACTCATTTTTGTCATAAGTAGATAAAATTCGCAAGTCTGCAACGTAATTAAATCTTTGTACTTCAAACTTGAGGAATATTAGAGAAAATCAGGATTAGGTGTGGAATAGCCTAACGAACTGTTTTATATTTGTTCCATCTTGTCGGTCTAATTTTGTATGTTGTTACTTTGGTCACACGTTTAGTATGTCTTAGGAATACCGCTCACGAACTACGAGCACGCGCGTGACTCCTTGGTCAAACAGAGAATGAATGATGTCATTCCCAAGAGTCTGTGCTATTAGATGGGCTTTTTCTATCTTCCCGGCTTGAGTCAGCCGTCTTGAGTCATTTGAAGCGATGGAAAGAAGTTGGTCGATTTTAAGCTGTTGGTTCTTACAATTAGATCATATCAAAAAAGAAGATGCTGATCTTTTGCACTGCGATCTTTTTTACACTTTCAACGATAACTAGAGCTTTATCGTCCAGAATGTTTTCGAAGATGAAAAAACCGTAAATCTCGATCACAGAAAAGTAAAGTTTCATTTTAATTAATCTTTCGCGAACCAGGTGTCAGATTGACCCCAGCGATTTTAAAATTGTTCTTATTAATAATAAATCCTTCATTGTTAAAACACCGATGTTTGTTTTATCGAGGTCTGTCCTTATTACATACAAGATGAAACATCCGTTGATGAATAATGTCCGAGGTATAATTAACCCCATATGGTTCTGGACGTCGCTTTTCTTCACCTGGCAGGCGGAAGGTTAAATAATAACTAATAACATACGTGTCTCCGTACATATTGCAAGGCAAGGAGCTAATGATTCTTGCAACCAGATTCTTCATTTTGTTTTACTAGGATCCCGCCTCGGTCATCTTTCTTCGGCCGACACCGCCGGTATTTTTATAACCCGGAACTAGTTCTCAGGCGACAAAGAACTTTAACTTATTTAGTTGTATAAATTTCACAAAAGCGCCGGGATTAAACGTCGGCCCGGATAACTACACGCGTGAAATACTGGGCTCGCGCGATTTTTCTCGCCCCTTTTTCCTCCCTCGTCTTCCAGCCTTTCCATAAATCAGTTTCGCAAAGTAGAGTAACAGCGTAATACCTAAAGTCAACCGGCGATTGTTCTGTGAACTTGAACTGGGTATCGATCCTGCTTTCCATAATCCCTAAAAATTACAATGGCACCTTATGCTGCCTCGCACACCATTACTCACTGGGTGGAGCAATTGCAGTGCTCGGAGACTATAGACAACATTCAAATCGCTTTATATAGCGCCGACACTTTCTGATACACCGAACATTGCGCCCAATCACGGCAACTTCTTACATTGCCTTCGTGATATCCGTTTGCTTATTGTAAATTATCCCTTTGAATTGTTAACGTGCTAAGATCATTTTATTCAGAGAGCTAAATAATCAATCAAACACTCAAATAATGAGAAACGTGGAAAATATGGGTCCCGAAATTATGGTACTTCCAGAAAATCGGGGATTCCTGAGGTCATTCGATGTAACTTTTTTCTTAGCGAAAATGCAATCCGTGGCTTTGTTTACAAGTTATTCACGAAAAACGATGACCAATGAGAGACGAGATCAGCTGACGCGAGGCGGCCAAGCCAATGAGCAGTACCTGGAGATGTTAGACGGATTAATTTACTGTATACTGACTAAAAACTCTCATTTTATTTTGTTAACACTTGGAATGACAAAAAAATAAACAACTCACGTTTTTTTACTTTTTTAACCGAGCCTATCATGAATCTTTAAAAAATGCGTTTTGTAGATCGCGATTTTATCGAAACCGGTTAACGCAGAGTCAAGGTAATCTTTTAGTCGAAAGTCGTGGAAATTGCAATCTTTGCAAATTTAATCGTTTGTAACTCATAAGAACGTCAACTGTGCATAATCGAGTGTTATGTTTCCAATTTCTAGAATAAGATACCGTCCTGATATCATCATTATACCATTTTATGAAAACGTTGTCAAAGGAAAGCAAGATTTTACATTTTTTTTTAGGATATTATTAGCCACCCCTGTACGGTGTAAAATAATGCAATAAAATTCGTCTTCGCTCCTAGTTTGCCTTTCATTTCTTTGTCTCCATGTACGCGCACGTTTATATTCTTGCAATTTCCCGAGAATATTCATTCCGCTATCACATTCAGATGCATCAAGCGTCGTGCAGCGTCAGCTCCGAGTGCCTCGATAAAATCGGATTCCCCGTAAATAACCGAGGGAGTAACCACAAAAAAAGCCAAATAAAATATGTTTCGCGGGCTGTCAATAACGTCACAACAAACCACTACACAGAATCTCGAGTCCCACCTGACCGTGTAAATTCCCAGCGCATTCCACTGTTAACGTCGCGGAGCGCTAACGATCGCGACAGGACCTCGCGACTCGTTAGATCCAGCAATCGATCAAGCTTCTCGATCCCCCGCAACCCCTGCGGCCAATAAATCCACCGTTAGAGGGAACCATAAAGTCCCCCATGAACGGTCCCGGTCACCGTGAACTCTTTCAACAACGTAATAAGCCGCGCGAAGGTCCGCGGTGTGCACTCTGGTTTCCCGAGCCAGGAACCGCTCGTCCAATTACTGATTAACGATCTCGCCTCCGTAGGAAATAATTATAAAAGTCGCCGGAGAGTGCCACTTAACCCCAAGGGCGAGCAGCGCGACAGAGAAACGCGGCGTTCCCTCCTCACTCCTCTCCGGTTCTCTCGGTCGTGGTCTCCGCGGATGGTCCCGACCCTGCGACCCTTTCAAGCCATGGCCGGATCGGTACCGATCGACGGCGCCCATAAACCGATAAATCGCGGCGAGGCCACGTTGCCCACGGGGGCGCTCCACGGCTCCCCATAGCCTCCACGGCTCTCACTCTCTCTCTTTCTCTCTCCGCGGACCCCGTGGACCCCGTGGCCCCGGGCATTAACGCCGGTACACGCCGCGGCCGGGCTTAATGACGTGACGAGAGCCCGAGCGAGACGTGTCCCCGGTTAACCGAATGCATCGGCAGCTTACCCCCGGTTTCCCGGCAGAGCCCGGGATACCCGGGAATTTCGATCCCGGGATGGAAACGCGTCGCTGATAAATTATTCGAAGGCGCCCGGCATCATATTTTACCGCCCCTCGCAACCCCCGCCGCGCGCCGGCTTGTTTCGCACCTCGCGAACCCGCGATACTTGAATCTTGCGGATTGAGTTGTTTTTCTCCCGTTCGGGGCGATCACTCTTTCGCTACCTTATTTGTTGCGGCTCGCTGCTGCCCCATCCGCCACGCAGGGCTGCCGGAGCTGCTTCGGGCGCAGACGTATTTTTGTTGGCCGGCCGACTGCTCACGTGGCTGCGTCTTTTGATCCTGGAACCAAAAATTCGTGATTAGTATTTGAGCGATCTCGTTAGAAATACAGTGATCTTTCTCTAATTCGCGCTCAGATTGCGCACAAAAATGGACAATTTTGGGGGGAGGAGAAACGATTATTCGAGCGTTGCGGCTCGTTTTTACAGTCGCCGATCGTCGACAATTCTAAAAACGTGGTGCAATCTTCTTCCCAAATTGTTCATTTTTGTGAGCAATCTGAGCACGAATTAGGGAAAAATGTATCTAAATTAGGGAGCGTCTTATTCAATGTACAATCGCCCGCAAAAGTGTTCATGCAGCATTTAACGCGCAATAACTTTTTTAATACTGGACTAAATGACTTGAATTCTTTTTGGATTATAGCGGGACTAGTCTACTAGACAGTGACTAAAATGCTTCTTTTTTACGTTTGCCATTACTGGGAATGACAAGAAAAACTCTCGATTTTTCTGCTAGTCTATTTATCACTAGTTAGGTTACTTGTAATTAGTGCGGCTCTAAGAAGCAATTATACACTTATGATTTTCGACAAATAGTCGATATTTAACCCTCGGGGAATTTCGCGGGGTAGATTTTTATCCACCGCGTAATTTTTTTAATCATAACTCCTACACTATTGCTGCTTTGTCATTCGGGTAAATAAATAAAATATATAATCGAGCATGTAATAAATATTGTATTATATTTATATTATATTTTATTGTGTTCCTAGATATATCAGTGTTTTATTTTCCCTGAAGCAATTATTTCTAAATAGCCTGCACCGATATTTGCGATTTTTCGATTATGCGATCGAAACACGAAGTAAAATGTAATAACTAAACTGCGGATTTTATACATTTGTGGAAAAAATGCGTAGCTAAAACATAGAAGTATGTAGAAAACGTAAGAAGAGTTAAATAATATTGTCGCACCATTTTCAGCTCACAAAAATCATTGAAAGTAACAATTTATTTTTATTTCGTTTCTGTTTCTCTCGCGATAGTCTTGAAAAATGTTTATATTTCCCAAGGATCCGTAGTCTAGCGACCCGAGTACGAGACGAAGCAAAACTGGAAAAATCGTGAGCAGGGTTAATAATAGTTTCAAGCTGGTTTAGGTTTCATTCGTTTCCGTCGTGGATGAATGCGTTCACCATATCGAGGAATATATTCTTCACTGAGATAAGTAAATATTTAACGAGAATCCGAGCAACGTGGAGGGCTCGGTGAAGGAAATATAGCCGGCTCGTGAAAGCAGCAAGGGGTGAGTACTGTAGCGCACTTGAACGTCGGTAGTCCAGGGCCTAGGAGAGGATTCTGTGTACTTTTTGGACACCGCGTTACACATTAAGGGTTCTAAACCTATTAACAGGAGAGGCGGCTCAAAGCGACGCGGCAACGGGTGACGAAAAACACATTTGGAAGCTTGTATCCTTGAGGGTGTCGCTTTCCACGCTACTTAAGTGTCCCTCCGGTGTCTTGCTACGTGCGACAAGAATACTTTGTGATCTAACCCCTGAATAACCCCGTTATCTCTGACACGGTGATACTTGTTAGCGGCTGCAGTCTTGAGACCCTTTATCGATCATCCTGTGTCCGAAGTTTAATTAAAACCGGGACGGCGCGGCGCTCTGAAATTTCGCGGAGCTGAACAGACAGACGATTGTGTTCGTTTCTAACAAAATCGCGTTCGCTGCCCTGCGCGCTGCAACGTTCCATTTTAGCTTTACAATTAATCATCGACTAACACTTTAATATTTCGGTTTCCTTTCGAAACACTAGACTGCAGATTTTTATGCAGTTTTTATATATGCTGACTTTTAGGAAGCACGTGGGTGCATTGATAAAAATTAGTATTTGCATTTTATCTTTTTCACGAGGAACCTTTCAATGAAAGACAGACATTTCTTATTCCTGTTTCTAGAAAAGCAAATATGAAAATGTTATATTGAGATACATTTATTTATATACTTTTATAGTCTGCGCATTTATTGTATCAATTTTATCTTGTATATGTTTCAATCTCGAAATATTCCATAGGCTGGGGATGTTTGCTTTCTTTCTGATTGCGTGGCAAAATTTGTTTCCTTAAACCGTGGCATTCAAAATACGAAAGAATTTGGTGATATAAAATGTAAATCAAAATAGAATTTGATCAGCGTCGGTAGAGTTAGTGTAAGATAAGTAATTCGGTACTGATTATAACATCGATTGCACGCGATGCATCGAATACAATGCAATAGAACCAACAATGCACCATGCAATGCTGCAACCAACAGCGAACGCCTCAGCACGTTAAGTACCAAATTATCAACTCCCAAAATTCTCGTAATATCAAAGTCGTTTAATTAACGAAACCGAAGCTGGAAATTGACCGTATTGGTTTAACTCTTTTGTTCGAATACGTTAACATGATAACGGAAGAATCAAACTTCATTTCGCTATGGAAACGATGAATAACATTCACATTTTATAAACCGTGCATGAAATCTTCATCGCGAGCCTGACTCATTGTTACAACGAAAGAGGGTTTAGACTCGGAACAGAGCGTAAAAAGACCGCGAATCTTAAAAACCATTAAAACATTTTAAAAAAGGCGTAATTTCTTCCACAACGAAGCTGCCATCCATTTGCCGGTGAACAAATGTCTTATAAAACTAAATGAACCTCGTACTAATCGTCCGCCAGCATCCCCGAAAAATATGCAATTCCACGAATATCCTGGAAGTTCCGCCTACGCATCCGACGGAAGTGAATTTCCACGGGAAGGAAAACCGCGAGGGAACCCGATCGTGGAAACGGGTGCCTGTACGCATCGATAATTTCGAGTTTCGCGAGATTTTCGCCTCGGCGCGGCGGTCTCGCTCGAGGCATCGATTCTTCTTGCGTTGGCTCTCGTGCACGTCGGGGTGGCGCGCAATTTCATCGCGAGGAGGAAACCGGCGACGGCGGCGGCGGCGCGGAATTTCGACGTGACGTTCCGCGTAACTGTTCTAATTTGGCGGCGGAGCTCGGCTCGGTAAGGAAATTGGTCCGATCGTAGTAACTCACGTATTTACCGACTCGCCTCGATGTTTGATCGCGGATATATTGGCGAAGAGGGCCGAAGGCACGCACACGGTGGTCTCGCGGTGTGGTCCTCAGGTCGAGAGGAGTCCGCTGATAGCATTCTCACACACACTCTCTCTCTCTTCCTCCCCGGCGCTCTGTCCCCTTTACTCCTCGGTCCTTCGTGCTTCTCCCTGGTTTCTTCCCTCTTTCTCGGCCTGTCCGCGGTTATCTGCCGTTCCGCTTGCTCCGGCCTATCCTCCTCCCTCTTCGGACGGTTTCCTTCGGATCCTCTTCGCTCGTCTTCTCTTTACTCGTCTCTTCTGCTCGTCTCCTCTTCGGCCGGCTCGCCGAGGATCGCGGCAGAGAGAGAGAGAGAGAGAGAGAGAGAGAGATTTCTCCTGCGTCTGTGTGCCCGAATGAGCCGCGATTTTTCGCAAACTCTCGCTAGCCTCCCCGGACGTATAACGTACAATTACCCGAAGACCAGATTACACGGGGCCATGGGAGAGGCTCTTCTCTCCCTCCCTCTCTCCGCGGGCTCGTTATGCCATCGCACAAAGCCCCGTCCACATTGGCCCACTTGAGACCAGCCTCGGAGTCGGCGAGATGCCGATACACCGAGCGACCCTGCCAGTCCGAGCTGGCCACGGATCAACGAGAAGGGCCTACTACGGTCTTATCGTCGTTCCCTTGCTAGGAATCGGTGCACTCTACCTGCGGTACCGGAACCTCGATCCTCCCCTGCGGATCGATGTTCCTGCCGTACGACGCTGCCCCGATGATTCCTCGCAATATATTACGATACCGCCAGCGAAATAAAGCAAAACCGGACGGCACCGGTCTATTGTTTTGCGCTCGTTGCCTCGCCGTTCCTCGCCGGGCACGTGCGTTTACTTCAAACACGCTGGGCGTGTCCCTGCGATCGTGCTGCAGCCGGCGGAGACCATCCCTCGTGAGAAAATAAGTTCAAGGGTGCGCGATACTGTTTCTCCTCTTCTTCGAGAACTTCGTTTTCACAAAGGACCGACGAATCGATCGATCGGTTTGCTCGCGTAAATGCTGACGCAGCTGCGTGCGATTCGTATTTACGGTTTCGCCGATTTGCAGGCAGTTTATTGATATTGTTGAAATGCGAATACTTTTGTTGCGATTATATCGATATGTTCACAGTTCTTTTTAAGGACAGTTTCTCAGTGACCATGATTACTCAAGATTACAGTAATGTCTCTCGAATTGACGCTCAGACTGTGCCTGAAAATGGACAATTTGGGAAGAGGAGATACGATTATTCGAGCCCAGCGATTCGTTTTTATAGTTACGAATTGTTAACAACTATAGAAACGAGCCGTAAGGTTCGAATAAGCGTATCTTCTTTTCCCAAATTGTCCATTTTTGTGCACGATCTGAACGTCAGTTAGGGAGTCAGTTACTGTACTCAAGTTTATAGTTACAAGAAAGTTTTGGAAAATATGAATATGTCGTACGATTATTTGATCATATTTTCACCGAAGGAATTTCTCAAACACAATTCTTTTATGCAAAAGAAAAATTGTTTGTACCGATTGCAAGATGTAGTAGCTACATAAACATTTATTCCAATTTCAATGTATTTAACATAATGCAACTGTATCTTTATACTGTTCCAATATTTTCGCTGCTCCCAATTCAGTGCACTCATTTTTCTTATAAATGCATACAATCGGCAGCGTAGTGATAAGAAAGTGCTGTTCGAATGTCTGTCACTAAAATTTTACTGAACAGCTCAGTTAATTAGTTCGATAGCTCCGAAGTAAACTATTTAACATTCAATTTTCCCTCGATCCAGCAGGATCTAGAGCCGAAATCGCGAGCGCGTCACGTGTCGCCCGGCAAAAAATATTTGTCCGCCAGTTTGCCGAGCGACCCAGTGAAAAGTCTACGTGGATCGTCCACGCAGCGCGGGCGCAACATCCTAAAAAAAAGAGAAAAACAAATGGTAAACCAACAGTCATGAAACGGCGAGAGTACGGTTATATTCTTTTTGTTTGCGAACAACGAAGTCCGTAAATGATCGAACACTTTCGACGAGCGGCGTGCACACACCGGCGTATCGATTTAACGCCATTCAAGAGAAAATCCCGATAGACCGGAATGTGTCGACCCACTATCGGCCGAGCGCCTTTAGCCATTAAAACCCATGAACGTTAGCTGATACCAGAAAAGTGGCTGTCGTGTTCTCTTTTTTTTTTTACCATCCACAGCGTTCCCGTTCACCCCGGCCACAGAAATAGAGCCGAGACGCATCGCCCCGGCACTCCAAGCCCGCGGTTGTCTTCCGGTGTTCATATTTAACGAGTCAACTTTTCGTCGAACCGCCCGAAAAGTTTCCGTGCCCTCGAGTGGGATCCTTCGCCCCCGCCGACAGTCCTCTTCGCGCTGTCTGTCGTTTCGACGGTGTTAGTCGGTCGCGTCGTTAGCGCTTCGGCCCTCGTTGAATCCGGGGGAGCGTCAACAGCTGCCGGCGATCATCGTCTTTCGTGTATCCTTGCACCTTGCGAGCTGCTACTCCACTTCTCGGCTCCTTAAGTGGCCTCTGCTCTCGAACGCGGGGCCAAGACGCCGCGCCGCGCCGCACCGAGCCGCGCCGCGCCGCCGAGACCATTAATGGATGTCGATAAACACGCGGAATGCCGCGTGGTTCCCGCTCGGACGCTAATGGGAGCTCTAGCCGGTGTGCGCGGTGCGTGGAACTCGCGTCCTTACGATTTTTCCGCTCGTTAATGCCGCAGGTAAGTTTCGTCGCGTGCGTGACGCAAGGCTACCTGCGTCCGACGCTTAAACGATGCTCCGTACACGACAGACGTCCATCTTTGCCATTACCGTTGACCTCTGTACCTGCGGGCGCGGGTATTCCAGTCGGGTTCGCACGATTTTCGCCTCCCTCCAGCTAGTAGTTGGAGAAGTATCTTTGTCGAACTTCTAATTACAGGTAGTGGAACGTGCGGGTACGAAGGCAGATGCGTTTCGAGATGTTATACAGGGTGTCCCAAAAATGTCTCGCAATCTGGAAATGGCGGATTCCTCGGATCATTTGAAGCAACTTCTTCCTTTACAAAAATGTTCTCCGAGGCACCGTTAACGAGTTATTAACAAAAAACAGTGACCAATAAGAATCGAGTACGGCTGACGCGAGGCGGCCCAGCCAACCAGCGCACGAAGCCCAGTTCCGCTCATTGGCTCGGTCGCCTCGCGCCAGCTGAGCTCGCCTCTCATTGGCCACTGTTTTTCGTTAATAACTCGTTAACAGTGCCTAGGATGAAATGTTTGTAAAGGAAGAAGTTGCTTCAAATGACCTGAGGAACCCGCCACTTTCGGATTGCGAGACATTTTTGGGACACCCTGTATGTACGTTTTCAGACGGTTTTGTAGCGTAGAACTACATTCGGCATGTGGTTTAAGCGTTGAGTGATAACGTCTTTGTTGATTGAAACTTTATTAATACGGTGTTCTCGAGCATTCTAATAAGCCTGATATATTCTTAACAAATATTAGAATGCTATGGTAACATGTATGCGAAGTTTCAAATAAATACCTTATGCGATGAAAAAGTTGTTTATATTTAATTATAGATGCATTCTTTCTTGTTCATTTTTAGACAAAATCGTTAGCGTCAGTTGCTATAAAAATAGCTCGGTCAATAATGCGTTGATATTATTGCGACTTGAAAAGGGCATTTCTTTTAGACAAAATAACGAAACAGTTAAAACAAAACATCCTGGTTCTAATTGGTATCATTAGCAAGACTAGTAATCTACTTTACTCCATTCATCCACCATAATTAGTATGATCTTCCGATGATCATCAGCTCTAAGATATTTACATTAGTATGAAACTTATCACGCATGAGATCTCAGGCATCGGAAACACTTGGAACAGGATTATTAGTTAGAAAAGATAATTATAGGTCATCTGATTTAGGCGGATTATCTTGTTGTGTATTGTTGGGAAGGTTTTAATAACTGTGTGACGAAATGAACTCCCAAATCGAGATGCGGTTTCCGGTCAATATAAGCGGTTGTTGACAAGAAAAAGATCGAAAGATGAGATTTAAACATCGGAGAGTAAAAGTATTATTCTATAATTAGAGTTTATTGCATTGATTATTGTATTATTGCATTGTCTTTCTATGATTGTAAATAAAAAGTTGGTCGTTTTAAATCATGTTCTTTTTTTAAATAACAAACTACGCTAAACTTATCGTACCGGTCACAACGAGAGGTTTCGCATTATTTATTCTAAGATCGTTGTAGTTATGCGAGCTCGGTTACGAAATCCGAACTAAATAATTAAATAAATCTTAATTCAAAGAAGTCTAAATAAACGTGGCATCGTCATTTATATGAAGCAACACACATTAGTCAATCGTAAAGCCGTATAATAGTATAAAAGTAAAAGTATAAAGTATAATACCCTCGTTGTTAACAAATGTTTTCACAATGCCGCAACAATAAAATATATCTCGCAAATATCCAAATGCTCCCACATGAATGTAATTTCATCGAATCCGCTTCGATGCTCGCAAGGTGCCAAAAAACGGTGAAAATCGTCGCCCATAAATGGGTAGAAACCGATGGCCCTGTTGTAAATCAGGAGTCAACGCCGTCTTATCGGCTGAGCTACGATCACAATGTACCCTATTCCGGAAAGCAAGCGGAATGGCACCGGGCACGCGTCCACGGTCACTTATTACCATTTTATTGCGTTGCATCTGGCGTAGGCTCGGTTGTATTTCACCGTTAAATAGGAGACGTTTAGTCCGACTGACGGCGAAATCATTTTAAGACCGTCCATTATGACTTTTTATGGGGGGAGGGCCCATCGGGTTTAGGTATTAACGGCGCCGTTTACGCCTCGCGGCCGTCCGAACAGAACGGCGATTGGTCAGTAATTTCCGGCGACTTTGGGGAAACACAGGCGTTTCAACGGACTTCTGTCCTAAACAAGCAACCGAGGTCTTCCCCGCTCACTTTCGCGCGACCCCCATTAGCTCTGCACTCGAATGACGTTGTAACTTTTACTGTTCCTGTTGCTCCGCGAAAAGGTCGACTCGTCACCGGGCGAATGTTTACGGACATACTAATTTCTTTTCCTTTGTACCTGGCCGAGACGCGCTCCGGCATTGAACACCGGCTGTTTGAAGAACAGATTTTCCAAACGATCTCAAATATTGCCCTTCGTGGAAACGGCTCCGCGTTTTTGCCCGGTTAGAAACTCAAAATATTGCCTTTCTTGTCTCAGTTATGGACGCGGTATCCTTAAGACGGCGTTCGTCTCTTTGAAAGGGTGTTTATTCCTTTATTGCCATTTCTTAAGGTAACAGATTTTAGCGAGCTCGTATTGCAGTTGTAAACGAGGATTGCAAAGATCTGCTGATTCACCTGTCTCCTAGACAGGGTTGGACATTGTTCGAATTATTCCGAATAAATATTTATCTAAACTAATTATTCGAATGAATTCTTTTAAGTCGAATAGTTTGTTCGAATAATAAATATTGAAGAAATTATTCTATGCGCTTGGTCGAATAATTTTTCAATTTTCATTCGAATGGAATGCTCGAACAAAGATTTTTACATTGTTCCATTAATAACGCTTATAATTGTTGGCCGTTATACTCTTCAATTTATATTCAAAAATCGATTATTTTCCAAATTAATTCCTGTACACACACACAAATAGATTTTTATAACAATTAACTTCTTATTCGTACGAATTTATATTCGAATTGAATCTTCTTTGGATAAATCATTACCTAGATAGAATTTTCTTTTCTTTTTATATCGTTGATTTGTTTCATGAGCTAAAGTGGAGGACAATTTCGTTAATTATTTGAAAAATCGTTTCAGGCGACGCCGCCGAAGAAAATGGTCCCTCAAGTACGTTCGCGGCAAAGAGAAGCGGCGCGAAACCGGAAGTGAAAGGAAAGAGCTTTTTTTGTGGTTCACAGTCGTCCTCGCCAGCTTTTTTTCTCGTGTTTTCTTTAAGGTCGGTTGAAGGGCACGCCGACACTCTTCACCTTGGCGTGTCTTTGACGCGAGAAAGGGTACACCGTTCAAGCTCCATCTTGTCGTCCGTCTTTATCGCCTCGTGATAATTAAGAAGGAAAAGGAAATGAGAAAGTCTTAGTTCAGTCGCGGGACCATTTTTTAATCAAGACTTTAAATGAATTGTGACTAGTAAGGAAAACACTATCACAGAGGGTCCGACGTTTTCTGCTTTGTGTGTCGGGATAATTAAAGTTTGAACCGGGGTACGGAAACTTTTGTGGGAGAATCGTCCGTGAAATGATCGTACATTTTGGTGATACGCATTTGTTATATTTACGCGGGCTCCCGTTAATTAATAAATAATGAAGTATTCTCTTGTATCAGGCCGGCCTATTAATGTAGATAAGCTTGATGCATTTTCAATTTAATTAACGGATATCGAAAAATACACGTCCTCTTCGCGTTCCCCGTCTATCCGTGCGTTCCGCTTTATCATTGGGAAATAACAGAGATATTTTGAACTTTATGAGGATGTCCTGCACAAAACAATATCGAGTCGCAGCGACCCACATGCAGCCGTGCAGCCCGGTGCAGCACGAGCGGCGGCGGCGCGGCGGCGCGGCAATGTTATAAAGCAAAATTGGGGTTACTGTGCTGCGCGTTCACGTAGTTACAGAGATCAACTGCAACCACATTTTTTTTTTAACGAAGCTCAGCATTGTTTTCGAGCCGTGTTTGCCGCCGTTCTACGCCGTTCTGCCGCGGATCAAAAACAGAAACTTAATTTATCGTCGATTTCAAGTGAAAAATATTGAACTAATTCGGCAAACACGAGAACGAAAACCATTGGTCGAGAACAAAACGTCGAAAAATGATTCCAAACGACTGCAAAGCATTTCGCAAACACCGGATGAAAGCTAATTTTTTGAAGCACCCCGTGAAATGATTTTATTGCCGGCAGTATTTTGAATTCCCTGTATTGACTGGTCGTATAATACTCTTTCTCTCTTTTTTTTTGCCCGTTCCGTGCAAAATATCGTAATGAAACGAAATGTGTTTTCTGCTTCTTTATTTTTCGCTTCTTCCCGTATTTCTCAATTACGTCGATTGCGGCCGTGATCCGACGTTAATTAAATTTTTATTTCACTTTCCATTTCACAAAGTCTTTAATTAACGGCAGGAATCTTGAGTCCGGGTTCGTCAAAGAGATCGGTTTACAAGTACGAGTGCCAAAATCTTCGGGTGAACCAACAAAACCTGGGATCGCCACGTCGAGTAAATTGTAGAGCTTTATAATTAATTCTACTTAAGGGGAGGCATTTTTAACTGAGAACCAAGTATGTACTAGTTATTTTTCTGATAAATCATTGAAAATATGTTTCTACAGCATTTTTACAGTATTGAATTATGTAAAAATTAATGTAGTCAATTATATAGTCGGTTAAGTAGTTAATTAATAAAATAAAAATATCTCGAACAAATATAAAGTTTTCAAGTTAAAATTTTTATAATGATTTGTGCACATGATATTGAAAAAAATTATGCATGGACTTTTCAATTGGATAACTTTTTCACAAAAACATAATCTTTCCGAACAAGAAAACAGAAGTTGAAAAATTAAATTCTACACGATTCGATTCAGCTTAAAAAATACTACAAAAGTATACATTTCTAAAATTGTATCTGAAAAATGGCTAAATACTTGTTTCTAAAACGCGAATCGTGAATTGAACGCAAACTAAAAATATTTAACAATCATAGATCTGAAAAGGTAACAAAATAACGGAATGTTAAAGGAAAGATTTTCAATCTTATAAACATTTCGATGTACCTCCTACATCAATTTTTAATTAACCATAAAAAGGCAACAATTCGATTCACTCGCGGTTCAATGTAAAAAGAATCTCCGGACTTTTCAAAAGAATACCTAAAAAAAAAATTATCCAGAATCTATGAAAACCCTAAACGATACAGATCGTAAGAGGTCGCTCGCAACAGGCCAGTAAAAAAATCGCAGCGATCACGTTCGCGCGCAATACATACACCTCGGACGGTGTTCGGCAAAAACAGTTCGGCCGAAAGATTTTCGCACGACCTTCGAATTTACGAAGCCAGACAGCAACATTTACGATCGCCGGTTGCGTGATCGTGGAAGCGAAACCGAAACCGAAACCGAAACCAAAGATCTCTCTGTCCGTCATTAAAGCCGCCGGTGATCCAGGGGAAGGATCACGAAAGAGGCGGACAGGATCGTGGGGCTCGCGAGTCCGGCAGAAGCCTCGCGAAATATCAATTATCCGAGCGAGTACATTTAATTATGCCCGTGCCGGGTTCCGAGGGAATCCCGCACTGAAAACTGTTGCGTTTAAATAACCAGGCTCGCGTTGAACACTAACGCGCGTACGTGCGCACAGCAGCAGACACACGCTTATATACATATAGCCACGTATGTGTACGCGGAGAGGTGGACACGTGTAGGCACACGTATAGACACACAGGATAACCTGGTTCACCGGTTGGAGAACCATGGTGGATAGCGAAGAGCGTTGACGGGTTAATCTCTCCGGGTTTACAGCTCTTTTCAGACCGATGTCCGGCGCAGGCCCTCCGCGCGTGGAGCCTGAGCGCGAGTCCCGCCGAAATACTTGTGCGCTCCTACGATGATTATTATAATCGGCTGTCAGTGGCTCGTTATCGTGACGGTACGTGAAAGCGTTAAATTAAATTTAAATCCTTCACGGTTTCGAGCCGGATCTCATAGGCGGGGATCGGGGCTCGTCGCCCGTTGGGGAACGGGACCGGGATGAAACGAGGGAACGAGATGAAAAGAGAACGGAACGAAAGGGAGCAACCCGCTCGAAGCTGCGCCACGGGAGGATGAGAGACGCGACGATAGAGAGCGAAGGGAGCAGCAACGAGGCTCGTCGAAAAACGAATACGCACGCCTTCAAGTAGCAAACTGGGAAGAGTTATATCGTAGAGACCCGGTGGTCCTTCCAAGATTGGACGATAATTACCACGTGTGGTGTGCGCCGTACGGCAGATAAGTACTATTAATGTCCGCCGTGGAAACCGATCTCGACCTGTATTATTATATACGGCCCTCCCTCAGCCCTTACGCGTAACGGGGTGGGCTGCGCCGAGAAATTCCTGTGCCGCGCTGCCAGAGGAGAGAGCGGGCGCAACCCCTTCGTGGAAATGCCGATACAATGGAGCCCCGATACTCGAGTGCCACGCTGGAAGTGCCTGTACACGTCCGGCGCAATTAATGACGTAACCGATATTCGCATAATAACTCCCACCCCCTTATCGAGCGTCCAATAAAATCACGATTTACGGTTTTACGTACGCTATCGCTTCCGTTTTCGTTCGCCACGGAGCCTTGCCCGATTGCTATACGTGTACACGAGATTAAGCGCCGATGCTTAACGTTTGCCCGGCAAATGTTTATTTGGGAATACAATGCGGCTTGACGCGAGCGTGGAAACGCCTTCTTTATTGATGCGCTGCGGATATTTGTGATGATCTCTTCCGTTAATAATTTTGTTAGATCGCGAATATAATGTATTTTTATGCGGCTCTTTCTGCTATGCGTGTTTTTACTCTGTTATTTAACGTTTTAGGGTAGTGGAGTCGGTTACTTGGTTCGTCTTCGAACGTAATTAATTTTACGTTCTTCGAGTAATATGTGAGCCGTTTATTTTGAAAGTGGCATAAGTCACTTTACCGTAATGAAACGTGATGATTTTTTAATGTTTATACGAAATTATTTATACTGAGAAAAATATCAGTATCCTGAGATAACAAATACAAGTAAATCTTCTCGAAAGTTAGCATCCATATTTTTAAACGTGTTAAAACGCAAACCCTTAAATATATCGACTTCAAAACAAAGTGACTTATGCCACTTTCAAAATAAACGGCTCATGTGTTAAATTTTGTTATCCAAAATTAAACGAAATAAAGGAAGCCCTTTAAGAAGTTTTTAATGATTGTATTATATATAGAGTTATTTATGATTATCTCACACTGTTCGATATCCAATAATTTATATCCACTATAAAACTAGTTTTTCAAACATCGACTGTGACGCAATTTAATTTTCAAAACATGAATGTTCCAATTTCAGGAATATTGTAATGATCATTTCCGAACATTCCAAAAGAAAGAGTTTTCGATCGAATATTTATGACCGTTGGAAACGTTTAAAAGAACCGCTGTGATTATTGGAAAGCTCGCTAAGTAGTCCTCGCGATTGTTAGTTCCTTATTTATATTTCAAAGTAGAGAGTATCAAATTATCGTCGCTAGCTAAAGTGCTAATGCCGCTGAAGTGTTAACGTTGAATGTCGTGGAGATAAAAGTAATATAAATTTCAAATAGCATTTAACACGTTCGCCTCGAGCCATCACGCGACGACCACGATTTCATATTTTACACAAAGAAAATTAAATTAGTTTTATGCATGCTGTTATTTAAAATTATAACGCGCGGCATATTACTCGGCGAATTTATGACTTTTCTGGGATAATATTTTTCCCATGTTTTCAAAGGGGGCACGTCGCGTTTAATAGAATGTTGTAAAGACTGTTGTCAAACAAACGCTTGTAGCGGACATATTAACGGGAGATCGCAATGTTTAATTTCACGGTTATTAATCTCGACGATA
Organism: Megalopta genalis; assembly: GCF_051020955.1. Lineage (NCBI taxonomy): Eukaryota > Metazoa > Arthropoda > Insecta > Hymenoptera > Halictidae > Megalopta > Megalopta genalis. Next base: position 5,569,365 of record NC_135024.1, read on the forward strand.
CGATACACGGGTTACGAGCAGTGTTACTATTACATCGAGCGATGTCTGTGAATCGATGTAACAGGACTGGAATGCCGCTCCAAAATATTTCAACAAATAGAACAACCTAACACTAGTTGCACTATTAACACGTGTTGCGTTGCACAGACGACGACATATACGACGCTCGAATGAGGAAATTTATAATAATTTATTATTAATTATTTCATAATAATTGCAGATCAAAAGACAAATAAATTCAGATTTTGGAATCTGTGTGTCTGATTATTACACCAAATATACAAAAATATGTAACACTTTACTAATTGTAAAATAACAAATCTAGGACCAGTCATTTGCAAAGCTAATCAAATTAAAATTTGTTTATCAAAACATATAAAACTAAAGAAATATACTTATAATCTTCTATTACAATAATTACGATATAAATGACGTTTTACGATTTCATATCCTCGATATCTTCGTAGTTTTATTCCTCTTGTTCACAGATCTAACTCCATCTTTTTTTGCCATCCGTGTACCAGAGCCGAGATCGAATTCAATAATAATAGAATAAAAATATTTCTGAAATTTTAAAAATATCTATATTGTTATACACCACTGAATAATATTTGACCTGCAACGAATTAACTAAATCATTCCAAGCATTGCAGGAGTGCAACAGAAGAGAGTGGCCCGAAGAATCGGACAGCCATGGAAGGTCTCCGATATGTCTCCAATTCGAAAATCCTGTACCCGAAGACGATATTGAAATCGTAAAACCCTGTACATATGTTCAACCCGAATTCCAAGCGAACATGTCAGCTGCTTTCACGAAAGAATCCCTGTAAGACGGGGGTGAGGCGGGAGCGGGCAGCTGTGGGAGGAAAGAAACACAAGCGAGGCATCGATCTCTCTCTCTCTCTCTCTCGCTCTCTCTCTCTCTTTCTCTCTCTCTCTCTCTCTGACTATATAATTGCGGGCCACTCGACAAGCTTTCGAAGCTTTCAAAGGACAACGGAACGCCGAGATTCTTATCACAAAAGCAGAGGACCATTACCCGTCCGCGAACTTATTTTGCATTATTCCGCGAAATAGCAGCGGTCTGCTCTTCTCGGTCGACTCGCTTCGATTCGTTGTGCCGCGAATTCGGGTCGATACTTTCGTTTCTTCGGCAGCTGTGCTCTGATTCGATGCGGTTTCTCGTGTGCTTGCGAAATATTTACATTGATCTTGTTATACTCGCCGGCACAATTGCGTTTGAACAAGATACCGTGGTAACTGGATTGCGGATTTTACTGTAAGTCTACATTTCTGGGAATTACGTTGCGAACATTATCCTTCTCCAAAATACGCGAGTAAAATAGGTTTCGCGAATGCTCTTCGAACATCGTTTTTACGATGTCCACTCTGGCAACAACTATCGAACATACGATCGTTGCGTTCAATATTTTTGAAGAAGTTCTAGCGATTTATAAAAAGTTTGTTTTTTAGTGGGAACACTCTACGTTTTTTAACTTGATATTTTTGTACTATTCCTTTTCAGATTTTCATTTGTTCCGTTCTGCCATTTAATCGTGAAAAAATACACGAAAAAATACACAGTACTTTGATTTTATTTACAACAGAACGCCCCCACCAAAAATAATTTCTCCGTCACCCCGGCGTCTACGAAACGCCCAGGAAACTCCGAATTCGCACACAGTCTCCCAGCGAAATCGTTAAAACGAGTCTATACGGCGAGGACAAATCGCCAGCAGCCAGTACACGAGATCCGACATCGCCGCGTTCGCAGAGCCCCATAAAAAGCAGTTTTCCCAAGTCGGCCCCGTAAGTGGCACATTAGAAGCACGGTCGTCGGGCCAGCCGGTAATTGCCCTAATCTCGAACACACAGCCTAATCTGGTAAGTGGCCGGACGAACACCTTCCATTCATTGATCGGCCGGCGACGACGACGTCGCCTCTCTCTAACAGACCGACCCGAGACGAGAAGAAGAGGAAACAACCGTATCCCGAGATTACCATATCAGAAACTGATTAAGACGTTGCCGAACAAGTCGCCGAGAGGTGTGCGGAAGCTTTCCCCATCAGGTTCAAACAAAGTGGTACACGGGGGCGCGCTGGCTCGTTAGAAACGACACAAAACTAATCATCGTTCTCCCCTACTCGGGCTGGACTCTCGGTATCGGGACGATCGCTCCCCCCCCCCCCCCCCCCTCCCCGGCGGCGCTCGGCTCGGGCCGACTCGGGCCGACTCGGGCCGTCGCTAATTGCGGCGAGCGGGCCCCGGTCGCCTTCTAAATGCAGGAAATAATGCATTTCGTGAGCCAGTCAATCGGTCATCTTATTACGCCGGGAACGAGTGGACGAGTAGGTATATGACTAAGGTGGTCGGATCGGGACCAGACAATTTAATTGTTCGAACTTAAATGGAGAGCAGCTGCCTTCTCCCGCCTAACAAGCCGGTAATAACCCGGCTCGCCTCTGTCCCCCCCTTCTCCCCACGAACCCCTCGCTCACCCTCGGGTTCCGTCCTCTTTCTCGGCCCGTGCTCCCGGCCCAGCCCTCTTCCCCTCGCCCCTCCCCGTCCCGCCGCCGCGGCCCTAACCGTGACGCCCGTGACCCTGACGTCGCGACGGGATTCACAAGCGTCCGAGAGAACCTCCTTCAGGGTCTATCCGTGAAACAGCAGGTGCTTCCGTCGCGGAATGCCCGGGGAACGAGCGGCGCGCCACGCTCGCGCTGTCTTCTCTTCGTCGTTCACTAATTCCGTCTTAATCAGCAGGCTGCCCCCACCAAATTCCAAACAGCTACTCTCTTTTTCTTTTGTTCGCGTTCTCTCTCTCTCTCTCTCTCTCTCTCTCTCTCTCCCTCTCTCTCTCGCTCGTTCGCTCGCTCCCTGCTCCTTTGATCCCGTCCCGTGGGACGAAGACGCGGAATCGGCCGTACGAAAGTCGACGGGATAATCTCCTCAGATTCACTCGGACACGGCTTCTTGTCGGGGATTCGGCCCGGGAACGGACCCACCGTTGCGTCATACGACAAGTCGGATCGTTAACATTCGGGAAATAGGCTGGAAACGGCCCCTTACGAAAGCTCCGGGCCAGAATTCGTTCCGATGGGTGCTGCGGTTCGCCCGGGCGATCCAAGTTCCGTGAGCCTTCAGGATTATATTGTTTGGGACAGCGGGTTTGATCTGGGCGTTCGGGGAATGCGAGAGGATTTTAGAGGTTGAGTCACGTGAAATACCTCGCCATTGATGTCGAAGATGACCGAATTCAGTATCGAGCAAGCATGACGACAGCAAGTATTCACAAAATTACGAATTTCCTTGAGAACTTCGAGAGTCTTCGTGCATTTTCGTAGAATGTATGCAGCATGGGATCAATTTTTATTTGCTTGACAATTGTCTGAATCGTCCTCCCCCTGCAAACGGCTGATAAACGAACCTAAAGACCACCATCGCTAAATCGTTACCGGAACAAAGGCTCGGAATTACAGTAATGTCTCCATTACCGTCGCTCAGATTGTCCACTAAATTGGATAATTTGGGAAGAGGAGATACGATTACTCGAGAGCCTTGCGGCTCGTTTTTATAATCGTGGACAATTTATAACTATAAAAATAAACCGCAAGGCTCGAATAATCGTATCTCCTCTTCCCAAATCGTCGATTTTAGTGGACAATCTGAGCGCCAGTAAGGGAGACATTACTGTATCGCGATTGACAACGTGGGAACGGAATAAAATATGGATCCGTATCGAGTGGTGATCGCGGAGGTCAGGCCCGCCGTTAAAATCCATCGCTGACAAGATCGAGGCGATCGGAAACGATGGGCGAGGTGGATCTGCCCCGGCGGGACGGGCTGCCATGTTTCACAATGCCCTCGCAAATAAGCACGTGTAATCTCCTTAAATAAACCGGGGGACATACTAAGTACGATCCGAGGAACGACCACAATGAGCGCAAATTGTCGGTTTAAATCGAACGCGTAAAAAGAAGAGAAAAATATGGCGCGGCCTGGCCGTGAAAGAGAAAGAGGGAGGAGGAGGAGGAGGAGGAGGAGGAGGACGAGGAGGAGGGAATCGTGACGAACCACTCTCGAAAATGGCGGTCGCGGGTTGAGCAACGAGCGTGCAATGGTAACAGGGTGGAGGATCGCGGGTACACGTAAGAACAGCGTCGTGGGGCACGCCGTGATGGCCGAGGTGGAGCGAAGGGGAGCAGGAGGGGGCAGAAGCTCGTTGGGTGCTCGGGGCCACGTCCGCCATATTTTATTACTTAAACGGCATGCCGGGTAGGTTGTTTGTTGGTTAAACAAGGAATTAATGCCGCGGTAATCTGTCATTATGGATACTCGTGCAGGAGGACCCGTGGTTGCGCGCCGTTCTCATCTTACCCTTCTCTTCTCTTTCTCTCTCTCTCTCTCTCTCTCTCGGCATTTCTCTCTCTCTCTCTCTCTTCGCCTGTTGCCTCGCCTCCTCCTTCCACTTGCAACCACCGTTTCGCTCTGCTCCGCATAATTTCCGATCGGATCCACGAAAAAAAAGGAGCAAGCAGGAAGAAAGTGAAATAAAAAAGGGGGCTGGAATGGGAGCGACAAAGAGCGGATCGCAACGCGTCCCGCTTGATACGCACGAAGTGTGCCATTCGAGGCGGCGATGCCTTCGGCGATCCATCATCGAAAATGCCACGGAATGAATAATGGACGAATCAGTGTCGCCGGCGGAGTTTGCGAAACGTCTCCGGATGAATCGCGGGGACACGCATTTACGCGGAACTCGAGGATCGATCGATCGGCCCTATACCGCTCTCGTACCCGCAACGATCCCCGCCGAAAGCCGTGCCAGCAATTACCGGACCCCTCGATGGATGTGTCGCGATAATAATCGACTGTCGCTCGGCATCTCCGGCGGACCCGGTATTATTCAATCGTCGCTTATTAGGCTTTATTAGGACGAGCGCCGAAACCGATACTGCCTCTCGCCGTTCTTCAAAAATATTGAGGAGTTAAGTGGGACCAGACGGTTTCTCATTGTACGAAGAAAGTTTTCGTGCATGGTTCTGCGTCGTTTTGATTGGACAAATTACTTCAGCGCCGATTTTGTTCCGCGAAATTAAGGATTTACTCTGTACGATATCGAAAGATGGATTTTACACATTTGTGACGAAAAGAAGCGGGCGTGTTAGCAGCAAAATTAAAAGAATTGAAAAGCATCGATTTATTAATCTAATTAAACCCTGGTGTTTCGCTGTGCTGAAGACAAGAATTAAAGAATATTAACAGTGCTTATAGCGTCGGTATCTTGCAATTAGTGCAAAAAACTTTGATTCCGCGTGAAGTCGTCGTTATCACATTCAGCCATCGCAGTATCGCGTGATATTTCCTGCTCTTAATAAAAAAGCGTTTACCCGGCTCGTTTTACTAAAAAAAAAAAAAAAACAGTTAGTTAAAGGAAGAAGCAGACAGTATGTATTATTATTATTATTATTATTACAGCATAGAGATCGACAATCGACTCGGGGTATTATTGAATAACGCAAAGAATCTCGTATTTGCGTGCAATTTCAATTTCATTACCACGGAAAGAATTCGCAACCATTTATTTCTAATACAATAATAGTTTCACATTGTGCCACGGAGATATCAGTGCGCAAAATTAAATAGAGAGAATAAATAGCGGATAAGGGTGATTTTATGCCACACAAGGGTCGCCAGCGATAAGCGCATGAAGGGAGAAAATACTCAACGTTATATTTAAGGAATTCCAAGATTGAGAACGTTTCATGCGGCGAGATTTCTAATCGCGCAAAGAGGAAAAACTTCTTCTTTTACTTGCTCGCCAGATATTCGAAGAATTCGCGAAATGTTTTACCCAGCGCCGCTATCGAAAGAAGAAATTACGGGCTGTCGCGAGTTTCGTGCGAAGCAAATAAATCGCCGCTTCTTGTTCCATTTAAAGCACTTAAGGTAGAAGAACGTCTCGCGTATGAAGCTTAGTAAGCATACGAAGATAAGAGGCAACGAATAAGTTGAGCTTACTTGCGCATTGTAACACGATACAGGACAGCTGCCGTGATTCTTGTTGCTTATCCAGCGACGAACAAACTACACGTATTGTGCCGCAGACGGAGATAGAAGCGGTACAATATCTACCTAGTCAGAAAACAAACGAAACAATTTTGTCGATTGCCGCACCTGTTATTCGTACGTCACGGCACGTTCTGTTCTAGGCACACTTTATTTTTGTAAAAGCAAATGCGGGCGAATGCGCATCTTATTCGTGACAAACTGCACGAACTGTTGGGAAAGGTTGGAGTCAAGCAACCGTGCCGATTTGGCTTACATAAAGACATAAATAGCTCCATTGAGTGAATTGATATGAACGTATGAGTGGAATGCATGGATTATACTAGCTTTGTAAACAATAATCCGTCGTCATGCTGAATATTGTGAATCAAGTCTGATTGCTAGCCGCAAAACTGAATTCAAATTACTAGACTGCGGATTTTATGCATTTACAATAAAAATGAGTAGGTATAATTTTAAACAAAGAAAATGTTAAAAGAAAATTTAAGGACATCTTTATTATTATCTGCATTACTTGGAACATATTGAAATTATTAAAGAAATTTTTATCTGACTCATCTTTGTTGCAAATGATGAAGATAAGTTTTATTTTGCGTGAAGATCCGCACTATAGTTATATAGGACATGATTTACATTAATCAGGTGGTTCGTATAATAGAAGTCCACCAGTCTCCCGCCGCTGATTATGATTTCTCGCTCATTCGATATAAGTTTGCGTCATTCAAACGGATTCAATTCAGGATAGAGTTCAGTTAATCGGACATTGTTAAAATTTGGCGCATATAAAAAGAGCTCCGCTGGATTATTAAATAGATGGTTCCATTAAAATGCGACTTATACTGGATCTAGTTAAATTAATAACCATTCGAGAATCTCGAAAAATTCGATCTGGCATCCAAGAATTTTCCACAGACTCAACATAATCCCGCGTCCTCTGAATCCAGGTAAAATCTGCCGCACTCGTTACAATAAATCAACAGGATCACAATGCCACGTGTCAATGGTCATCGAAGCTTCGTCAAAACATGAAATCTTTCTAATTCGACTCCTCGAGTGTCAAGGTTATATCCCTTTTTCGAGGTTCCACGAGAAGGTATCGGAACTATCGCAATCAGACTCGAGCCAGCGGACTCACAATATACTTCATCCCATCTCTATCGGCCGACTAGAACGGCCGGCGGGATCGCCGTGGTTGGTCTCTCGTCGAGAAAAAAAAAGGAAAAAGGAGCGTAGTGGAAATTGCTGTAATGGCTACGCCACTGAAAGCCGAACAGCTCGTCGACAGCGCAGAAAAGAGAGAAAGAAAATGGCAGGCGATCAGCATCTTCCCTTCGAGCGTTCGACTGCATGAAACCGTGTGCTACCCTTCTCTCTCTCTCCCTCTCCCTCTCTCTCTCTTTTTCTCTCTTTCTTCGCGTTTCTCTCTCGCCATTATCCCGGGTCTTCAAGGGTCTATACGATTCCAGTCGCGATCGTCTGGTGTCGTCGAGAATGAAAGTTCCACGTTTCCCGTGTCCCGATCGATTTCAATGGGACGCGGGCCCGTTTCGGGCCACGGGCATGCAAGGTTGTACTTTGCCGTCGATGTTACGTGTATTAACGGGCACAAAAGACTAATATTAGACGCTCGTAATGCCCGTTCGCGAGTCTGTCGGGAAACAATGCTGGTCCGGGAGAGGCTTGGGAACCTGCGCTCGTAGGAAGAGACTGTCGGGGGTGCTGATAAAAATTCGAGACATTGTGGGATTGTTCGACGATGTACCGAGAAGGTGGGCGCCAGGATGATGCGCCTTTATTCAAGGGATCCCGTGGACCTCGAGGATTGTGTTCGGTTTCACGATGGAACCTTTGAGCTGCTCCTTATTTAGAATTCTATTAGGTTTTGCACGGCTGAGAACTCGATGAAATTTTCTATTTTCTTCTTTTTTTATTTAACCCCTTGTACTACCTGTAATTTTCATTAACATCGATATCAGATTTGAATTAATCTATTGGCACATTGTGCGCGGCTCATTAGCGTGCCGATTAGCGTACGCGTAACTTGTAACATGTCTGTCACAAAGAATTTCTTTGCGAGCTGTTGGTTACTTAGCTGTCGATACGCTCTGCTACTAATCTCAACGTTGATTTCCGATATCTTCTGAATGCTATTAAAAGGTTTCTTTATTTTTAACACAATCTGAGAAAACACAGGTTCGTGAAAGAACTGTTTAAAGTGCCACTTTTTACAGCAATGATGCGAACTTTATGCGTTTCTGCTATATAACAATAGAATGAATCAGATCACTACTTTATATCCGCTACGGTCTTCCACAGACCTTCTAAAAAAATGTTTGTTTGGTTTATTTTGCTATAATTGTTATAATATTGTTAAGAGGATGTGAAATTATAACAGTAATCCGTTTCGAGATGGAATCGAAGGAAATAGTTGTCGACGAGAAGAAGATCAGATCTTGATTGTATTTACACTTGGTCATAAATAAGTAATAGAGTACTCCTGTACCTAATAATAATATGTCATTTAATAAATAAATATGTTCACTACTACACTAAACAATCCCGCTAAATCTGCCGAGCGCCAAAATTGAGTATATTGTGTTGCTTTATAAGAATAACAGGACTGAACTTACACAAATTTCTCGCCACTTCTATCTTAATGTATGAACAGAGAGACATTTGTTCAATTATTATCTATGAAAGTGTCCTCGCGATTAAAACGAATTTAAGAGGAAAAATATGAGACGTGTGATTTTGATCGCTGGAATAGGTTCGGTGCTGAAAGGCCGCAATATCTGTCGGAATCTCGCAGTACGCAGAAACCAAGTAACATCGATATCAAATTTGAATTAATCTATTGGCACATTGTGCGCGGCTCATTTCTAACAGGTTTGCTGGTGTAGTTTTAGAAATCTGTTCGAATTATTAATACGCTATGAACTTTTATCTTTGATTTTCCTTTCTCTTGCATCTGATCATGAAATATGCCTGCAATATCTTCCCACCAAAAGCCATTATTTCATAAATTACTGCTACTTTATGCAAAGAGAGATGCGCTTCCTACGAACAGTATACGAAAAAAAGAAAACGTTCGCTGCGGCAACGTAACATTAATCTTTAGCCGTAAACGAAACATTGAGTCGATATTAAATTACATTTTATAAATCTCGAGGATTTAATGATGCAAAAACCGGAATGTTCAAATATCTCGTTATAATCATACTCGTCTAAGTTCCTTGGCGTTTCGCGGATCCCAACTAAAAGTTCATCCGCCTGTATCGCTGTAAAAAAGAAAAGTAAGTTTCAGCCGTAGCATTATAACAGCTTTAATAAAGCAGAAGTAATTTATTTAATGAGACATTAAAAATTTACATTGTACGATACCGAAGTAACTCGTTTAACGAGGCGAGCCAAGAAGGAATACACTATGTTCCTAAATGCCGCGATGCACCATCCAAAACTAATTGTTACCCGAAGCCGGACGATTTTGCCAGAAATAACACGGCGGTCGGCGTTTACGAGAGGAAAGTACAGCCGGACAGACGTTCGGGTCCAGTTACGCGGGCAAAAATCTCTTGACGTCGGAAGATTGACCACCGGAAGCAAAATAATTATAAAGCTTCTACGGCGCGGAGCGAAAAAATGGACCCAGATATGTATATCGGCGTGCCGGAGGGCGGAGCCCGATCGAACTTTATATTTAACCGTTTTCTGAAAACTTTCACGAGCCGCGAGCGCATAAAGACCAGCGGGTCTACTAATGAGTGGTGCTCGAAATCTGCGAAACGAGCCGCGCGGCCATTGAAATTGGCTGCGATTGGCGAGTACACATCGAACTCGATCGCATGCCCATTAAGTAGAACGGTGAAATGGTAAACCGAGCCGGGGAAGTTGGATCGTTCACGGAAGCGAGGGCACGCGCATCGGCGCGTATCGACGTACGCGCCGGAAAAACCGCGGCAATCTCGCGGATTACTCGTCGCTCTTTACTCGGCCCTTCCTACCCCCCCTTCCCTCCCCTGTGTAATTGCTCTCTGAGTGCACCGGGATACGTGGCGACAGGTATTTCCTGCGCTTCTTGCCGGGTCCCGGCGATTCCTCTTCGAGTGCGCGTCTGCCCGTCGATGGCGATCCGCCGTTCGATCGCCCGGGAAAATGTAGATTGCGACGCAACTACGGTCTTCGGCCGATCACTTTTTTCCCCCCGATGATCGATCCGAAATTATATACCTGCCTGGTCGAGATACGCTGATCTTGCGGTAATAGAAATTCGACTCGCTCGCCTCTCATCTGCTTTAGCTGATCATTCGCTTCCTTCGAGTCGCGATCTTCTGTAATTGCTGGCGATAAGCTTCGGCGAGTTATTACTAAATTAGGGATAGTTGCGACAGTGTATGGTTTCATGGTTGATACAGTTAGAGACGAAGTGTTTATCGAGGGGAATCTCGCGAGGATAAACGTTGCGTCTTGTTGAATTAACAGATCCCAGGTATTCGTGTAAGCGGTTATGTTCATGCTTTGCGGAGAACCGAAGGAGGAAAGCCCGCGATGCGATATTATAATTGCATCGCGGATTTGTATGCAAAATAAAAATTGTCCGCATAAAGCGCACCATACAGGAGGTCATTGATTTTCATTCGGAATAATTTTAATCAGTTGAATATAATAATTTCTAGTTTCTAATTTCTTAAATGTTTCCTTTTATGCGTTCGATGTACCGATGTTTGTTGTAAATGCATAAAATCCACAAGTAAGTGGTAATATTCATAAGAGATTTTAATTACAGCGAGATTAGACACTTTTTAATATATCGGAATTATGAAGATGACTGTATAAGTTGCTAGAATTTCCTCTAAATATTATATTGGTTGGTCGCACTTTCCCCGAAATTGATACCAAATTTTCCCAATCAAATTTTTTCATTCCCATTTTATATATTACGTATATAAACGTCTTATTGTTATATTTTTCCATATATGACGAGATTTATCATTGTTCATGCAAATATATCAAATCATTAGTCTAGTACATTTGACGAATGAAATTAAATTCCACCAAGCACGATTATGTTATTCAACACAACCGATTTGTCGACCATTTTATTGAACTGTAATCTGTCGAATAAATTTGTCGAATACAATTTTATCCGACTAATATCTCGAATGAAATGTTTTTCAAGTAACGTTTCGAGTAAATTCTCCGAATAAATTCTTCGATAAAATTTTATTCGATAAAATAATATTTTTTATTATTAACAGCGTTCAAATAAATTCAGCAAATTCGATAAATAAACTAGCGATTAAATTCTACGAATAAAATTTCATTCGTTATTCGTTATTTTAATCGAATGTGCCCAAGGGGTGATTTGGGCATCCCTTATCAAGAACGATCGAAACAAAAACCGAGAAACGATTAACAATAGCTCTGAGACTGGCATTAAGGATCGCCGTCCCCTTGTCAACAAAAATATCGCCCGGTCCCGTCAAGCTCCAGGATCGGCTTAGAAGGAAAAAGACGGTCGCACGAAGCAATATCAACCGTATTTACTCGTTAGGGGTAAATTTATCGATAAAGTCGTCGTTAGGGACTCCACCGCGTATGGTCTGGTCGTTGATATTCCCCGGACGAAAATAGAAGTTCCTCGGCCCGTCCTTTGTTAAGATTTACTCGAGGACCGGCCGCCGCGTGATAAATTTCGATTACGTGGCCAAGCGCGCGGGTCCTTCGAAAGGGGTTGCGCAGTGGCAAGTATGAGCGCGTGTGTGCGGCCTATGTGTGTGTGTGTGTGTGTTTGTGTAGTCGCGCGACCGGTGTCGGTGACCGGAATAATTAGGATCAACGGAAAGAAAATATCTAAGCCCGTCACGTAACCTGCAGGTTTTCAAAGGAGCAGCACCCGGCACGAATGTATTCACAGTGGGGTGGTCCGAGCGTGCGGCGAAGAGTCAAAAGACATTACCACAAAAGCCCACGGAAACGGCCCTTCAAAAGGAGCGGTCCCGCGTCTTTTCGCTCACAATTAGGAAGCCGGATTAGTATAATGAGTTTTCCTGCCGTTTGCGTCCGAGGGATGCGTCGCGTTCGGACTCCTAAACGTCGACCCGAAACCGCTGCTCTCCACGCTAAGATTGCGGCAAGAATTGGCCGAACTTTTCTGCGGGGGTGGTTTTCATAGTCGCGAATGAGATTTCATCGGTCGGAACTCGCTCTTCGTGGAAACTGCTTTTTTTTACCGGGGTGGACATTGCGTGCTTTAAATATTGTTCTCTCTCTCTCTCTCTCTCTCTCTCTCTCTCTCTCTCTCTTTCTCTCTCTCGCTAAATTAAGCCTTTTGAAGTCAAAGTTCAGTAAAATAACAGAGGAAAGTAGTTTTCAAAAAAGCAAACTTTCAAAATTTTTTACTTGATAGTTTTATACACTGCGCAAAACAATTATAGCATAGAAATATTTTAGATAAAAATCGGCCAACTTTGGCTGACGACAATGCCGCGAAAAATCATCGTTGGATGATGATTATGTTTTCAAATTAATGCTTGAGATCTCTACTTTAAGATAGTATTTCTCGTTTTTAAGTTCGATGTAACCTTACGATTGTAATCCTCTAAATGCGAGGCCATGTTTGTCATATTGAATATTGCGAATTTTGACGAAATGCGCGAATTTTGTAAAATTTTTTTCAGAGAAATCGTTTGCAGCCGAATGAAGTTTAATCATTTTCCGCTTTAATTTGAAAGAAAGGAGACGTCGCTCCGATTTTTTCCGCAGTAACCCTTGTATTTTTGTCAGGTGCCGCCAGATTTATCGTCAGTCGAAATTGGTCAATTTATATCCGAAACTGTCTGTGCTATCATTTATTTCGGCAGTATATTTTCGTGCTTTAGATGTAAATTTATTTATGGCGATACAAGAAAGGCGAGGTCTGTAGCAATTTTATTCTTGAAAACGAAACTTTTTGCGTAACAATTTTATATTTTTATGCTACAAATATAAATTGTGATTCGAAAAAGCAGAAATCTATAGGAATTTTGCTGATTCAACAGACACTGAACAGACATTTTAAACAGAAATTTCAAACATATCTGTTTCCATGTTAATTTCAATTGAAATCGAAATGTCTATTGAAATTAGTAAAAACGTTTCGCGATGGAATATTATTATACTATATCTGAAAGTAGTTTGAAAACGTCTTTCGAGCTAATAATCCCAAAACGAGTGGTTAACCTTTTCAGGATTTATTCCAGAAGTTGCAAAACTGTGTACACAACGCGATCCGAAGCTAAATTGTTTATTTCTCCAATTATTTAGCTTTTTAATACATGATCCGATTCCTTGCAAAATAAAGGTTAGCGCTTTGATAAAGTCCTGGTCCGGAAATGGAAAAAATCGGCAACCCTTGATTGTTAATTTCGAACCTTCAAAAACCGATTGAAAACGCGGCACAAAGCATTGAAAGTGTATCGATCCCGTAATTAATTTTCCTCGGCTAATGCGTTCGGGAAAAACGTGTTGTTGAAACAAATCGCAGTTTTGCAACGATTTTTACGGCAGATTGATGTTCGTCGATTGCGTGTGAGAACACGAGAGTCCGGGTTACCTGAAACTTTATTAAAAAATGTCGGACACTTGCAATAAAAAATAATGGACTTTTTCGAATGACGTATGCGTGGCGGGCACGCGTAATCGAACGATGATCGTCAATTTTCGTTGTCGCGGCGGAATTCGGAAACATGGTAACTCAAAGGGCTATCGAGAATATGTATTTCGATCCGGAATTCGATGGCGCGTCACCGGCGGCGGCGGCACGACGTTACAATTCCGTGGACTTTCATTTCACGCCCGGCCAACAAATGTCCCGTGGCACAGCTGTTTTTGACAAATCCTGTAATCATATTTCATCCCCCTGGCGAAAGTTCGCCGGCGGAACAGCTCGGATTCAACGTTTTTGAACACGAGGGTTAGAGAATCGCGGGATTCTGCGACGTTCTCTAGTTTATTTTCTTCGCTCGCTGTATCGCGACGGCGACGGGAATCGGAAGAATCGCTTAGGTTCCGGTCGGTTTGCTCGTCTCGAATTTTCTAATAATATACTGAAACCTGACGTATGTGGGAACTTTCGTGAAATATGTCGACACCAGTCAAGCAGAAACCCTCGAATCTAGAAAAACAAACTGTTCCCCCGCTGTTAGCGTCGCTGCCGCGTTCGGCTCGAAAAACAAATACGGGATTATGTGGAGTAGGCGAGAGAGATACATCTCACGAGAAACGGATCCGTGCCGATTAGCGTACGTGTACATAGTACTAGTGTGAACTTGTAACACGTCTGTCACAAAGAATTTCTTTGCGAGCTGTTGGTTACTTAGCTGTCGGTACGCTCTGCTACTAATCTCAACGGTTTCCGATATCTTCTGAATGCTATTAGAAGGTTTCCTTATCTTTAACACAATCTGAGAAAACACAGGTTCGTGAAAGAACTGTTTAAAGTGCCACTTTTTACAGCAATGATGCGAACTTCATGCGTTCCTGCCATATAACAATAGAATGAATCAGGTCACTACTTTATATCCGCTACGGTGTTCCACAGTCCTTGAAAAAATGTTTGTTTGGTTTATTTTACTGTAATTGTTATAATATTGTTAAGAGGATGTGAAATTATAACAGTAATGCGTTTCGAGATGGAATCGAAGGAAATAGTTGTCGACGAGAAGAAGATCAGATCTTGATTGTATTTACACTTGGTCATAAATAAATAATAGAGTACTCCTGTACCTAATAATAATATGTCATTTAATAAATAAATATGTTCACTACTACACTAAGCTAACCCGCTAAATCTGCCGAACGCCAAAATTGAGTATATTGTGTTTCTTTATAAGAATAACAGGACTGAACTTACACAGACTTCTCGCCACTCCTATCTTAATGTATGAACAGAGAGACATTTGTTCAATTATTATCTGTGAAAGCGTCCTCGCGATTAAAACGAATTTAAGAGGAAAAATATGAGACGTGTGATTTTGATCGCTGGAATAGGTTCGGTGCTGAAAGGCCGCAATATCTGGCGGAATCTCGCAGTACGCAGAAACCAATCGCTGAAAACAGAGAATTTGCATAAAAATCGGACGTCTGGCCCGGACCCAGGAGTTCGCACCTGCCCCATCGAATCGTGCCGAACACGCAGAGCAGCGCGAACAAGCCGTCGGGCTCGGGCCGGTGAATTAAACATCCCTCCTATCCGGTCTGAAATTCGCTAAAGGATATATACGACTGGTGCAAATCGCGGGGGTCGTCGTCGTCGTCGTCGACGGCAGCGGCGGCGCGAGAAAAAAGGCAGGGGCTCGGCTCCGTTTCATCCAGTTTTACGATGCAATATATTATTACCGTTTCCTATTATCTGGCTCGACGCGGGCCGGCGCGGCGCGGGTGGCGCTGCGAGAGAGGAGGGCCGGAAAGACGACTCCGGGGACCACGTGCGACACCTTGCCCTGGAAAACCGGCGGGTGTCCATTTGTAAAGTCCGGTCGACTCGTAAATCCGCGGCGGCTTCCATCTTCGTCGAAGAGGGACGATGAAACGAAACAGGAGGGCGGAGGGCCGGAGAGACGGGGCGAGACGGGGGTCGGCGAAGATCGCGGGGAAACGGGACGAGAAAGATGAGGACCGAGGTCTGCCGGAGCACGGGGAGGAGAAGCAGGAAAAGAAGGTGGAGAAGGAGGAAAAAGGGGAGGAGACGGTGGGAGGCAAAGGGAAGAAATCGACGCAGGTTGCGTGCGGGTGGTCCCCTGCGGCATAGGTTGATCGCAGAGACGTCACGCGTTTTTACCCGGTTCTTAGGACGCTTTCTTCGTCGATTCCCTCGATTTTCAGACGATCAGGGGCGGCCAAGGGGGGCCCATCTTCGCGCAAGAAACCCACGGAACCTCGATATACGTTAATCGCGCGAAATGGAACCCCGTTGTTTCGTTTCGTCTCAGCAAACTCTTTTTGCGAACTCGGTCGCCGGGGCCCTATCGGTTTTTGCGCGGTGTCTCCTCCTCGCCGCGCCCCCCCTCCGCCTCGCCCACCGTTTCGAAATTCGTTATTAAAGGAATTCCACCGAGCTGACGCCAGGAACACGTCCCTTCGAACAGGAGATTCAATTGTCGGCGGTCACGGTGGATTTAGGTTGCGGAGACTGGTTATCGTTGACCCCGGCAATTTAATCTCGAGCCGACAGATCAAAATATTTGTATTGCTTTGAACTCGGTGGGAAATGGTGAGGTTGGATATTTTAGTTTGCGGTGTGAGAAACAAGAAGATCTCTCTGAGAGAGATCCGGGTCCAATAGAAACGATCGAGATCCGATAGAGTTCAATGTAAAAGGTTCGAGACCTTTATGACCTCTTTTGTATTACTAAAATGTAATACGTTGTACCTTAGAACGAAATACATGCTCAAAAGAGTTCTGCACATCTTCCCGAAGTCCGATAAAGCGTATTCTACCGAATATAGTTCCATACAATAGATCAGAGATGCCTACGATCTCTTTTGATCGATCGGAATTATAACGGAGGAGTTTAACCCTTTAATCACATTGTTAAATTTGTAGAATTATTTTAAACCGAATTACAGTCGCATAACACGAATATAATAATGAAGTCATCCAAATAACACGAAAAGAAGATATTCTGCTATGCTTCCTTGGTTTAAGCACTCGAAGGGTCAATATGGTTTGCAACCCCAAGGTCTTATGGTTGCTTCCACCTCAATTTGGTACGGATTTAGGTGTAGGCTAAATAGGCTGTAGCCTGGGGCGGCAATATTTAGGGGGCGGCGATTTTTTAGGAAAATTCCGCTTTAGGTTATTTATTTTACGATAAATATGTAAATAATAATAACAATATAAACATATATTATAAATATGATTATTACTGATTATTACGAATTGAACAAAAAAAAGTATTAATTATTTCCAATATATTATATTACATTTCATCTGGTGGAGATCCGACATCTTGTTAACACGCAAAAACGTTCAGATAATAAATAATATATATGTTTTCATAAGAATGCTAAATGTAGTATTTTAAATGCTTCACGATCACCCTTACTCTTACCTTTTCTTTTGATCGCGGGACGGCAAAGATATGTTAGAAGACAATCCTTAGAAGCAGATTAAAAAAACAGACAAGACATTTGATAATTCGATGACGCAAAATAACTGGCGCGGTCCGCGCCGGGGGGAAGATTTTTCGCGAGCGATATTCGCGGGATCGTTTCCATTAGCGAGTAGATGGAAAATACGCGTGTAAATTCACCGGGAGCATTTGCGAATCGCTAGGAGCGGGCGAAACAGTTTATACGGGAAGCTTTAATGCAGGATGAAATTGCTGTGCAAATGTTGCTTCTTTGTCACGCGACGAGCCACCGTTAAACTGGAACAAGTATTTCAAGAGTGGCTGGTTCGTCACAGCCACCTCGCCGTTTCTTCCACGGACCTTTTTCCCTCGTTTTCCGGCCGTGTTCTCCCACGCATCGATCCGCCTCGGCTCGCCGGAAACGCGACGTCTCCGACGTCGATTTCATTTTGCTTCGCTGGCAAGGCCGTGTCACGTTTCTCTTTCTCTTCGCGCCCGGCCGCCCCCTTGTTTTCTCACTTTCCTCTGTTCTTCCCCTCTTTCCCCCGCGTGTCCTTTTGACGCGGAGTTTTTGTCCGCGGCGAAAAATCGAACGAGACGAACTGGGTCGCGGGGTGATTCGGGCCCATTAGCAACACCTATAGATTCCGCGGTGCTTTCGGGGACGAGGAGGATCCCCCGGTGAGCAGAATAAACTTGACGGTCCATTAAGACGTCGCGGCGACGCGGAACGGGACGCTTCAGGTACGCGTTTACCGTTTCGGGGAGGAATTACGAGCGTCCTGCGGAAAAACGACGCCGAGACCGCGACAGCGAACCAGACAGAAGCTAAGTGCCAGCTTTTTTTTTATTATTATTTGCAGGATCGCTGCTTTTAATCAAAGTTCTCTTTGTGCACAGACGCGGCGTGGCACTCTCGAGGATTTATTTGCGTTTTCAGGAATCGATAGCGACGCGTGAAACTATTAGGAAAATTGGACACCATTTGATCTCTGGTATAGCTGAAAATACCGTCGATTTTTATGAAAACTGGCACTAGAATTTTTACGATTTTTTAGAAGCTCTCGGCAAGATCGAGAATGTTATCAAGTTTTAATTAATTCCAGTGCTCCCCTGGTTACCTTAATTTTTGATATAAATTTTTCAGAAATCATTGTTAATTATCTTCGTATAACTGGTAGAAATCTGAAAGATACATCCGATCTTCATTAAAATGCAATTTGACTGCTGTTTCAGTAGCAGAAGTCACGTAGAATCAAATTTTAGTCAATGAATTAACACAGGTTTTTATTATCTTTACCGAATGAATTTTGCAATTATGGACATTCAGGTTTACGATTTAAGAGATTAATTTACAATACGAGCGACAAGGTATAACAACGAAAGTTAACAACGTTTGGGAATTTTTTCGCTTTGCTCTAAAATAACTTCTGAAAATGAAAATTTCAATAGAAAGATCTTCAGTCTACCAATTACTCTGTTATCCTTCTCCCGCCTCACAGATCCTAACCGAGTTAGAATCACCGACTCTATTACCATAAAAATTCCTATTTAAGTTTGTACAAAAAATTATACCACTTATGCATGACTGGCGTAGCAGCCAGTTTTTTCATTAGTTACTAACACTGAAAATGGAACTGATTCTTGTGCAAATATCAAACGGTTCTATCTACAGACTTTTACGAGATTTCAACAAATATGAAAAATGTTCGATTATCCAAAAAATACTAGGAATTTTTATAAACATAGAATTGCTACGCAAAATGCTATCGATCTCCAAGACGTCATTAGTGAAATCGAAAACGTTGTTAATTCTTATCTGAACGACTATCGGGTATCGAAAGATTGCTTCAATTTTTACGAAGCGTAAAATTGAAAATATTGTCAATTCTACACTTATCCTACAAATGCTGCCAATTCTTAGAAAATCAATACTAATATTAACCATGGAACGATACCCTGTTTCTTCAAACTGTAAAATGTTGGATCTATCTAACAATATGATAAAACATTTACTACAACAATTTCGAGCATATAAATTAAGATTACAGAATCCATATATTCCAAAAATGTTAAATATGTGAATAATTTGTTCAGGTCATAAGAAACTGTAAAGTACCATTACTGATATTAAAACATAATTCGATTTCGAATAAGCCAACACTAATATTACAAATAAAACCTATCTTTAACAAATATTAAAAAATATTAAATATTAAACCGATCTTGGATAAGCCACGCTAACGTCAGAAATAAAACCAATCTCGAATATAAACCACCATTAACATTAAAAAGAAAACCGATTCCAAATAAACCACGACCAATATTAAAGATATAAGCTATCTGTTTGATCATAAATGCTAGCAATTTTAACGGAACGAGTTCTAATTATCCTAAAAATACCACCTACGAGAGCGCTGACTCGAAAGATCCCAAGAACAGCGACGCTGTCGCAGATCCTGACGAAAACTCCGATGGAACGCGGTCGCAGGAGGGTCTCGTTTCGCACGATTTTTGAATTTCTGCCGGGATTCGGTGAAACGCAGGACGCTGCCGTTGGCTGTCAGGATAAAAGCGGCTGATCGTCGGAAACCGCCTGAAAAAGCCGAAGGTCGGCTACCGGCGGATGAGCGAGACAAATCGCGGTCCGTCCGGCCGCTCGAAAGCGTGACGATTAACGCTCTCGTTGCAATGGGAGCCCATCGAGGGAAAAGGTCGGCAAGCTGCGTTCCAAATACGCGTGAAGTCCCTTGGATCCGCGGCGAGGGCGACAAAGGCCGGCAGCGTCCATTCGACGTGGATCCCCGTTATTTGAACGGTCCGGTACCGGGAACCCGTTAAACTAACAAGAGACGAGCACCGCGACGCTACGTGCCGCGAAAATTCGAATTTTCTCGAAAGTTCTGCCGGACCGTGGCCGAGCACCACGTTCCGCGCAGATGTCAGGTGATTCTTGCCGAAGAGAATTCGCGTTGGACAGCGGAGAACCTAATCCGGTAGGAAAATGACGTTTCGGGAAATGAATTCGGTCCCACTCGAATTTTTGATGAAAATGATCGATATATGGCCATAGTCGTCGGAAAGGGAAGCGTGGAAGCGATGGAACAGAGGCCGGCGATGTTAAGGAATAACAATGTGAATTAATTAGTATTACGAGCTTGTATTTTACTGCGAAAGAAGAGCCAGATTGCATAATTAGCAGGTCGGCCGAGAGCCGGCGTTTGTAAAAGTTTCACAAAGTCAAAGCAGCTTTTTTAATGAAACGTGAATTTACAAGCGTGCAATATCGATGCCGGCAGTTATTCTTGCGACCTACTTGACGCCCGGGGGCTATTACATTTGGCTTGTAAATTCCGGTTTATTAAACTCCGATGGTTCACTGGGCCACGTACTACACCAATAATCTAATAATTTATAATATTATTACGTTATAAAAGCACGTGTGCAGGCTTCTCCCATATACCTATCGCGAATACTTCGGAAAGTAGGACGTTATCAATTACATCGTACATCTCTGAAAAACGAAAATTACACCATATTTCTTCCGCCGAGTATCGGAAAACCGCTTTCGGTTATATTGCGCGTTCTAGTAAAAATATAAATTTATAATATCGAATCAAACGGCAAGGCGAGGACGCCCGCAAGGATCAAACGTTATAAATTTCTCACCGTAGACAATGAATTGCTTCGATTGCGTGGAATCGTTGCAGTTGTTCAGGCTGCGCAAACTGCGTCGAATGAAATTCCGCCAGAAAATAACAAAAAAAAGGAAAACCCTCGAGTTTCTGGCCCGGGAAACACCGCGCGTTCCATCTTCGAGCGTATTTAGAGCGGCGATCGGACGTCGGACGCGTTGAAACATGGAACTTTTTTGTAACCTGTCGATCGCGACCGGTTGCGAACGGTCGATCGTTCGGGGGAGTTCGGTCGCGGGAGACGTCGGGAATGATTCGCGAAAATTTACGGTAGTTTCGGCGTAATTGCTCCATGACGAGAACAGATCGCGGGAGCCGGCCGGCCGGCTCGCTCGCCGGAAGTATAGGCTTTTATTTGACAGCGGGCGCAGCGGGTTTTCAACGGAAACGAACGGTGATCCGGTCCGACGGGCGGAATGCTTAACTGCCGGATCGATTTACTGTCGGCGAATTGGCGGCCAGCGGCGGTTAGAAGCGCGCGGGGATCGGGAATTCAGATAAATATTTCTTAGAACGCGCTGCGGGATAATGGTGCCACCGGCGGTCGCGGAAACCGACTAGTTGATCCCGTAATTTATGGTCGCGCGCCACCACGATTTCGCTGGGACTCGGACAGATATTACGCCGCAATTAAACGCTCGGACAAGTGTACCCGATAGCGGCTATCATTGTTTAGTCGAGTGAAACGTGCAGCCAGCTCCACGATTCATTTTGCTACCCATTTTCTTTTTTCTTCGTTTCGCGGATCATTCGAGCAACTTTTCTATCGAAACACAGGGTAACTGTGTCTATTACTCTCCCCTCCCCTGTGTAGTCACTGTGCCCTTACGATGATTTATTGATACTTAAAAACAACATTATTAAGTTGAAGATAGTCAATTTTTTCAATTTTTTGTCGTGACTGAATACGGGTGCTTTATGTAAACAGAAACGTGCTGTTCCATATTGTGTACTTTAATGTTTTCAGTCCCCCGATCTATGGAACACGGGAACATGGTACTCGTACTATTTTTTATTCATATAAAATAAATATTTATCTAGAAACATCGATCTATCGAATGGTAAGTAATCTTTTAGTCGTAACAA
Organism: Megalopta genalis; assembly: GCF_051020955.1. Taxonomy (NCBI): domain Eukaryota; kingdom Metazoa; phylum Arthropoda; class Insecta; order Hymenoptera; family Halictidae; genus Megalopta; species Megalopta genalis. Next base: position 5,591,328 of record NC_135024.1, read on the forward strand.
AATCGATCGTAATCTTATAGCCCCTGAATAGCGTTTCATAATGGGTACTTTTACCTTATAATAACGGGGAGGTTTTCCGTAATCGTGTATCTTTTCAATTTTCTTTACCGTGCATCGTTCGATTGGCTCGCCGTGATTTCTCACACTCGAAACGATTGCTGTCTACCATTTCACGCGACCCACCATCTATCATTCGACGCGCACCCCTGACACCCTAATTCGCTCTAACACACCCTGTTCCGCGTTCGATATGGTACCAGCATTGTTTCCGCACAGTGAAATCGTCGGAAAATTTGAATGTGCGGGAATCTTCGTTCTAACATGTCGTAGCTTGTCGGACAAATATTTCAGCCAAATTCGAATTCTCTGGGAGCTATACTTACTCGAGTATACACAAGATGCTGATGTTTTCGAAAAAGGGAAAAATATTGGACGGAACTCCGCGCTTAATTAAAGCTGCTGAATTATTTGGGAAGAAACAAGATGCATTTTTTATCTCAGAGCTTCTACTGACGAGTAGATTGCGAAAAAGATTCAGAAAAATAAATATGTTCTAACCCAGTTAAAAGAAACCAGAATGAAACAAAAATGTATTTCTTCTTTTAATAACTTTACTAAATCTAGGTGAAATCAGCATCCTCAAATTTTTGTAATGTACTTAAACTTCATCCACATAAAATCCGCGCAGTTTTCTGACGAGTCATATACGCGACTCATCACTATTGTCATTACTGTGTTTCATTCATCGTTAATGAAATTTTCAAGAAGTTGATAAGAAAATTTCAACGCACCTGATATACAATTTATAACAACGATAAGATTGGACTTGTTGAATCATTTCTATTTTAATTCAAGCTCGAATTAAAAAGTTTATCAGAAGTTTATCATAGTTTCTCATTCTTTGATATCAGAAATCGTAAAAGAAAAAATCATTTGAATCATCGACTGATACGATAGTATCAGTTCGAACAACGTTCGTCATAGCTTCTCATAAAAATTCAAACGTCGATCCAAGTCAAATAAAATTCGCTCCTTATTTGAAATTACTTATTCCGATAAAGAACTCACCTGATAGCGTCAGAAAATGAATTCGCCGACAGACTGCAACAGCTGTTGCAGGAACGATGCACGTCGCGCCGTTCGTCGGCCGTGTCTTAAAAAGTTTGCGACACCTTCGTCGCTGAATGGACGGGTTTGAAGGTCGAGCACGGTTAATCGAGTTCTCGGTTTCATTACACGGCGGAGCACTCGACGCGATGGGAAACGTATCGACGAGCATAATCAACTTTGTTTCGGCGGGAGTAAAAAAAGGAGCGGGGGCTCGTGTCCCGGGGAGAAATGTATTCAGCAGCACGTTTCCAATCCATATTCCGATAAAAACTGACGAGCTTTCTAATAAGCCTGTCCTTTAATAAGCGATCCGGCGCGCCATCTAATTTACGTTATCGGGCCATCTCGTTAGCAGTTGCCGCGCGTTCCCGGTTCCTTGGAATAATTAAAACTCGGCGACGTGACGCGACCCGATGAAACACGGAACGGTTTTCTTCCACCGTAGGACGGAGTAGGAAGCAACGAGCCGTGGCCGAAGTAAATAGCGAAGAGCGACGCCATTGTGACCCTTAACCCGATGATTGCCGCTTTGATATTTCGAGAGAAAAAACCGTGAGACACGGACACCACCGACGAGATCAAACTTCAGAGAAATCAATTACAGTTAATTTGTGAACGGTTCGCTCATATTTCGTATATCGTCGAATTTATTACGGAAGATTTATTAAGGTCAATGAGGGGGTACTTACTTTCATTATCTTCCCAAAGCTCGTGGATCTCCGGGCAATTACGTCACTTAATACTAATTTCTGTAGTTTAATTGCGCCGTCTTATAATAGGACCGATGATCTTTATGCATTTATATCACCCCTTATTTCCGGAAGCTCGCGCAGCCGGCTACGCTAATTGAATTCGAACAGTTCCGAATATTTTCCTGCAATTAACATTGCGCGTCTGAGACGAATAAATATCGTATTTTTATTGAAATCGATGATCTATCGCGATAAAGAGGTAAAAGTAATTGCGACCGGAGTTCGAATGAATTCCTGTAATCTAAGTGCCAACGCGTCTTTCATTAATCAAGTTTGCAGCTGTTTATCTGATGTTTTCGACGAGCCATTTAGCGTGAAAATATCCTCACGGGAAATTAATGAATCCTTAGTCTCCCCCAGTCTCTAAGCTTCTCAGGCAACAAGCCTAAGCTGTTATGTCTACATTCTTACGTCTATGGTTGAAAAGCAAATAGACCCACGCATAAATCTCGGGACAACTTGCCAATTCAAATACACGAAGGCGTTACATTTCCATGATACTTTTTTTATTGAATATCGCGTCGTTTAACTCTTCGGATCTCTTTAAAAATACCAGCTTCGCTCGCGGGCAAACAAAACTGGGAAAAAATTGGATGCAACATAATAAAACTACAATAAAACAAAGTTATATGCAGTTTGAATTCGATTGGCGGTACCCCTCCATTAAAAAAAAACAATACGAAAATCGACATTTTTCAACAATGCCGGGATTTTACTCTTAATTTAATACTAGAACAATCGCGCAGCGAAAGCTTTTACTCTATAAAAATAAAGTAAAAATAATGCTCTTATAGAATCAAATAACATAAATGTTGAAAAAAAAATAAAAATCTAGAACAGTTTGCTGTAACGAATCCTTCAATCTCAGTGTTAACGTATTTTGTGCGAGTTTTACTCGCATGTCTAACAGAGGGAAATCGGTAAACTTTGCAAAAATACAATTTTTAAAAGACGTAATATTTTCAAATTAATAATAAGATTTTGATAGCAAACATATAACGAGGATTTTTAGGATTTTAAAGATTCCTACAAATATATAAAAAAATTTTTTAAAATTAAATTTTAGAAAAGTATTAATATCTTTTCCGCAGATAATATGTTAACAGAAAACCTACCGAGCAAACTAAATCTGTCTAACGTGTGCTGCTTCGTAAGAACGACGATATATATTGAGTTGATTAAAATTTTCCTGCTTTATATACTTTCGCTACGAAAGAGTTTCGAGAATCTCAACAGTCCTAAAATAAAAAATGTAAAATCGATTATTTTATGCGCCGCGGTGCTGTTAAATCAGAATCTCGAAACGAAAAGCAACCGCCACGTATAAAAATCATCTCCATCGCCCTCCCCTCAGAAATATGGTAAAAACGCTCCAATTCGCGGGAAGAGGTGAATCAATACCGTCCCGGGGCCCTAATCGCCGGGAAGCCTCTAAGCAAAAGTTCCGCCGCTAGGTCCACTCGAGGCGGAGAAAAGAAATAGTCCCGAGAAGCGAGGAGAGTCGGCGAGGAGAATCTGTAAGACAAATATGGCCGTGCGCGATCTATCGGGAAGAGGCACTCGATCTTTTCCAGCGACTGGTGCGCCGTAACGGCGTTTACCCTGAAGAGGAAAAAAATATTTGCCGTGTTACGGCAACACTCGGGCAATATTTGCTCGGCTCGAGCACGCTTTGTCCACATGGAGACATCGGGGTCGGCCAGGTTCGCGCGTGGATTTCGGTGGAACCGCGGCTTCTTCTTGGCTTTCGCGGACGCGGCGCTCTGTGTGGGAAAAACGAGGAACGATTCGTCAGGGATCGCAGGGAACACGTGTTCCGGTCCGTGACCAATTTAACCGGATACCACGGCCTACGCTCCTCCGGCTCCGGTGGTTCTCTCTACTCGCGTCTCTCTTTTTCACTCTGTTACTCTTCGGCATTTCTCTTCGGTCTCCGCAGCCACCCTCTGCCTACGCTGCCATCGTGGCCGCCGCTGGTCGCTGCCAGAAAGGAAGGAACGTCAGTTGCACGCGCGCATCTGGATCATTGTCGGCCGGGATCCGTGGAGGAGGTGAATCGCTTCGAAATTCGGGCACCGTGACAACGTTACGTCGGCCCTGGGGAATCCACACGGTGACCGGCAAGACGGTGACGCATTGAAATCTGCACCTTGACTCGACACGCTGAATAATTCAGGGGGAGCCTCCATTTTTTAAGCTTCGCCGAGTTATTGTTGCGGATCGTGCTCGCCGGGAATCCGAGCTTCTCCGAGGCGCGCGCGCAGAATCCCGAGCGGTCGACGCGCGATCCCGAAATTCTTCGGATTCGAGAACTCGAAATTTTATAATTCACAGCGCCTGAGAAACACGGGTTTTAGACCGGCCTGCGGGGGAACGGGAAGTTTATTTCTGAATTGGGAGCTGAATCATTTAGCTAGTTTGCGCGCTCCCTTGCATTTTTGGTATTGCTTTGGGCGGTATCGCGGTGGATCTGCACGCGAGGTCGAAGTTCTTGTAATCAATTCATAGAATTCTAAATCCGTTTATCGATTCGTAGAGCGCGGATTTTTGTGCAAAATAATAGTTTTCATTAACTGTAAGATTTTAATAAGTTGGAAGTAGTGGATCGTCATATAATTCTTGGTTCTTCTAATCGTTTTATTATTTGAAATTTCGCCTGTCCATCTTTGCCATAAATGCATAAAGTTGCCGATAGATTTGTAACGTAAGTTTCGTACAAGCTTCGCGAGATATTCGATATGAATATTGGCAGAATATATTTTTACGAGGTGAATTGTAATTCAATCCCTTGCCTGATGATTTCTTTAAAAGCTAGAATGATTAGTAGGTCCCTAAATAAATATAAATTTTGTTCATTTATATTTATTCCGTTTTATATTTATGGTATATTTATATGGTATATTTATTTATATTTATGGTAGCTACCATGTCAACGGAATAGTTCATGATGCAATAAATAGAAATGAAATAAAATAAAAAATAATTCATAGAATTAAAAAATCAATATTTATAGGAATTGAAGTATGCAAGAAAGGAACCGGTATGCATTTTAACGAATCTAACCTAGTTTCAATAAATAAAATGCAATCTGGTATTGAGCAGCATAAGAATATGCATAGATCGTGTCTTATTCGCACCATTAAACAAAAATGATAAATAATCGTAACGAAAATGATACGAAACGTTATCCGGCAAACAATCGATCGTTCGCCAAAATTCCGAGAGCAATTCCAGATTCTATCGTACCAGCGAACGACGTTTTTCCATTGTCCTGGTCAATTAAACGGTGGGCATTGATCGAGCAGCCCACATCCGTGAGAAGGCAAGGCTTGCGAGGCATCTAATTACTTAAACCGAGAGATGCTGATCCCCGGATAGAGGGAGGCAGTCTATGATCGGGCCAGCCGGAGTTCATAAACACGCCGGCGAGTCGGAGCCGGCGTTCCGTCGTTGGTTTTGATTTAATAGAGGCTAATTGATAGGGGTGGCCGACCGGCCCGGGTGGTCCTGTCCCAGGACTTTGTTTAATTATGACGTATGGCACGCCGGAGTCCTTTCCCGTGAATCGAGACCTGCCGGCTGCGAAACTGGCTGCGATTGTTCTGAAAAACTTGGCCCCGGCTCTCCCGATAAAAGAGCATTTTATAATTAATCGGCCTGCAGACCGCGCCGCGCCGCACCGGGACGTTCTTTTCGAACGGTCGCGGCGGAACGCGGCGCCGCCGGTTTCCGGGGGCCTCGCTCGTTCCACGTTTTATTAAAAATCGCAATCGGTTTCTCGCTGGCACGGCCAGGCGCGGCGAACGGAGAGCAGGCATGGCAGCTCGCTCGATTCAATTAAGACGCTGGCTGAAACAAAGCCTGGAATAATCTCGACGAATCCACGGGAATTATTAACACGTTTCGCGCCGCGTGGGACACGCCGGCCCGACTCCCGGCTGATTTTCTCCGCTCTCGTTCCTCGAAGCAATATCACCGCGCCGCGCACCGTGCTCCGGAAGTTTCGAAATACTTGCTAGTACATTGAATCGGGAGCCCCGAGGAGTTACTCGCTGCCTCCCCTACGCCGCGGATCTTTACGTAGACTCACACTTTTGTGCGCGGGTCTTTCACCGGCGAACGCACGGGACGGAAATTTATTCGTTTTCGTCGCGCATCGGCTGGATGGAACGATCTCTCGGAACGAACAGTTGCGGCGAACTTGTTAATCTATCTTTTAATTCCTTGCTGGCCGGATGCTGTTGATGCTCTCGCGGAGAAAAATTGATTTCGAAGGACATCGACCGGCACTTGGCGTTGTCCAGAAACGTTGCATCGATATTTTCTTGGTTAATGTACAGGATGTACTAATAGTGTCTCCAGACCGGAAATGGGGGTCCTTGAGAGCATTTGAAGTAACTCTTTCCTTAGCGAAAATGCAATCCGCGGCTTTGTTTGCGAGTTATTAACGAAAAACCTCGGGATATCAAATATCCTATATATAATATGTATATAGAATATTTTTTATAAAAATCTGTAGTCTGATAACATCATCGAACCGCGGCTTCTTGTACAAAATGTATAGATTATTTTTGTCAAGATTTTTAATACAGTATTTCAGTTAATTTCATTTTTCTGACTTTGTATCTTAGCTGTTCATTTTTGTTATGAGTTTATAACATCCGTAGTATAATTGTTCCAAATTCAAGATTTCATATAACAACACTTCTCTGCGACGATAATTTCCAGAACTTCGGTTCAAATAAATTCATATCAGTCGTTTAGACAGATAGGTGTCTAAGAACTGTTTCTGAATTTTTTCAGCGCACGAACAAGCAACGTGCCCGGAAGATTGGCGCACAGCCATAGCCGATCGCTGACATTGTCCATCTGTTCGTCGAGCCCGTGCAATGAGATCAACAGCTAGAATTATCAGCGGCCAGCCCCGCGATCGACAGGATTTTCGAATCAGTATGCGAGGGAAGGTTTGTTTGGCGCACCTGATCGCAGCAAGCGAACGACCACACCGCGGTGTATGTATTCAAAACTGTAGTTGGCACGTTGATCGCGTTCGAAAGGAGCAACGGTAAGTCGCAGGTAGGATTAGTGTGAAGAACCTTTAGCCACGGTTTAACCGAGGCTTGCCAGTGGGTTCCGATAAGTCTGTGCTGGATCCGAGCCCTGTAGACTTTAATATAGTCCGTTGCCACCGTTCGCATCGAGAAATCCTCAAGTCAAATAGTTCACCGAAGAAATTCGTGTTTGCGTGCGGGATGGTCCGAACTCCTTCTGCTTTCTCCATTGTTCTTTTATTTGCCCGGCTAGTTCAACAAGCGCCGTTCCACTTGCTACGGGCTAACAGGTCCTTCGGAAATTTTTCTAGAGATTACTTCAGCTATATTGCAGAACTTCTCACGCTGTCGGTGGGCGCAAGTTATTCCATCTATTTTGTTTCTAGTAATTTCGGGTTGCGAGATTAGGAAATTCCGTTTGGAAAATTTCTTCGAATCTTCAGTTGCATAGATCGTTCCAAAATTCTCCTAAAAGCAAACGGAAATTAGATTTTCTTACGGATTAGCCGAGAAAGTTCGTTTTAAAATGCAAAATCCTGGGCGAAATTTAAATCACGGGTGAGGGATCTGATTTTCGTTCGGATGACGAAAAGGGTTGAAACACAGTCCAATTTTCAAATCAACACCTTGCTGTAGCATTTCTTTTACAGCTTCGATGACTACGCAGCCGACCTCGACATTCTATTAACCATAACTAAACCGAAGATCTTTTTGCATTTATAGCTTGTAATAATTTTCAGAAAATATATTCTCGGTTTAACTATGATTTTTGCACTAATCAAAATATCTTATCCCATTTGACATCGAACACTAAATAAAATAAGTAACGCGTAAACGTGTATTATTTTATAACAATGAAATCATTACATCTATTTAGAGACATTCCGCCATTTTTATTATAATGTATACTCGGATTAAGAGATGTATTCAATTATTTCCAACGAAAGCGACTCCCTAATTCTAACGATCTTAAACCGAGAAATATAAAACCGGTCGTTTCGACCGGCATGACAGATTTAGTATTAAAGAACCGCAGATAAAATATCGATAAATATAACCTCGAGGGAGGATCCTTCCGAATCCAATATTAATCTATTGGAAGCAAACGTTTTCTCCCCCATCATTAAAACCGCCATAGATATTTCAGGTGCGAATGCCAGGCTCTGTGTATCTTTCTCGTCTATCTCCTAGCATTCTCGACTAATTACCCCTTTCGGTTACCGATCTATCGAGGCTAGCCCGAAGAAAGGTCCCGGCTTCTAGATTTCGAGGATCCGCAGCCGACTATTAATCCGCCGGCGAAATTGAAAGAAACAGTATACTCCTATTAAAAGGCGGCATCAATTAATTTCCCCCGGAGCCAGGGACCAATTATTCAGTACACGGTGGTACTCCCGGGTGTCCTTAATAAAGCTAACAGCCCCGCAGCGCGGCCGAGCGAAGAGTAAATCCTCGCAAACGAGTATCGTCGTAGATCACGCGGCGGCGAAGTTCGTCGGCGACGCGCTGAAAGAGAGATAGAGATAGAGAGAGGTATGCGTGGAGCTGGAGAAAAATAGAGAGAGAGAGAGAGAGAGATACAGGGCGACCCAAAAATCGAATCTAAGGAAAGGAGTAATTGCTGAGGTCATTTGAAGACACTTTTTCCTTAGCGAAAATGTTCACCGCTATGTTAATGAGTTATTTGATTCTCTTTATACTTACCCTTTTTATAATTGTTTTTATTTTGTTTAGTTATTCCGCGATCAATATGATTTTTGCTATCTATTGCTTATTTATGAATAAATCGACTGTATTGATTTATCGACCGAAAGACTGTATGATAAAAGTGTACTTGCACTGCGTAACACATTTTCAAAGAATAATGGATTTACACTGATTGATTTTTAAAAATAAAGAGAAATAAAGCGAAATAAAGAGAAATAAAGAGAAATAAAGAGAAATAAAGAGAAATAAAGAGAAATAAAGAGAAATACAGAGAAATGAAGAGAAATAAAGAGAAATAAAGAGAAATAAAGAGAAATAAAGAGAAGAAGAAAAGTAAAGAGAATAAAAGTAAAGAGAGTATAGAGTGATGAAGACAGTTTGCAAAGAGAGAAACAACGCCGAAAGCAGAGACTCTCGCGACGCACTTTTTCAGAGAGACAGAGGCAGAGAGGGAGAGAGAGGAAGTAAGAGAGAGAGAGAGAGAGAGAGAGAGAGAGAGGGAATGAGAGAGCAAGCAATCAAAGAGAGCACGCAGCTGCTCGATGGAATAGATCCATTCCGGTTGGACCCGCAAGAAAAACGTCCTGTGGACGTGGAAACTGACTATGCCAGCGATCCTGCGACCGACTGCGAATCTCCTCCGGCCTGGAATGAACAGGCAAGAGGACAAACTCTATGGGAGAGGCACCGTGAGCGGGCGAGACGAACTCGGATTAGACATGGGTTATGGGGGTCTGCACGCCACCCGGCTTTTCGGCTTCCATTCTCTTCAGGATCCTCCACGAGTGTATACACCGACTACCTCGATCGACTGCCCTCGCTGCTCCACTCTTTTTTCCAACGTTCCTTTCCTTTCCTTTCGCGATGCCATCTCTTTCTCTCTTCTCGTCCGCATCGTTGGACCCGCGGAAATGGATATTCGGTGATTTCATTAGCCCTCGAAGCTGCCGCGTCATTTAACTCTAATTTATTCGCTCGATCCTTGAACGACTCTTCGAGCGGGGGCGGACTCGTGTCTGCTCGACCGAACTCGCATTTGTTCGATTTCTGGTATACCGTGTTTGCTAGATTAAGTCGTTTCGAGTCCTTGAATTTTCGTTACTTATTTTCTTTAGTGTGATTTGAAACGCATTGCGTATAATGATTGTAGTTATTTTGTTTTTGCACGATCTTTATTCGATAATGTGCTCGAATAAAGAGATTTATCGCATCATTTTTCCGTAGAAATATTCTTGTAATTTAAACGACTGTTAAATAGAATATATGCAACTCAACGTAGTTTTGTATGATCAAAGCATTGGCCATAAATGACCCGAAATCATCTAGACGACAATGTACTAAAAAATAATTGCATAAAGGAATCGTGATTAATATCCACGAGTGTAAAGACATTAGAAGAATTTGTGAATACTTTTATAATGCGTACGACACATTAAAATTGTTAAGAAACAAAAGACACTTCCATCAGGCTTACGTTTCTTACAATTAACTTAAACGATTTTTATTTTGCATAAAGATCCGCAGTCTGTTCATCCTATTTCTTATAATACTTCAATTCCTTCAATTGTGTTTTTATTTAAACTGTGCTTCTTCTAAATTGCTTTCACTTGTACTCACATTAAACGCAAATAATTGCGTTTCGATTTCAAGCAAGTACCTCAAATCGCGATAATAGAGAAATCGACGTTATCTAATATAGAAAATGGATGAATTTCCTGAGGGTTAATGAATGCCAGTGTCAGGGGTTCGGAAAGATACTTTTCGCGTCATGAATATCTTGTCTATCAAGAGCCGTAGTGGCTCGCATGGGAAAATTTCCGTATTCGTATAATCCACCCTATACTAATCGTGAATGACGTCGAGGCCTTTATCCTCGGGGATGATGAATCCTCTGTCAGATGTCAGGATGACTTATCCGTTCCTGTTCCGATGCATCCCAGCCGGCCGATGACTCATTTCCTTATTCCTTCGCATATTATTTTAATTATGCCATCGATCTCACTCTGTATACCAACGACACTTCGTTAAAACCTTGGCAATTAATAAATTAATTCTTCTCCCGGAATACTTTGCACCGGCGATCGATCCGGCTGTGAAGTATTAAAACCGGCCGTCGATGGGAACGTGAAAATTGATCGCAAAAGGCACCCGGCTGTAGTTATTCGAAACGCGAAAGAGTGGACCGCAGAATTTCAATCATGTTTTATCTATTAATTAGTCTGTGAATATTGCCTCCGGCGATTTCAGGCCTGAAAAGCAAGACCATAACTGTCATGACCGATATCGAAGAAGTCGTAGGATAAGAATTATTTTTCCGGTTGAAATGTTTGAAATAATTCTTATCCTACGATTTCTTCGATATCGGTCATGACAGTTATGTATGTTTATATATATATAACGAATACATTTCGTTATGTACGTTCAAACATAACGAAATGTATTCGTTTCAATGTATTCTTACAGAATTATGTAAAAAGAAAAACAGTCCACAAAAAAAAAATATTCGCATTATTATTCGAATAATTTATTCCAATGAAGAATGAAGAATCATTCGGCTAAATAAATGGAATAATTTGTTAGGAATATAATGTGTTACTGCTATTATATTTTAATACTATCTACCACCGCTGGTCAAATGACCGGTTTCACATTTTATTATTTTTATTTCATAAATATTGAAGTCTCATAAAGCTGCTTCCATTAAAAATTGTTGAATATATTTCTTTATTCAGACAAACGCTATTATAAAAATTGTGAAAAATTTGAATAAATTCTATCTTGTCATTCTTACGAGGCAATTTTTATTAATTGCTCTTACACCTCGGTAGTTTCAGTGTTAAATTAATATTTAATGGAAACAATTCGTACAATGTCCAATTCTGCGTTCTAAGCCTAATGACAGGAAACAAAATGGTCTAACCTTGATAACCTTGATCTAACATTGGACTTCGAACTTTTCTGTGTGTGCACAGCTAATAATTCCTACTCATACTATTTCGGCCTTTTACTCTTTTTTCATGACTCATTCTTTGCGACGATCATCATTTTTCGATCTTGCTCAAATTCATCACTCACGGCCATTTTTTCGACGGATTTAAACGTCGAAGCAAACCGTGTACCAACGTCGTTCGTCTGGCCGGAGGGTACACGATGTTGTTCGAGAGACGAATTTGATAATCCGAAGGAAAATTTAATTATCCTAGAACGGTTTATTGTTTTCTGATAGCGGATTCGGCCCGGCGCTATGAAAAACGACCTGATTCCAGTGTATCGGAGACGGTGCACGCGGCCTTACAACGCCGGCACGTTAAGAATGCTCCGCCACCCCCGACCCCAGGCCACGTCATATTTACATCGGGTTCCCTTACGAAATTCCGTCCACGATAATTTCGAACGGGGGAATTTCCGCGAAATACCGTCGGCGACGAACGCGCGCGCCGAGGCCCTCGGAAGTTTCGTATTTATAAGGTTTCCCTCGTTTCACCCGCTGCCCGGGATATATAATTGGACGCAAGGGGTGGACGGGGGTGGGTCCCGCGCGCAATACGCCGATAATAAATTAGCCGGACTTCCCGACGGAATCGAAGGAAAAGGAAGCTTGCCGCTGCACCGTCTGCAGTTGTAGTTCTACAGCTCCCTCCCCCCGATCGTCATGAAATGTCTGTCAAATCTGCTTATTTATAACGTCTACGATACCCACATCTATTTGATAGTTGACAACTAGATTATGGGTTTTATGCGTTTGTGACAAGAATAAATAGATCGAATACGAAACAGCAAGAATGTTTATAGAATTTGAAAATATTATTGTATCACTGTCTACTCATTAGAATGATTGAGAAAGGAAATAAATGCCTACGTAATTTCTACATCTCGTGATTAATGAAGACAATTTTTATTTTGCATAAAAATCCGCGGTCTGCTAGTAACGACAGCATTCGGTTCTCGGCTATTCGTTATTTCGCTTTTATCTTGTAAATCTTAAAAAGCATGAATTCACCCTTTGCGGTCCTGTATTACCTAAACGTGACTTTACAATTTATTTAGAACTGTTGATAATCACTGTAATTGTTCCGACATATCGCGTAACCGTAGCATTATTCATGAATGCAGGAAATCAGGTAAATAATTAATGAAAAATTCAAATGCCTAATCCGACTCTGTGCATGCAGGATTGCAAATGATTAAAATATTAAAAATATAAATTATCGCAATACGCATCTCTAATAACGTCTACGTGTCTTTTACGACACGGTACACGTCTCTTTCGCACTATCGAAAAGTCTCAAACGCAATAGATGTTAGAACATGAAATTACAAATGACACAACAAAAATTCCAGTTGCTACCTACAGGCCCTTTTGGCTAATTAAAAATCTCAAGCACCATAAAGCACACCTACAAAAATAAACATCGACAAAATCAATATTTCCAATCGCTTTACCCCTTGGATAAATGTGTCCAACGATGTGCGAGCTTTCCGCGACGTCTGTAAATCTGAAACATGGTTGTTTGGACGAGACAACGCTGTCTGAGAAACGGAACGCTGTTAACGGCGACTTGCGTCGATATTGCCAGCACTTACAACTCATCAAATTTCTCGAACAGCTCTTTCAACACGGCTGAATAATAAATTGGCCGAAGTTCTCAGGGAAACCGGTTGGAAAAGGGTAGTTTGCCGGCGAGGCGCAGCGTCTGGGGCGAGAATTTTCGACGCGGAGCTCTCGCGCGATTGTCGCGAGCGGCAATTCCGAAAGAATATACACGGCTGACGGTGATATTTCCTCGCGAGAAGTTAGGGTTGCCTGTAATAACACAGGCTGCGGAAGCCGGCCGGTAAAGCCTCCGAAGTAAGTTCCGCCATGCCGAACCCCCCCGTCCACCCCCTCCACTCTCTAACAGGGTAGAAGCGAAGGGCTCTTGCATATTTACCCTTCGCTTTCACCCTTGCCTCCCCACGCCCATGCCAAATGGGCCGTTTCATTCGAAGAGCATCCAGCACGCCCTTCACCTTTACGTTAGGCGCCCTTTACGCCACCCTTTGTCTTCGACAATTGGAGCGATAGCCGGAGTCGCGACGCTCACGAGTGGCTCTCTCCCTCTCCCTCTCACTATCACTCTCTCTCTCTCTCTCCGTCTTCCTTTCTCTGCTCTCAGCCCGGTTGGGAACGCGGCTACGGCTAATAAGTGGCCTTTCTGCGAATTAAGCGTCGCAGTTGCTTTTTCTTCAACCCCCTTTCGAAACTGTTTCCCTCTTCTCCGCGTCATTTCACGGCGGAGCGACTGTCGGAACCAGTCGATCGTAATTTCTTGCGAAAATTGAACCAATGGATTCTCCGTTCTACCTATGTCTGCTTATTTAGATTCTATTTACTTTACTTTGCTCGCTTCCAATCGAAAAATAGCTGCCGAAATATTAGATCCGTCGCGAGCACCAAAGACAGAGAATCAAGGACAATCGATCTTTTAATCCTTGTACGGTGTCGTTGTTGTATCAATTTTTTATTGTCGATAAAAATATAAGTTTCTCCTTTTATAATTGAAACTTTGTACTAGGATTAGTATTATTCAGTATTTTCATATCAATTATTACATACTTTCATATAATTAGCTGAAAAAACATTGTATTATATAGTAAGGATGAACACCTTAGGAGGGTCGATAGCTATGACAGTCAAATAATTTTGAACTTCGCTGTCGTGAAACAATTTGCAACATTTACTTGTTTAGATTAATTTGTCGAATAATAAATGAAGCTGGCAACCCTCGAATTGATTCAATAAAACATAATTAAACTGCGCATTTTATGCATTTACGATCAAAGTGCGTAGTTGGAATATAAAATCGTGAAAGCTGATAATGATAAGAATTTAAAATGATTGAAAAAAAACAATTTGTTTTTATTTAATTTCGGTTTCTCATAATCGTCTTGGAAATTCTTTATTTTGCATAAAGATCTGCAGTCTAAATATCATGTTACATAAAAGAATCCATAACTACCTAATAACCTGTGTAATATTACAAATAAAGCAATATAGTGTTTATAAAAATTATCGATATTTGTATCTCATTACGGAGTAGCGTGAAGGAAAACCTTTGAACTTCAATCTACGAACAAATGAATTCGTACAGGTAATTACGATTTTCTCGCGACCAGTATTCTAGAGATTACAATTTGTTTGATGAGAGAGTTTCCCGCGGCCGAATCGGCGCGATCTGGAATGAAAGACACATTCGCATTTACTCCTTGATTAAAACATGCCAAATATGGCCGTGAAAGCCGAGCATATTTTTAAACATTTGGAAATGCTCGCCGCTACTTTAGGTGGCGGCGGGACACAAAGGGGACGAGAGAGTAATCCCGGGAAAATAATAACTACATCATGAACAAAAATGTACGAATTGGAAGCTCAGAACGGCCGAGAAACTAGAGCCGGGAACAAAGGGGATTATTAAACATTCGCGTATACTCTTTGCTTTATCAGCGTAACAATGTGCGGAATGATCACTTTTCATTTGTAAAGGTTCTGTTATATTCACCGCGGACTTGTGTTCCATCGGGACCGTATTAATTCACGGTAACCAACGGAGTTTCAGAACCTGAAAACGTAATAATTTCCCGAACGAATTCAACAATTCCCAAATAGTGTTGGAAAAATCTACGCCGTCGCCGAATACAATCAAAAAGAGAGTTGACGGGAAAAATTTTTATTTGCCCTCGGATAATAAAATTCTGCGGGACACGAATTTCTCATTAAATACATTTTATGATAATTGAAGTTGTGATTTGTAGATTAGTCAGAAATGAAGAACTAATTTTCTGAAGATCTTTGAAGTTTGAAATAAATATTTCATCGGCGCAATTTTTGGATCCAACGTTTCTCGCGACTGAGAAAATTCAATAGTGGAAAGTGAACGATAATATATCTTAATTTATTTTTAATTTAGATTTCTTTTTATGGTAAAATGAAAATAAATCAAGTAATTCGTACATTTATGGCAGAATCAGTAAACTGCAAAAAGACGAGCATATTAAAATAAATGATAACTTTATGTTTATCTCAAGCAATCCTTATCCGCAAAATTCTTTATTTGAATATGTTATTCGCATAGGGCTTATAAAAATATCTGAATAATTATGCGAATAATTGTTGACATGTTTTTACTAATTTTATAAGAATATATTTATACGAATATGTTCAGGATCAGTTCAAATTCAATTACATATAGAATTATAAAATTGCTTACAGAATTATTTCTGATTAATTAAAATTGCCTAAAATTACCTATAGTATTATAAGGTTACATACAGATCCACACAGCTAAAAATTGAACTTAGAATCCGGAAGATTTCTTTTTGCTACAACGATATCATGGACAAGTGTTAAACCGATCTCGAAAACTCCTCCCGGTCTCGCATTCGAATAACTCAAATTAGTTCAATGGAACGGATTGAATAGAATGGCTTCGTCGAATAAAAATTTCGCGTTCCCAGGAATGGAGGCGATAGAACTTTCATGACCACCCGATAGATGAAAGGCAAAGCGACTCGGAGTAGCGATAACGGGCAGAACAGCGGCGCGTATTTAATTTGGGAAAAGCATTTTCGCAGTTCGCCGGCGCCGTTTGCACCGTGAAATATTATGAGTGTCACTTGGTAGCCCCGGACACAATGGACCGAGAGGTGGTTGCCATAAAAATGCGGTCTTGAATAACCGATCCCTCCCTCCCCCCTGTTCCCGGTTCTCTCCACGTATACCCGGCACCCCATCAACGGGGCGAGCAGAGAAAATCAATATTGAATATAAACAAGCGGCACATTCGAATCGATTCTGATTCTAATAAGCCAATTTTAATAATGCCGCGCGCTTTCGGCACGGTCGCCGGGGATTTTCGGGACAGGAGAATTCGATTAACCAAAACGATCGAGCGTAATTACATTTCGCGGCCCGTGGACCGTCATTAATAATCCTCGATTTTCTTAGCCTGCGCGTGGAGATTAGAATGCCGGAACGTTTTCATATATTCGCCTCGGAGCTCGGATAGTTTCAACGACGCGGCGGAACGAGAAATTCGCTTGGTTTGTTTCGCAACTGGTTTTTCATCCGGGACGTGGAAGTCGAGCTGCATACTTATTCAGGAAAGACGTCTGTTTAATTTCGTAGCGGCAGAAGAAATTATGCCGTATTATCTTGGATCGAAAGACGGGCCCGCGACAAAATGGCAGACGTGGCGAGCTTACTTTAATACGACGATATCTTCTACGGAGTCGATTAGGGCAGGCGTGCCCTTACAATAATTTTACTTATATTTGAAAACAACATTGTTAGAGATATTGAATTTCGTCAGCAAGCGAAAACTAAGTTTTTCAATTGTCTCGCGTGTTCCTGCCTCGATCTCGTTACAAAAGTTACGAAACAGGCTCGGTAACTGACACGTCCCTCGTCTCTCTAAGGGCACGGTGACTCGGTCAAAAATCGTTTTGTACATTTTGTTAAATATTTTGTGTTCTTCATGTACTTCGAATACTACTAATATTTTGCAGACGTCGAAATCCGGCGGAACAGTTATATTGACGCCCGCGGATTTTTCTCCTGGCTTCATATTCGATACTAAATTCTACTATCTTCCGGATCAACGAACTTCGAATCGCGGACACGATACTTGTCGTTTATCGTAAATTAATTAATTACGAAAGGATTCTTACTTATGTAAGACGCGTCGACATGTAATTTAATTAAATTATCCAAGAAGTGCGATAAAGGTAAAAGAAAGTTTTTAATCGAAAATTTCGGATGTCACTGTTTTAATGGACATAGTAATGTTTTTTAGGCAACACATTTTAAATTCCAGATGAATCAGCAGCACAAAACGAATTTCTAACACATAACTTTACAATCGACCTTTATAATTGACCATAACTTTATCATTTTTTCAACCAAAAAACCACAAACTATCTATTTAAAACGAAGATCTTCAACTCAAAATGATTTGTGAACAAAGTCCCGCAGTATCCGAGGAAAAATTCCGAAAAGTCGCGCGTTTCGCACGACCCCTTAAAACAATTGGAAGCGTTGTTAAACGCACCGGTTGGTATCGTTAGCATCTCCGCAGCTACTGCGAAATTGTTTGGTTAACAAGCATGGTAATCGCGTGCGCAATTCGCGAAGAACATCGATTAAAGATACGAAGACGGGCGGCGCGGCGCGGCGGCGCGTTTCCAGTCTGCGAGGCGAGCCAAGAATTCGCCGACGCTTCGCGCGAGACAATTGCGCGTTCGGTTGCGTTCCGAGCGCAATGATTCTCCCGCATTTGTTAATACACCGGGACGTTAATGGCATTGTACGTTAGCGGCGGTTGTAGAATCGCGCGTGGGTGCGCCAGGATTTTACGTACGTACGCTCGCCGCCGTCTGAGGGGTGCCGGGCCGCGCGGGGCGTTAATAAAGATGAGTGACGATGCTTAATTAGTATTAGCTGGGAAGATAGCCCCGCGCTGCTCGCGCGGCAGTACGTTAATCGAGAGCGTAGCACGTCGCGGGGATTTAGCTTGGACCGAGGATTCTACCCTGTTCGAACGTCTGAAAAATGCTGGCTTAACATCCGCTCGCCTCGAACGCCCGAACGACGGAGATAAATATCAAATGTTGTTTAATATTTTACAGACGTCGAAATCCGGCCGAGCAATTATATTGTCGCCCGCGGATTTTTCTCCTGGCTTCATATTCGATGCTAAATTGTACTATCTTCCGGATCAACGAACTTCGAATCGCGGACACGATACTTGTCGTTTACCGTAAATTAATCCTTGTCCATTAGTCGTGGCAAGTTGACGCGCGTTTCCCTCTCAACAGGTTTATATGAATGTAATGTCTAAATGGCGGATCACTAAATTTTTGATTTGCGATCGTACAGTTTGTAAAGATAATATTTAATATTTATATTATTATTAATATTTATATTATCAGTTATTTATTATATATTATATTAAATATAATATACTATATATTAATATATATAATATAATATATATAATATAATACATGTTAATATTATATTTATTATTACTAGTTATTTATTATATATATATATATATTGCGGCAAATATTATAATAACGCCCGTTAAAAATCAGGATAAATGTCTTGTTGTTACCTTTATAAACTAATATAGAACAGCTGCTCTTAGCGCGTCCGTAAGTCTAGGGGGTAAATCTTAGGGGGTGTTCTAGGGCATAAGGGGGCAGATTATGCCGCAGAGATGAGGGTTTCGAATAAAATTTTATTCAAAAAATATTTCGAATAACTTCTCCGAATCAAATTCGATTCGGCAAATATTTCGAATACATGTACTCCGAATAAAATTTAATTCGCGAAATATTGCGAATAAATTCTTCGAACGATATTTCATTCGAACATTTTGAATAAAATTTGATTCGCCAGTGAATATTTCCTGAAATAAAGTTTCCCTCGGAACGTTTACTAAAGTAATGTAAAGCGTCTTGGTTTATTCGTTCAATTTTATCCGGCGAATTTAATCGCGATATTACTCGACTTAAAATTTTATTCGAAGAACATAACTCTGGGACGGACGTGGGCTAAAAAATAACGCAAAATTTATCGACACGCATCCCTCAACACTCTGACCGAACAATCACAAAATAATTCTCATTTTTTTTTCCGGGGACCAATAAACGGACAAGCGGTCCCCGCACAAGGCGCGCGTTGTCTCCGAGCGGATGAAAAGGCAACCATAAATAAGCGGCAGGTATACAATCGGCGTTCGTCAATCTCAACATAATCAGCATCCCATTTCCGACGACGCCGATGATTAAGTAGGAAGAATTCGCGGCAGAATGCTCGGCGAGCACGGCGACCGTAAGCTTCTCTCGGGCTTACAGAATCCACGGCACACAATGACTTACGCAATAACGGCGTCAGGGCTCTGATTGAATACTCTCTCTCTGGAAGGCAGTGTTTGGTCAACACGGTGAAACGACATTCGGATAATCCGGGCTTCGGAGGCGGCGCGCGCGGCACCGGGGGACGTTTCACACCTTTCATCCGAAAACACGATACCGCCGATAAGATCCTTTCACGACGCGTCTGTTACGGTGCAGTTTTTCGGCCCTGTCAGGATTCCGAAGTGACGAAGAGGCGAACGGCCCCGGGATCGGGCCGACTCGGTCCGGGGGATCGAGTTGACGGCCGTTATGGCGTAATCAGTCCTAATAAGGTATGCCGGAGGAGGGTCATAGAATGGCCACTTAATACAGAATAACTCCGTAATTCCGGGCCGTGACGCGGCCGTGACTCTCGAAAAAGGCACGACGCGGCCTGTTCCTTCGAGAAACCGACGGATCTTCCGTTGCAATTACGAACCGCGGAACGCCGTCGCGAGTAACGCCTGTCAAAATACATGTATTACGCGACTGGAGAATCGCGTCGTCGATAACGACAGCCCGGTCGGCGATTAACGAATCGCAAGAGGCCCGTGAGAAATGATCCTCGCGCGGACAGCCAGTGCGCGGACGCACAGACGTTACCGTCTCGCAAGATTGGTCGAAATGTAATTCTCGAAATACAGGGTGTCCCAAAAATGTCTCGCAATCTGGAAATGATGGATTCCTTAGGTTATTTGAAGTAACTTTTTCCTCAGCGAAAATGCAAACCGCGGCTTCGTTTACGAGTTATTAATGAAAAGCGCCAACCAATAAGAAGCGAGCTCTGCCGACGCGAAGCGGTCGAGGTAACGAGCACGCGAAGCCCGGCTCCGATCATTGGCTCGGCCGTCTCGCGCCAGCAGGTCTCGCCTCTCATTGGCCACTGAATTTCGTTGATAACTCGTAAACGAAGCCGCGGTTTGCATTTTCGCTAAGAAGAAAGTTGCTCCAAATGATCTCAGAAACCCTCCATTTCCGAATTACGAGACATTTTTGAGACACCCTGTAGACAGCAGCAAGCGTATAGCAGATATATAAGTTGGCAAATTCTCGCGCTTCGTGATCATGTCAAATATGTGACACGTTAATTGGCGAGAATCGAGCGCAAAAATTACCGCAAAATCAATGTAATTTAATTAAGACGGCATTCTCAAGTAAAGGATAATCTTTGGTAATTTTATTGAAATATCGACCATTTTTAGAACGTTTTACCGTTGAAACATGTAACAAAGATTGACAAGGATTAACAGTTTGCAGCAGCGGCGACGCGACACTTCATCGGTTTTCGTAACCCGATTTAGCGAAACCGAGTTTCTTTATTTGCACGTTAAACGATCGAACAATGTAAAAACGGGATTTTTAATTAAGCCGGTTTTTATCGTATCATAGATATTCGATATTCAAGCGGATCCGTACGAATGTGCAACAGCGACACTACGTGGTTATTCATTGGAATCTTATAACGCGATTTTTTGCTGCGGATTTTACTTGCGGTTCCTTGAATTAATCATGTAGTATTGAGCGGATCTAGGATCGAGTTCAAGATACCCGTTTAACACATTCGAGAAACGTTGTGAAAAGAATGTTATATCCATAATTTTCAATTAATTGCATAAGAAGGAGAACATGCTGTTGTAAAGATGTAGCGTACGTCTTTTAATGAGAGAACATCGGAATTTTTATTGCCTATTCCCCAAATGAATAATTTTACAAGGTGGAACGTTAAATTAGACGCGTCTATAGGACTGAGAATTTTATGTCATTTTAGGCAGCGAGGATGGAAATATGTCGAACCGTTTTATATCAGTATTAATAAGCCTAGGTAAGAATAAAAAGATCTAAGCACAGGCTATTTTATACGAATAAGGATCAATAAGAGATTTAAACAATTTTTATATTACAATCAATCCTAAAAAGATCATTAATTCTTTCGCCTTAATTTTTCTTGTAAACTGCATGTTGTATAAAAAAATGTTTCGAACGAAAGTTGTTCGATATAAAGTGGACCATATGTTCAACAATTAATTTTGTTAAAGATATTTTCATTTAAATATGAGGGTTACCTGGCTGTGTATTTAACGACAACGCGCAACATTTAATCATGCCATTCGAAAGTCTATTAAATACAGAATAAAAGACGATTAATGTGCCAAGGGTTCAGAAATTAATGTTTATCGAAGATATTCTCTCGTTGATTTTTAAGAAATAAAATTTCATTAATTATACATCATTTCATTTGATTATTAATAAGAAAATAATTTTTTATCCTGTATATCTAGATCATGCGAATAAACAAGAAGAAACTCTCGATATCACCGACTAAAACACTGATTACCTACGAATAAAATGCGAACACATCCGCAATAAACGACAGAGGTCTGCCCGGTGTCTACTCATAAAGCGGCAAACACATTAGATTACAGAAGATTTAATCCAACTCGGCGAATACGTCGCCTAATCGAATTCTTCGTACACTCGGCTCGCTCCGAAACGTTAATGACTCATTAAGAAGAATTACCCAGAGACGGTGGTCCCCGGCCGCCTGGTACCAAGAACCGTGCCCACTTTATCTTCGATATAGACTCCTCTCTCCGCGTTTACTATTAACTTTCCCGAACAACGTTACCCGATAGCATCGGTCTCGGAGGGAGTAGCCTGATCCACATTATCAACCTCCTTGTCCCGGCGCTCCGCGAAATTCGTTCCCGTAGACTCTACGGTGTAGAGGGACAGGCCGGATCGAAGAAGGGAAATTAAATCAGCGAGAGAACGAACGAGTCGATATACAACACCGATCGTGAGTACGCGATAGCTCGTGGTCGAACGTTATCGAAACACCGGCACCGCCGTACGCCACAATTTCGTGGATCATTTGTTTCATGCGCGACGCGTCACGGCGCGGCGTCCGATCGACAAAAATAAAGAATCAGTTTTATTCTTTAATCTACTTCACTGCTTAATCGTGTTCGGGGATACTAGGTTATTTTATGCGTTCCTGGAATTGTTAAAAAGAAGCAAACTAACAGCAGTACCCTACGCGCACCGTGTTCAATTCGTTTCAGATTTTCTACATTTGTCGATATAAGTTATTTCATCGATTTTGGTTCATTTGAACGTTACAATTTTTACACGCGAATCTCATATCTGCCATGATTTTCACTCAGTAATCACAAATTAAGAAAACTTGATTCAACGCAAACGAGCGCTAAATAGCAGCTAATTTTCATTTGACGAATGACGAGACCGTATTTATCAAGATATCTATGATTTTTGTTACAAACGACATTTTGAAAACACAAAGGATCCCCGTAATTTTTACGATTATGCATGTTTTAGTGATAAAACATGCATTGATCCTACCATAGTGTATAAAAATCAGAATAATTGATTCAATAATATTTGAATAAATACAATTGCTTTTGAAACGTTCTTATTTCGCCTTCTGGATTATAGTCTTAGAGCGTTCTAAGAAAAATGGATTTTCACGTTTGATAAAAAATTTGAGTCCGCCGTATGCGATTGCCACGCGTTCGTTTCGGACTTTTGGCAAAGCGAGAATTGATTCCCGGCGAACATGGCGAACCGCTCGGCTAATATTAGAGCCGGGAGGGCGGACGGTTCCGTTAATGGAGAGCAGGCGCCATGCTCCCGGTTTCCGCACGCAATTTGTTCGTTTTATCTGCAAAGAAAAAAACGGCTCGATCCCGAGGCAGAAGGGAAACTACTCACTTAAGATAGCCTATCTCTTAGGCCGAGCAGGAGCGTCGATCCTTGCGAGCTTGCCCCGCCGTCGCCGAGCGGGCACGTCATCGTTCTAATTAATTCCAACGCCCCACGTCGATTGATCAAGATATTGCGGCCGGCGCAATTAGCGGCTGGTCGTTCGACAGTTGATCGATGCACCGGCGCCTCCATTCGCCCCGTCTCATGTCGACATCGACGTCCAACGCAGAAAAAAAAGGGCACTATCCCGAACGGGAATCGGCAGATCGAAGGACGCACGGTGGCAGGAATCACTGAAATTCACCCTCGGACTGCGGTGACTGGACCATTTTGACCCGCAGTATAAATATTGTTATTTGACTATCTGTTGTATTGGCAAGAAAGTATTTTCGGTGGTCACTCACAAAGTATGTGGAAAAACAAATGTGTCGAAAAATATTGGAAATTAAAATACTTACAAGGAATACGTATTAAGTAATTGTTTTTTCGTGCGTAAATACCCTTTCACGGATAGAAATTAACGCACGAATAAAGAATTATTCGAATAAATGCATAGAATAATTTGTGACGAATAACGAAGAATCGTTGCTCGAATAAAATATTCGACTGAAAAGAAATCATTCCGATAATTATCTTAGATAATTCCACAAACAGTTGCTACCATATTTATCGAAGTAATCTGAATATTAACTTCAAACTAGCTCGTGCTTTCAAACTCCCGTTGTAAATAATACAAGAAAATAATTTCAACCTCATCTTCCGGCTGACAGCGAACGATCCAAGTATCGATCACGAGCAATTGATGAAAAGTTTCGTCTGAAATTTTATCAATTTAAACCGGAAACACTCTTTCTCCGCAGGTTTCTCGTTAAGAATACGCATAGCGAGCGCAGCAAAATCAAAGCGAAGGAAGTTCCCCTCGAAGTAGCTGCCAGGTCGGGAAAATGAGAACGACACGACACGACAGGACAACCGCATCGATGAGTCGACGCCGAGAGAAAGCACCTGGGAACCGAAGTTTCCTGGTTCCGCTTAATAGAATCGATCAAAACCGATAAAATTGCTTATCGTAAGGCTGAACGAGGCCGGGCAACACGGAATAAAAAACAGCCCCAGTTTATGTACGCATGAGAGCCGACTGGTTCTAAATCTCTAAAAAGTTCTAAAGTTCTGAAGTTCTAAATCTCTAAAAAGTTCTAAAGTTCTGAAGTTCTAAATCTCTAAAAAGTTCTAAATTTCTAAAAAGTTCTAAATCTCTAAAAAGTTCTAAATTTCTAAAAAGTTCTAAATCTCTAAAAAGTTCTAAATTCCTTAAAACTTCCAAATCCCTAAAAACTTCTAAATCCTTGAAAATTTCTACATCCCAAAAAACTTCTAAATCTCAAAAATCTTCTAAATCCCGAGGTCATTTGCAGTAACTTTTTCCTCAACGCAAATGCAATCCGCGGTCTTGTTTACGAGTTATTAACGAAAAACATTGACCAATGAAAAGCGAGCTCGGCTGGCACAAGGCAGCCGAGTCAATGAGCGCACGAAGTCCAGTTCCCCTTGTTCGCAATATTTTTTCTGTTATGTCTACAGGCTCTATTTACGTGTTTTTCATTCGCGCGAAACAAGCCCACGTGGAACAGGCACTTAGCGTAAATTGAGCGACAGGTGTACAGTAAATTCACCCTAACTGATGCTCAGCTTGCACAGAAAAATGGACAATTTAAGAAGAGGGAATACGATTATTCGAGCCTCGCGGCTCGTTTTTATAATTACCGATTGTCAACGACTATAAAAACGAGCCGCAAGGCTGGAATAATCGTACCTCCTCTTCCCAAATTGTCTTTTTCTTGTTTCCAAGCTGAGCGTCAATTAGGAAGAATTCACTGTATATAGTTACAAGTGTAATAATCTGAATAAGGGCATAAAAATAATATAAAAAGTAGATATTTCTTCTACTATATTTTCTCATTTTTATCAGCATCGAAAGGATTGAATAATTTCATCCAAAACGTGTTCTCTTGGGTCAAACTTAAACACAATGTACAATTTATTTTATCCCCTATTTTCCAATTCTTTGGAAAAGACAACCGCCGAAGAACGCCCAGGTTAATGCACAATAAGTAACGCAAACGGGCGCGGAAGAGCGACCAGCGTCGCGACCGATCTCAATTTAAATCGCAGAGATACCTTCGAATTACAAATTTCGGAATAAGAACAGAGCGAACCGTAATTAGCTGCCGGGCAGAAATGCGAAAGGATTGCAGCATGTTCGCGTGGTGCAAGCTTATTCCGTGAGTTTTTCGAGCGCAGTGGCGGGAAGCCGTAAATTATCGATCCATTTAGAGCGGGGCTGGCTACTTTGATTATTAAACGCGTCTACATGACCCACAGTTCCGACCAATATCACTGTGCTCTTATTATTATTGCATTTGCCCGCGGTGACCGGCCGCAGCCCGACCGACGCGACGCGACGCGACGCGACGCGTCTCGACTCGGCTCGGCTCGGCTCGACTCGTCTCGGCGAATGTAATTTGCTCGAGAGCATCCCAAAGACGTAATGTCATTAAACCGCGGGTCTTTTCTAGTATTCCTACGGTCCGCCTTCCAGCCACCCATCTCGCCACCCCATGGTTATTCAAATATTTGACTCGCAGGTCGGCCGCGTGCGTTCGCGCGCGCTTCATTCCGCGCGGCTTCGGGATTTTCTGTCTCGGCGCTGTCCAGCGACCGAACCACCCACGCCACCGATAAAACTATTACTTTGCCGGGGCCGGGGCTCGTTCTTTTCCGAGAAGACGACTCCCGGCAGCCCTCGCGGCCGCAAACCTAACTTACGACCTCGAATCTTGCCCCGGGACGTGACCTGGCGCTGTAACGTCGACGAGTTCGCGAATCCTTTTACAGCTTGACCCGGTCGCCGTTATTAAATGGACCGTGGATCTTCCTCGGACCTGGATTAATCCAAACTTCGATCGCTATCGCTGGACCGCAAAAGAATTAGCCGAATCTGCGAACCGCTCGACAGTGGTCCAGGAATTCGCTTCCTCTGTCTAAAATTGTTTCAGCAATGTTTCGGGATTCGAGACTCTAGATTGTCGAGCTTCTCTCGACATCAGCTAGAATATTATCAAGCCAAAAACACGTTTTAACATTTTAAACATCGAGGTGATCAGCATTTTTGGTGAAAAGAATTTTTTATTCAAATTTTTATATACTAATTTGTAGAAAAGTGTCGAAATACTGTCGTCATGTATTTGTTAAAATTATTCTACACGCGTAGATTGCAAAAGGTTGCACGTAATCTTGATATCCTCTTCTTAGCAATATAAACTTTCATGTAAAAAAGGTCTGCTGGATTCAACCCTTTATAGCTCCTTTAAAACTGTTCTGGAAGTTTGAATTGTTATAAATTTGACGCTGTTTGTGTATGGATTATAAGATAATTAAAACTGGATTTAACACTTCAAGTACACCAGCTAATATATAGAAAATCGTTATCAAAACCTGTTCTTTAAAATTCTATAATATGTATGTGTGTGTGTGAGTATAACGTTCATTTTAACTTTGAAATTTATGGTTTTGTATTGGGAACGCAGTGTCTCAGCACAGAATCATCTAAAACGAATAATATTTTGAACTTCGTAGCTTCAAAGGATTACCATTTCACGGCAAACAAATTTATTTTACTACATTGAATTTGTAAAATTGAATATTGGACACAGAAAGCGAATTCCCAGAGACCACTGCGCGCTCCGGTGGAAATCCTTGGGGAAGGGGAATTTTTCGAGACATTTTTTTCCATGTTTCGACATGGTTAGAAAGGCGAAATCCTTGGCGACGATTGATTATTCGTGCTGTAAAATAGACCGTGTTCGTGTTAATGCAAATCTCTTCGGGTTTATGCCGACTATTAAACCGTTTATAACAGCGCCGATTAAGAAAAATGTTCGTCCACCGGCGCATACTTAGCGACCGAACTAGCTGTCCGGCTTGATAGTCTTGTATTCGTTATCTCTAAGATCGATATAGACTTCGAGGAATGCGTTTGTAGTCGATTCAGTGATTTAGAGTGCCGTCGGTATCAGCGACATTCTGATTTTCGCAATTTCATTCGCGTCCCTAAGGATGATTCACAGCTAAACCGGCCTGTAAATTGTGTCTTACTCTCAACCGGATTATGGTGGCCGGGCGGCCTCATTCAACTTTGAACAAATCATGCATTAATAGGCATTAACGTAAATTTACTCGCACTTACCAATACGGAGATATGCAATATTTACTGGAACAATAACGTCGTCGAAGGCCGCTCGGCGCTAAACGTGACAGCTATGCTGAAAAATGAAGTTGTCACTCTCAATTTCTTTGCAAAATTGTATCGACACTATCTCCAACAGTTCCGTATATTGTGTCTAATTAATTACACGATTAATTCAACAGATCATTGTTTTTTTACTGGCTCCGAATATAGACCAAATCATCAATGAACCAACACCGACGACTCATTGCAACGTTCATTTCTTTTCTTAAAAATATATAAATCGTTATTTATAAATTGTTATTTAGAAATACTTGTTTATAGATCGTTATTTATGAGTTGTTATATAAAATGAATGTTATATCTATGAATGTAGTCATGGGATAATTTCTTTTATTAATCCTTTATTAATCCTAAAATGATTAATTATCTATGGAATAATTATAAGTGGATTTTTATGCAAAATAAAAATTACTTGCAATAGTCGGAAGAAACAGAAACTAAATAGCAAGCTCTTTTTTTGATCACTTCAATAGATCGAACATAAGACACTGAAATTTCGAAATTCTTTCAATCTTTCCTCTATTTTAAATTTCAACCACCCAATTTTCTCATAAATGCATAAGATCCCCAGTCTAATCACAAGGATCTCGCCAAATTATCAGGCGGCTTTGTAAAAATTTCGGGCACTGTATCCGGCAAACTTGTTTCGACCGAGGCCCGTCATCGACCGGGCTCTCGAAAAGCCCGGCCCGCTCGAGGATCTTCAATAAAATGCTCGCGAGGGAAAAAAATCCCTTTGAAATCCTAGAGCAAAGGCCTCGAAATCCTCGGTCGAGCGTTCCCGCTGCGTCCGCGGGGTAACTAACTGGCCCTGTTAGACCGTTGTCGGCGAGGGGTTGATATTTTCGTACACGTGTGGCAATAATTCTCAGGGGTGGTTTTCGCGCGGGGGTGGAGCCGGCGGTCGTTATCACGGCCACTAGCCCCGTGGAAAGGTCTATTTGGCGTGGTGGACCGGCGTGATAAAAGTGTTCTTGGCGGCGGTGCATGTACGCGCCGTATTTAACATTTTATTCCCAGAAGCGTCGCAGTTTTCCGCGATACGTGTAACGCGATAAATTATTCCGCGTTCCGCTTATCTTCGCCGGCCCTCCCTCGGCCCCGCTACGGCCGCTTCTTCCGCGTCGTCTTTCTATACTCTGTCCTCCGTAACGTCGCGTCGCATCGCGTCGCGTCGCGTCGTGCCGGGGCTCCTTCTTCAACGACTCTATCCCGCCGCCCTTTTTTCACGTTGCTCCCTTGCTCCCCGAGCCGTGTTGCTCGCTTAATGTCGACGTTATTTAGCGCGCGCGCGCGTGGGAAAACGCTGCCCGGTTTGAGTTACAGCCGCCAACGATGCCACGAAAAATGAGAAGTGTTTTGGATTAACGCGAACAACGTCTGGGCGCCACCGACGCGCCGCGGCGCGGCGTCTGTGAACCGAAAGTTTGTTTGCATCGCCGATTTCGACGCGATCGGAAAGACGATTAGCTAGATGCTTTAGCATTCCCGACTCGCGAAAGCTCTCAAAACCGGTATGAAAATTTCATGGAATTTGGGAGAGATTCTGGATTGAAATGATTTAAGGAAGCTGAATGGACCGCTCGAAATAGGCGGACGAACAGTGGAAGGATTAAATATTGAACGCGGGAGCTGGAATAAGCGAGTATGATGGCGCAGTTGTTTAACTCACTGCCACGTCAACAAGCTCGGAAGTTTCGTAAGATCGAAGTATTTTTATTTGATCAAATTGAAATTACAAAGTGAAGTTGTACCACATCAATTTGTTCTTCAACATTCTACGTTTTGTGTACCTTAACCCTAATATGCTTAAGGGAGGGTGGTAGAATGTCCACAGAATTTTAAACATGTATATTTGTTCTGCGAATGTTCTTTTATCAATCTTTTATATTTTATTCGTGGCGGCACTTAAATGTATCATTTAACAGTATTGCATAAATAAGTATATAAGAAACGATAGTATTTGTAGCACTTTTTCTTACATGGATACAGAATGACCCTCCCTTAAGTAGTCCGTAAACCTTCTAATATCATAAACGTTTTAAGGTTGACTAAAATTAAGAAATTATAATATCCTAATAATAGGAATTTATAATATAATAATTATAATAATTTTCTGAGCAAATAATTGCGTCATCTCTTTATGGCGGACGATGTGGCAGTCAAAGTGTTGAAAATATCGGTACATCAAAAAATTAACCGATGTTTATAATGAAAAACAAATGTATAGAGAAATGAAGAAATGTTAGTATATATTCCTTCCTGTAATGTCGGAAGCAATATTTTAGTATTCGGTCAGACTGCGAAGTTAAATAGGACTTGATTTGCAATAAATAAAATTGCTCCCCTTTCTCGGTAAGAGGGTTAAGTTGGCGATAGTAATTTGATTGGACGGCGAACTGCAAGGGGAATTTTAAACTTCGAAAACTATCTTAAGAAGATCGGAGTCAAAGAGACGATGAAAAAAGAGTACGTTTACTAACTGTAGCATTTTCGAAGTTGTAACTACGCAAAGTAAAGTGAAAAGATCTTCACTTTTTTTGAAAATGTTCCTCTCTCGTATGCATTTTGTGAACCGACATGTACTAATAAACAGTCAGCGGAGTTTCATGCAAAATAAAAATTGCCCGCGTCGATTGCAAGAAATAGAAACTACGTAGAAAGGACTTTCTTGTTTCAATAATTTCCAATAAATTAGAACTAATATATTGACGCTTCAAAATTCTTTCAATCTTCTTAATATTTTAAATTGCAACTACACAATTGTGCTATAAATACATAAAATCCGCAATCTACTAATAAACATAATCACCAACTGTAAATTCGTCTGAATTTATTACAGTAACGTTAAAATTCTCAATTTTTCTTTCATGCGAATTACGAACTCTATCTATTTTTAAAATTTGGAGATCGCCTTAATTTCAGTTGCACCATTCATATTTATTCTATCATACGTCGAACAAATCATCGAAACACTACCACAGAAAGATCAAGAATTTCACAATATTTAAAACACAGAATTTATGGAATTTCGTCAGAAGTTGTACAATGACCGAACGAAATCTCGTCTCCGAATGCTACGAAATCAATTTACGAATCTTAATTTGCCTCTATGAAGCGGTCCGAATAGCGTAACAACAGTCTGGAATTCTCCGGACAGCAAGCGCAAAGGAGGTGCACTGATGAACGTAATAAACAACTGCAGATATCAAAGTAATGATCCAATTCCCTGAATCGATGAGGGAACAATAATAGAGATATTACCGTTCGAATAAAACACAACGGGAGAAACGATACATTTGTGCGGGTCGTCGGGAGGCAGCGTACGGCCCGTAATGATTTACTTGATCGATTCCTGATAACGAATCGATGGTCGTTAGCAGCTGGTGTCCGCGTAAGCAGCCATTAGCACGTCTTCAACTTCCCGGGTCAATAATTTATTCGTCCGCCGCCGCGGGAGTCAAATTTCCAATAACGGCCAATGAAAATTTTATCTTAACTGGAGAATAAGAACTGGCTGATTAGGTATCAGCGTGACGCTGATACAGCGGTCGAAAGTGTGAACGCGTTTATGCAGCGGAGGCGCCGCCGTTATCGATGCACCGGTCACCGGGAAACACGCTTCGGAAATATATGATACCACTGTTGCCCAGTCATCCGTTCGCAGCACAGTAATTAGAGCCTAGGCCGTTCCGTTCGAGATCCTGCCGCCTCGAAATCGTACGGTCGTCTTTTTTTCATTGCTCGATTACCGCATAAACAACATCGTCGCCTTTTCCGACTGGCATCTCGTCACGCAATTAAGCAGCTTAAACGATACTTATCTATTTTATCGCCGGAGATGATTAGCTCGCCGATCGATTACCTCGATCAGATTCCAGTCTCTTTCATGCATCTAACGAGAACCGATTACTGTAAATCGGTCCGACCGAAGATCAAACTTGAACAGCTTCGCGATATTTCGTTGTAGCAAGGTGAATGGTAATTTCTGGTAATTCCGAGGAATTCGCAAGAGAGAATTTTCGCGGGGATCGTCGCAGGAATCGTCGCGGGGGGGGGGGGGGGGGGGCAAAGAAGATCTCCGTGTTACAAAACAAACGTGTTTATTTCTCATGGTTCGTCGCATGAAATGGAAAGTGGCAGTTAATTTAATAATTATGTAACAGATCGTGGATACAATAATGCGTGATCCGATGAGCGTATTTACAATAATACAATACAATCAATTTGAAGTAGTCGCAAAGACCGCGAAGTTCTAGGGACGCGCTCAAAACGCGACCGGTGCCTACCGTTATTAGGCGTACCAACGAGTAAAATCGATTGCTATCCACCGATACCGATAAATAACCTGCTCACGAGGAGATCCGATCTTCGCCGGAGATTATGCGATTTTTATTCAAAGCGAAGAAAACATAGCATTGGCTCGCGCATTGAAACGTCCGTCGTTGGACCGTGGATTTTACGCGACGACGTCATTTAACGACGAAAATGAATACGCGCGAAACGATCGGGAATCGACTTATTCAAATTATTAGGAAAAAAGTAAACGCGCTGTTTATTGCAATCTGCGGTATGCGCGAAGATCCACGGTCCAATCGTAATAATAAAGAAAATACTGCAACAAAACTGAAAGGATACTAGAGCGTTTAGTATGATTCTGCACGATGCTCGGCTCGCATCTCGCGTCAAATTAAATCGTCGCACGATTAAAAAGGATAAAGACGGAACGGGTGGATCGCTCATTGGTACGCCTAATCATTTACAAGTGCGGCTGACCCGTCCCCGGTGTGCTCGAAAAAGTGTGCGTGAGTATTTACAACGTTAGATATACACAGTATTTACACAGAGAATTCTCTCACTTACGGACTAATAAGCGTTTGGCGACCGTTGCTTTAACCAAAGACAGTCGTGAATCTTAGGAACGAGGTCTCGCTAGAGACTTCTGTCTTTTCTCTCATTTCTATCTACTATCTCTCTCTCTCTCTCTCTCTCTCTCTCTCTCTCTCGCTCTCTCTCTCTCTCTCCCCCTTTCATTCTTGTGCTCTGTGCCCAGTTTTGTACCAGGTAATCCATCTTCTTCTCCTTTCTCTTTTGTCGAACCTCTCGCTCTCTCTCTCTCGTTCTCTCTCTCTCTCTCGTTCTCTCTTTTTCACACACTCTCTATATCACGAATTGACAAACAAACGACAGGAATGAGAACTACGGATACGCAGTCGCTCCGTCTCCCGGACGGAAAAAATATATACGATTAGTACGAAGGAAAGTTCATCCCGGGATCCGGAGTTCACACAGCAGCGTATCATTCTCGTCTGATCTCATGTTTCTTATCGGCGAGACGGGTTACGACGGCGGCGGCGGTTGGCTCGACTGTCCTCGGTCGCTATTGCATTCGTCTCTGCATCGGATTAGAAAATACAACGTCGCAGAAATTAAAAAAAGAAACAACGATCGAACAAGATTCTCTGTCGCGGAAATGTTTCGTGCCTCGGGGCGCGCCCACCAAAATCATCGAGTTCACCCCGAAGTTCGTTCCCGTCGGAAACTAACGAAGAACAGACGACTAGTCGCAATTAAATTCAAATATTTGCCGGAACAGAACGATTTTTGTCGGACAAGCCGAAGTACGAACGAAACGGACGGTTCAGAAGCCGATCAGTGTAAGTCCGTTTCTCTTCGAGAATTAGTTAAGCGATGCAAACACGTATTTATCGTAGGATCTTTCGGTCGATAAATCAATGTATAGTGAATTTCTTTATAAATAAAAGATAGCGGTACTTTTACGGTTCTATACTGATATTTAAACGAAAATCCTCCAAAACGACTATATTCGTATATTTATATTTTCTATTATTTCTAATATAGAAGTATGCAAACACGATATTTTGTGAAGTTTTTGTTTAAATATCAGAAAGAAATGTAAAAGTTACTCTGTCACGACTAATTTGCGAAATACTTGGACTTAGGCTTCCGAGCCGACCAAATAAACGTAAAAAATTAGAATCTCGTCGCTGCCGCACCAATTCGCAGGGAAACTAAATCAATTCTTTTCGAAAGCGACGAGTTTCGGCGTAACAACAATTTCGCCGCGAGCATTGTCGGTCGATGTGTCAGAAATTAGGACGGCGAAGTAAATTAAATCCGAAACTAAGCGCGCTTTTAACCGTTTCAAAGTATTAGGCTGTCGGGGTGAATGCTCTTCATTCGATCGGAAGTATGAATGCGCCGGAATGCGGCGCGAAGCGCGAACCATAGCTGAAATTGAAGTTACGCGAAGCACGCCGGTTGCACGGTTAATGGAAAATGAAAATATTAATTACACGCAAATATGGCGGCCGATGAAACCTTTTGTAACAAATTTCGCGTGATCGGAGGCGCGCGACCCCGTCGTCGCGACGCAGGGAAACGTGATTTCGAAACTTTTTCCTCGTTAACGGGTGTGCGCCCAAAATTCCAAGCGAGCTTGCACAAGTCGCGGACACCTGTACAAAGACTAAAACGCTGTCGCGTCGGGAGATTAATTACCGGATAACTTAAAACACTGCGATTTCGAAGAACTCGACCCGAGAGTTTGCAACCGGGTCGTTCGAGAAAATTAGCCGGTGAAAACACAAAGAACCGTGCGTTCGCGTTTAAGAGGAAAGAGAAAACGGGACGTCGCCGAAATAATTGAAGGGTCGGCGATAAGCCGCGACGAACAAAAAAGTTTCGCGGAACTTTCCGGCGAATAATCGACGCTTCGCTCGAGGGTGACGCGCGATTTAAAGACAGCCCTCCAATTATTTCCAGGCCGCGTTGCCGAAAACAAGTTGCCCCGCAGTTTAATTGGAACGAAAATTTCGTAACGACCCGGCGACGACTTCAGTTCCGCTTTGTCGGGGTGCTGACAAAAATCCGGCGACGCGCGCGGGCGGTCCGCGTAACAAACGAGCGCGTTCGCGGGGGCATTAGCGGAAAATTAAGAACGTAAGTTGGCATGCCTCGTGAAATCCCATCGAGCCGTTCCATCGGGTAAAAAGCAAAATAATAAATAACGAACACGGGGGCAAGAGAAGAAGGCCGAACTGCCGACCGTTGCGATCGATCGCGGCCGGGTCTCGGCGAGTTCCACGAGGCGGAATGGGATCGAGAGGGTATCGCGATCGTTACGCGATCATTTTTCGCGCTCGCGGCCGGCGTCGCGACGCATCGCGTGGACAGTCGTGCCACCCGCGCGGACGAGGGCGCGCGCGTGAAGACGCTAATTGTGCACGCGCCGTGCTCCGATGCTGGCGTTCCAGCTCTAACGAGCGACGAGAATAATGTTACGAATCTATGTCCTCATTGACTGCCATTTCCTAAAGTTACCCTCCGCTTTATAATTACACAATATACATTTATCGTAGAAGATCAGAGACAGCTCGTCGTACGTTCTCTCTCTCGGCTAATACGTAAAAATAATGACTCGATCACGGACCTCGCGAAGTGCTCGTTCATCGGTCGCTCTACCACTTTCGAGCAGAATCTAAGAATGAATAGAAGCCCGGTCATGCTCCGGGCTACGTCATTCAGTCGTGAATTCGTCGGTGATATTCGATTCGTGTTCACCCTGTCAATTAAAAGATGATGCGATCGTATCGGTGCTCGTCGGCTGCCGTCGAAACGGAATAATTCGTCAGTGTCTGTTAAAGAAGCGACGGTACGATACGATCCGCGTATGTCCGTTCCGTTAAAACCGTGACAAACAGAAGCGGAAACAGAGACTTCGTCGTCGCTCCGGTCCCCGGTGCCGTCGAGCCAATTATTAAACATTGAACCCATGCGTCCGCGGAACCGTTCCAACTTTGAATTTCCGTCTCGATCCAGGTCGCTTCGAGACTGTGTCCGAGAAACGCATACCTTAAGTATAAATATATTTTACAGTTCTAACAGTGCGAGTGCGACGCTTGAAACCGAAAACAAAGTCTGACCCGATCCTTTCGCGCGTCACTTTCTTCGTGCCCGCGAGAACGAAAGCGTTATTGCTTCGATACGATAAACTTCTCGATTTAAAACGAACGACTAACATTCCCGAGACTCTGTCAGAAATTGTCCCGAGAACGTTGTTGCACACAGCTAGGGTTACGGTACCAACAGGACGCAAAGGGTTGAACAACCGCGCAACAATAAAACAGAAAGATTCGGTCATCGAACAATGGACGCAAACTTTTTCCTCCTCTATTCGTGACCGGCAGCATTCCGTCGGAGAGCACGGCCGTGTGTTTCTCAGCGGGTGAACCACCCCGAAAGCGAGTATCGCGGACGAAAGAGCACCCCGCACAACGAATCGCGTTACACGGAAACAATTAAATAAACCTGTCTCTGTAATCGATAAACCCTACGCGCGTCGAAGCCTCGCGTCCACTCTTTCTCTCTCTCACTCTCTCTTTTTCTCTCTCCCTCTCTCTGTTGTCCGCGAGGCGATACATTCTAATCCCCCAACCCCCGAACGCCGGGACACTCTCCGGCGGCCGGAAGCGAAAGGGAGAATCCCCAGTCGGAGGGATTCTAGTGGAAGAGCAAACAGACGGACGCGCGGAAACGGTCGGTTCGTCGTTGGATCAAACTGTACAAATACCTACGCGCGTCCCTGTCGCGTCCTCGAGCGGATTTCCGTGCCGGGGTCCGTCAGAGTCCATCCCCTGGCCCGATAGACGGCGGATCTTCGCGTGGTCGACGACGAGACCGACAACGAGGACAACGGTGCCCGTCTATACTAGACGAAGTAAGTACGAGGATTGGTCGGATGCGTGAGCACCTCGCCAGGAGGTGCGGTGGGCACCACCGGCGGTTCCGGTATGGTGCTGTAAAGATGGCTGCCTCTGGATGAGAGGCTGGCTGGCCTGGCGCTTCCGGTGTGGAGCGCGCTGTACCCGCTGTGCTGGTGCTGATGCTGGTGCTGGTGCTCCGCGCCGCTGTCCTCGTCCTCGGTCCTGCTGGACGCCGAGCTGACATAGGTGGACTGCGTGGGCGTGGGCGTGGGTGCGTGCACCGGTGCGACCAAAACGCCATTAGGCTTGGTCCACACGTCGCCGGCGGACGGGGCCGCGGTGTAGCGGGCCGGCGTGCGATTTCGGTCGTTCACCTTCTTGCTGTCCCGCCGTTTGCCGACCGAGTCTGGCATGGCGAACCGCAGCTTCTCCCAGAACCTCTTCTCGCCCCACATCACGACCGTGCAGGTCTGCAGAAGCAGCTGGAGCTCGGGATCGCGGGCGGGCGCCTCGGTGGCCAACAGCACCACCACTCGCCTCTTCCTGGAGCTGGGTCTGATGTTCTCCAGCGCTGTCCTAAGGGCGGCCCGGAACTCGGCGTGCTGCCACTCGTTCGCCAGGAAGACCGGCGAGAAGATGATCACGATGCGTCTGGCGGCCGCGGCGGCCGGCGGGACCGCCTCTTGCGGCCTGGCCGGCGGCAAGTCTCGCCAGTGCAGACAAAGGGCCAGGCCGGATTGCTCGAGCTCGGCTGCCAGGAACCTGGAGACAAAGTCCTCGTCCCGCTCGCTGTAGACTATGTAACCGTCGTAGAGGCGGTCCCTCTCCTCGTCCGGCGGCGTGGTCATCTTGCCAAGTCGTAGACCGTAACGGGCGTGCGCCCATAGACGCACGTCCTGCCGGAAAGCGAAGGCCAACGCGACGAACAGGCAGATCGCGATCACAGCCACCAAGGCGCCGGCTAAAAGCGGCACAAAGTTGCCACCCAGCAGAGGGATTTCCTGAATGCCGCGGCTGACGGCCTCCGTGGACGGATCGCCGCAACGCTTCATAGCTTGCGCGAGGGTCTCGACGCCGTCGCGGCAGTACATCTTCTCCGGATCGCCGCGGTGCTCGGCGAGCCATCCCCGCAATTTCGCGGCGTTGCCGCACTCGCAGCTCCAAGTGTTCCCTTCGAGGGCGACCTTCGCTTTGTCCCCGACGCTCGGCAACGCGTCCCACGGCCGGAAGTCGACGATGCGGTTGCTGTCCAGCCGCAACACCTCCAGGCTCTGCATCTTGCGGAAGGTCGTGTTGCCGACGGCCGCGATCGCGTTGTGATCCAGATACAGCTCGGACATACGTTCCAGCTGATCGAACTCGAATCCCCTCAGCTCCCTCAACGAGTTGTCCTCGAGATGGAGAACTCGGAGCGCTCTCACGCCGTTGAACGTGCAATTGTGCAACGCCGCGATCCCGCTGTTGTTCAGATACAACACCTCCAGCTGACGCTTGCCGATGAACACGTGGCTGGCCAGCTCGCCGAGATCGTTCCCGTCCAGATAGATCTCGGTCGCGTCCATGGGAATCTGCTCCGGTACGTGTTTGTAGCCGGCGTTCGAGCAGTCGACCACGTTGCTCGACCAGCTGTGGTCGTGGTAACAGGAACAATTGTCCGGGCAGGTCATCTCGCAGTCGCACGCGTCGAAGTCGCAACAATGGCATAGCGCGAAACAATGCGCGTCGTATCGGCAGAGGAAGTCCTTCGGCTTCAGGGAGAGCAGCGGTCGGCGAGGTGTCGCGCGCGCGTGCACCATTTCGCACGTGACCGACTTCAGGTCCATTACCCGAGGATGCTGGCGCAGACGGGCCATCTCGTTGATCCTCGGCAACCATTCCATGCTGCAGTTGCACACAATCGGATTGTTCCCTATGTAGAACTCCGGCAGCTCCGCGTCGTCCGGCACCGTCTGCAGCGTCAGGGCGGCCAGCTCGAGATGCTTTATCTCGTTCCCGTACAACACCACTTTCTCCAGGTTGGTTTTCTGCAGGAACGTACCGCCGCCGATCTTACCTATCTTGTTGTCGTTCAGGAACAACGTTTCCACGCTGTCCGGCACGTTCGCGTCCGAGATCTCCAAGATCTGGTTGTAGCTCGCGTCCAGCATCTTTATAGACAACGTGTTCCGCAACATGTAATAATCCGCGAGCTCGCTTATCTGATTCGCGTGTATGTCCAGCCATTCTATGCTGCTCGGCAGATAGCTGTAGTCGAACCGGACCAGCTTATTGTCGGACACGTTCAGCCAGACCAGGGACGAGAGGCTGGTGAACGCGCCGCGGATATCGATCAGCTGGTTTCCGTCCAATCGGATCGCCCGTAACGCCGGGTTACTCGCGAACGCGCTCTGCTCCACGTGACGGATGTAATTGTTCGCCAGGTTCAGCACTTGCAGCGAGGGCAACGCGGCGAACGCCTCCCGGGTCACGTTCTCCAGCCTGTTGTCCACCAGCCGCAGACCGTACAGCTCTCTCAAACCGGCGAACGAGTCGTTCTCGATTCTGGACACGTGGTTGCTGCCGAGGTCGAGGGTCTTCAGCGAGTGGAGCGCGCGTACCGCGTGCGGCACCTCCGTTAGATTGTTTCCGGTGAGAGAAAGGTCCTGGAGGTCGGTCAGATTGTCGAACACATGACGATGCACCGTGTTCAATCTATTCGTGTCGAGGAACAGCTGGCCGAGAGTGGCCAGGCCGATCGTGTGCGACGGATCGAACCTGGCAATTCTGTTGTTCGATAAAGCCAGCGAGTGCAGATTCGTCAGAGAACCGAAACACCCGTCCACCAGGGTCTCGATGTCGTTGTTCTCGAGCTTCAGAATCTGCAGGCTGTACAGGCTCTTGAACACATGGCCGTCGATTCTCGTCAGCCTGTTGAAGGAGAGATCGAGGCTGACGAGGCGGACCAGCCTGGAGAACGTGTCCCGATTCACCCAGCGGTTCGTCAATTGGTTGTTGCTGATGTCGAGCAATTGTAGCTCGATCAGATTATCCAACAGTCCCGGTGCCAGAACGGCCAAAGAGTTGTTGCTCAGTATCAAGTCCCTCAACTCCTTGGTCCTGGAGAAAAGTTCGGGCGGAAGGGCGACCAATCTGTTGCTGGACATGTTCAGCAAACGGAGCGCGGTCAGTCCGGCGAGCGCGTGATCGTCCACGATCGTGATCACGTTCTCCTGCAGCTTCAGCACCGTTAGGCTCCTGAGATTGCTGAGCGTGCGGTCCGGCAGGGCGGTGATGTCGTTGCAGCTCAGATCGAGCACCTCGAGGCTCGGCGTGCACGACTCGACCATATCGGAGAAGCCGAGGGAGACGATGTCCTGTAACTTGTTGCGCGTCAAGTTCAGGCTCGAGAGAAACCTTACGGGGCACAGCAGCTCCGACGGCAGCGTCCATAGGTTGTTCTCGGAGAGATCGAGGTGCTGCAAGCTGCTAAGGCCGCGCAGCGAGTCCCTGTGCATCTCGAGGGTCATCGCGGACCAGTCGCCGTTGCGCGTTCTCACCGCGAGGCTACGCAAATTGTGGGCGGACGCGAACACACCGCCGGGCAGATAGCGGATCTTGCAATTGTCGACGCGTAGCTTTTCCAGCCGCGGCAGGGGCGAGAGGAACCCGTGGGGGTCGTCGATCTGGCTCTCGAAGAAGAGCACGTCGCTGCAGTTCAAGGCCAGAGAGCTGATCGAGTCCTCTTGAATATCCGAGAGATTGCCAATTAAGCCGGGCACGTTGGCGATAGTCCGAACCTTGCACTCGAGCTCCTTCTCGCCGTCGTCGCCGTCTTTCTTCCACTCGCAGCCGCTCGGTGCCTCGAGACTGGTGATGCTGCGGCCCAGCGCCGGGCCACAGTTCAGAACCAGACACCAGACGATCCCCAGTACAGTTACGGAGCACCGTGATGCCTCCATTCTGGCTATCTAGGGTCCGGAGTCACGTTCCTCCTGAGTAGTCGCTACGATGCTAACGGGGGACGTGGGGGCCAACCGAGTCGTACCGTCACGCACTCATAGTCACAACACTCGGTGTTCGCGAACCGTGCACAGGCTGCTCGTTTTTCACACGACGAATTGAAATCGCGAGAACCAGCAACGTATTACTTCCGATTCGCTCCTATACGATTCGGAGCACCCGTCGGCCGAGCGAGCTGGCTCGACGATCAACCACTGACTAAACACTAAACCGACGACAAAGACGAAAACAAAGGCAAAGACGTAGACGAAGACGAAGATGAAGACGATGACCTCGTCCGACGATGTCCGTGGGTCTCGTATAAACACTGATCGGTCATAACCGGATCGCGACGCGAGAACGCCGATGACGAAAGAGGGTCTCTTCTTCTCTCCTCTCCCTCGTGAGAAACTACTTGCGCGGGTAACAGGCGAGCGGAGAGCGGCCGAAGCGCGACGACATGCCACCACGAACGCCGGAGAGGAACTGACTCCGAGCTCGAGTCCCTATTCAATCGACGGTCACGCACCCTGCATGACTGCCGGCGTGCACCTAACCCCCACCAACTTCCCCCACCAACGGTTGGTTCTACCACCACTGCCGGGAACAGCTACCCCCACCAAGAACGCCAACGAAATTCCCTCGTTGAAGGTATATGCGGCGGGAACGCACGGATGGATGGGGGTGCACGCCGCGAACGAGCGAGCGAGCTAGCATGCGAGCGTGCGAGCGAGAGTGCGAGTAAGCCAACGTTCCACGCCACAGGCGGCTCGCGAAGATGCAACAAACCAGCTGACTGACAACACTACTTACTAGGTAAACACCAAACTGGTTCTCTAGGCGTACGGGCGCGCATTTATCAAGCCGCGCCGTTCTCGCCCCTCGTCCCGTATCTCGTCCCTCTACCCCACCCTCGAGCGGTTTCTTACCTCGCTGCGCGAGCCGCACACGGGCTCTTCTTCAACGGGGTTGTTGTTGCTGCTTAATAGCCCCGGCGAACAGTGGCCCCGACGCGTCTCGACAAAAGAACGCTTCGCAAACAGACAACCCCCGTGATTTGTTCGCGGTGCCACCGACCGGGCCCCGATTTGTTCGCAACACCTTCCACCGTGGAGAGTGGGGGCGCGAGATGTCGGGAGCTGGTCCACCTCCTCGTCGGAAGTCATCCTACCGCCGCACAGTGGGGCGTTTACGCCGAAAACGCAGCGAAAAATTTGATTTTGTAGAAATATTAGGTCTACCGGAAAGTTCTGTCCGTTTTTGAATTGAAATATAACACAATTTTCATACATTTAATAATATTTATTGTAGAATATACTTTCCATCCTTACTTGTGACTTCTTGCCAGCGTGATGGCAACTTGTAAATGCCATGTTTAAAAAATGATTTATTTTTAGAGGCGAAGAACTCAACTAGTGCTTGGTTGACATCAGCTTCAGTTTTGAATTTTTTTTCCTGTAAAAAGATTTGCAAAGAGAGAAACAAGTGATAATCGGAGGGTGCTAGGTCTGGGGAGTATGGTGGATGTGACAGAATTTCCCAGCCTAGCTCTGCGATTTTCTGACGAGTCGCCAAAGCAGCATGTGGTCTGGCATTATCATCGGTAGCCATGTTTTCACGATCGCGTCTCACTTAATAATGACATGAGACATCTTTGTTTCGGTTTATTTAGAAGAGTACATGTGTGTAAATGCAATGATAAAGAGAGATAGTTATATATGTCTCAAATCAACATGTGCATATGGATTGAAACCTGAAGTGACGCTATCGGACAAAACTTTCCGGTAGACCTAATATATTCCAACAATAAGAAAAATTTGGTCATTGACAATTAACCCTTTGCACTAGGATGTCGCCGATACGGCGATACTAAATTATTAATACCGTAGGGTAATAGTGCGAAATAAAGACAGAAAAAATAAAAACAGAATAATGTTTCATTTATTACGTTCTCGTTTGCAAACATTGTTAGCAAATAGATTCTGCGATTTATTCAATGTTCATAAGTACGCACGTGTACAATGCCTTAACGTAAAATATCGAATGGTTGGATATAAATACAAAGATTCAGACAGGAAATGTTTTTTTACACGTGTTGCGCGAGACATCGCGTCCGGGGATGACGAAGACGGCGGTGCCCGACGGGGGTGGAATGTTGTCCGGGGAAGAAGCTCCGAGTTCGGGGGCAGATTTTGCCGGGAGATATTAGTCCATTTGTCCGGATGGATTTCCGCGTGCCGATTGAGTTATGGTATCTCCGGCCCGGGCCAATGTTAATGAGAATATTCGGTGAGTAATGGCGGAAATCGCGTGCGCCGGAGAAGTCGATCGGACCGATTAACGCCTGGCATTAACACGCTTCACCGGCGCGATCTAGAGATGGATTAGCACCTCGAACAGCGTTTCCTTGCTTACGAGATCCGAGATCGTTAGCGGCCGGTGTTACGGCGATCCCGACTCCCGAATGCAGGCTTGTGCAAACGGTTTTCCGTGCGTGAATGAGTCCCGAGTACAGAAGATCTGGTTTTTATAATTGGAGCCCCCGTGTTGGCGCAGCTGAACGATAGCCGCCGGATTTATTTGATGTTGTGTAACAATTTATTTTAGATGTTAGAGCAACGAGCGGTCGAGTTAGAGTTACGGGAGGAGTAAACATTTGTATTGTTTTAATCACTCTTGCTGCATGCAAACGGAGTATGTTTGTAACGATCGAAGCAAAATCGAGATAGAGAATCGTTACAAGGTATAAACTATAAGGTTAATATATCGTTAAAATATTCGTCGAGGTTTTAAAATATTGTAAGGTTTTAAAAAGAATCATTTCGCGTTGTGATTTTTCCATTGTCGCTTCGAATGACAAGCGAAATACGTCAAAAATGTCACGAAATTGAAGCATCTTATCGAATCGAATTAAAATTGAAAAGTAATCGTAATAAGATCAGGACGATATAATGGATTAACGTACAAATTAATTTGCAGAGACAAG
Source organism: Megalopta genalis (assembly GCF_051020955.1). Taxonomy (NCBI): domain Eukaryota; kingdom Metazoa; phylum Arthropoda; class Insecta; order Hymenoptera; family Halictidae; genus Megalopta; species Megalopta genalis. The sequence goes on from NC_135024.1 coordinate 5,634,608, forward strand.
TTGTTCAGAGAAAAGCGAGTTATTGCGAAGCTTCCACACTTTCGTCAAACAATCTATGAAAATATAAATTTGCTGAATGGTTCGTAGTCTGATATGTTGGGTTATTGTATTAGTACATGAGCGTGCGTGTATAGTCGGGGTTTCGCCCGACGACAGTTAGGGTTGAACCGTCGACGGCACGGCAGTTACAATGAATTCTCCGGTGTGAACCGACAGTTAACAGATTCATCTGTGATTTTAATTCATTTGATTTATTCGTGTCCCTTCTAATACCACCTTGAACCTACAAATAATGATATTTATCAGAGGGCGATCAATTAAATATTATTAAACGAATGAAACGACCTCAACTACTGGTGTCTAGTGTCTAGGTCCTCGAGAGCGATTAGGGGGTAGTTCGGACCTATTGCAAGACAACTGGCGCCATCTACTCTGCGGAACCCGAACTATGGGTCACGGTTCAAAGGAGAACCGCCTGAACCCGACTTCCCTAGGAACGAACGGCCGAAGTCTGCCGATCGAATGTCAAAAAGCGATTGTTATTCTGTACTAACCGCCGCGAAATACCGAACCGAAAGGAAACGAAGCGGTCCGGTTCGCGATCGGAACGCCGCGGTTACTCATCCGTCACGCGTAATATGATGAATCACGCGAGGCGCGCCGGACGAACATGTGCGGCTGTAAATTCGATGCCGCGGTACAATGACGAATGGCGGCAGTCATGGATTTCGGCGGCCGGGATATCCACACTTCATTACGCATTTACGACTTGTCAAGGTGACATCACTTTCTCGTTCTCCTGGTCAAAGATTAACCATCGTGCGCCCCAATTGGAATACTTGATCAGCCTGTCTAAACATTTGCCGGATTAACCGGGAGACGTATCGGCCGTTGAAACATGCATCTTCTAATTAAAACCGCCCCGTCGATGACGCACAATCGGCGCAGGCTTCGCACGAAATTAAAAAGCAATTGCCGCGGCAAATTGTTTGAGAATCTACACGGGAACTGCGTAAAAGTAGGATTTCGCGTAACTGTCGCATAAAAACGACTGGACGTATGCGTTCGCTGATTATTTTGTCAGACTCAATGCTTCGCGTATAATTTGCGTACAATGCATTTATTATTCAATATATCACCGTTTACCATATAGAACAGTGTGTGTGTAGAGAAGGTGAAATAACTTTTTGAAAATAAACAAAATTGACTTGCACTTTTGCTACTGTTAAAGAAAGAAGATGGCGAAGGAATTGCATTCAGTATTTTGACAAATAGAGAAGAAGAAGAATATTAAAAATATAGAGGAGAGAAGTAGGGTAAAACGGGAACGCGAGGTTATTTTTGCTGCTAACAAAAAGTCGGATGGCAGAAAAAATGTTGAATGTCGTCAAAAGTATTCAGCGAACCCAAGCGAACCTTGAACTGTTAAGGAATAATGCGTTTCAGCCGAACAAAAAAGATTCGTTTAACAGTGGAAATATTTTCGACTCGTTTTGGCGGGAACGCGACGAAAGTTTCGGGGGCGTCGACGGTGCACGTGTTGCGCATTGAAAAACCTCGCTGTTTCGCTCGCCTGTTTATTTTGAAACGCAGAGCGCGCCGACGCGGCGTCGCCGGCCGGAAATATTAATTGCAGTTATAAACAGGTTGGTAACGGATGAAAAGATTCGATACATTCTATACTTGATAATTCGAAACAGGATCGACAACACGACCGGCAATTTCATAGCTCGATTTCCGCGTATTGCCGGCGTTTTCAAGCTCCTTAACCCTGCGCGTTGTCCGCCGTGACACTCCCACTGTACGGGGTGCCGCGCCGAAAATGCGCACATAACGCAGGGTCAGTCCACTTTTGTGCGAAGATTTTCTTAAGCGTTAAGTAATGACTGTGCTTAATCCGTTTCTAAATCTTTCTTGAAATGTTTCCTGTAAACATTCTGTAAAGGGTCTACAGAAATATGGCTTACATGGATGCCAGACGTATTCGGCACTCGTCCATATTGGTCATCAAATGGACGCCGGATATATCCGGCGCTCGGCCAGACAGGTGACTAGATGGATGCCGGATATATCCGGCGCTCGTACCGAAAGGGTTAATCGCGAAACCGAGAACCCACCGTTCCAATAATCGAACCTCCTCGTCCGCCGACTGGGGAAGACCGTCGTTCGCGTAACTCTCGAACTTGCGCCATAGTCTTCGATCAGAAGCGATCCTATTCCGAGGGTGAATCGACGTAGTCGAATCTCCGGGCGGACCATTTAACAGGTTGATTTTATCAAGGTACACAGACCGGTTCACCGTTCGGTTACAGGTGGTCTGGCGTACAGTTTCGTGTGGATTTACAAGTCAACGGCGGAGGCGGGTTGTCCTTGTGGCACACTTTCCTCTTGTACAAGCAACGGGTCCGTGCCCACGATCTATTCTTCGACAATGAGCGGTATTAAACGAGGGAAGATCCAGCTGAAAGGCTAGCCCGCCCATTCCGTAGAACCGAGGGAAATGTATTCACGCGTAAATCATTACTCGTTACGGAACGACGCGGCGCGGCGCAGCGCGACGCGGCGATCCGCTTCGAGCCCGCGCGTTCTGCTCGCCCGAACCCAGAAACTTCGTTACGAACGGTTAACCGGGTGCGGCTGTAGCATAACCGCCGTCAGAAAACCGTGGAAACTCGTTCCTACGGTGCCCCCCTCGGCAATTCGTTCGTTGGGCAACGTTAATTCAATTTCGAACGATAAAGGAACTATCTGTTGGCGACGTCTCCTATGTGGGCCTGACCGTGAAGAATCGACGAAATTATGGTCGTAACTCACCCGCAAAGTGTACAGGACGTTCCATTGTATCCGGCCCATAGAGACATTATTGAAATGACCGATTTCGGACTCGGGGAGAAAACGAAAAGTCGAAACCTCGTATGTACCTTGCGGCAACGTCCAATATTTTAACGCTATTTAAATAACGTTACTTGAATGCATCGAGAAACCGAATGTTCCACTTCGGACACGAAATTACCATCAGAATGTAATCCTTTCTCGCCTGGCTGATACACAATGGACGCCTTTCTTTTTCGGAAGAAAAGGTTCGGGACGAACGTACGGCTCCAATAAACTTATTCTCTGCTGTCTGCGTACGACGTTATCGCGCTGCGAATAGCTCGCGGTTTTATCCCCTTGTTCGATCAACGTCGACAATTTGTATCATTTCTTTTTACGACGACCAAAATGGAGAACGCGCGCGTAATATCGCGCGTTACGCCCCTACGTAACAAGCGGAATCTCCAGAAACCCCGCGTGTTTTACGGGCCGGATTTATTCGAGGTTAAAGGAGAGCCGCGCGAACCTCGTATAATAATGTTTGATATATCCTCTTTAATATCCCGCCTCTACCTCAAACACCAGAATTCTCCTCCGGGAAAGTCTAATCCTTTATTCGCGGGAAATACGTTTTTCCTTGGCGAGGATCCTGCGGCGCAGGCTGTCGATCAATGGACGAAAGTCGAAAATCAATTTGAGGAGCTGATTGCTGTGCGTTTATTCGAAATTTAACGATGTAAAGGCATACACAAAAATTTAGTATGTCTTATTCGATAAATATAAAGTTAATTATTCCAGAAAACGAGCCAAAGGCGCAGCAATTGCTCGCCTCATAGTTATACAGGGTGTCCCAAAAATGTCTCGTAATCTGGAAATGGCGAGTTCCTCAGATCATTTGAAGCAACTTCTTCCTTTACAAAAATTTTCTCCGAAGCACCGTTAGCGAGTTATTAACGAAAAACAGTGACCAATAAGAATCGAGTACGGCTGACGCGAGGCGGTCCAGCCAACCACCACACGAAGCTCAGTTCCGCTCATTGGCTCGGTCGCCTCGCGCCAGCCGAGCTCGCCTCTCATTGATCACTGTTTTTCGTTAATAATTCGTTAACGGTGCCTCGGAGAAAATTTTTGTAAAGGAAAAAGTTGCTTCAAATGACCTGAGGAATCCGCCACTTTCGGATTGCGAGACATTATTGGGACACCCTGTATTTAGCAGACCATGGATCCTGTGCGTTCGCACTAGGTGCACACTTTTAACCTTCGTACGATTGTTTAAAATATGTAAAAGATCAGGAAATGAAATTAAAAAAGGAGCATATTTTGTGCAATTATTATGTTCGAAAATTGTTCCTGCGATATTCTCTATAATTTCCCTTAATTCTAGAACATCTTAAGCTCAATCCAGAAAAAAAAATGATCTCTGTGTCTCATTTCTGACAAAAGTTCTACGATTTTGACGCGAACTTGATCATTTTTCCGGAGCGTGCGACGTCGCGAGGACGCTGCATCGGCGCGTACACGCTCGAAATCCGTCGCGAGGAAGTCGTCCATCGGCTATTCCGTGAGACCGTTCGCCTGGCCGGCTCATAAGGATTTCCGTCTCACAGCCGCGGGATCGATCGATCAGACGGATGGGAGCAGACGACGAGCGGACGCTGTCTGCACTTTCACTCGCGGGTCACCGAGGGTTAACGACGAAAACTGTATCGTGTCATGATGCTCGGGGGGACATTAGCATATAACCCGATGGTATCCGATGGATAGTCCCCCGCTCGTCACGCTCTCCGCTCTATAGGCTTTTTAACGGTGGTTGGGAAACGTGGATCAGGATAATTAATGGTTTATTGAGAGAGTAACGACGGCGAAATGGCAACTATCGCGCGGAATCTTGCTCCCCCCTCCTGCATTTTCGAGGGTGAATAATTGCATTCTTTGTTCCCGTTTCAATTATTTTTTAACGATCGCCCGGTTCGGCATTTCAGCGTAAAACGTGTTATGAAAACGCCACGGTTGCTGATCGCGCAATAAACTTTTCCCGGATGCGGAATTTTCATGGTTTTACGGACTTTTTTTATCGGCTATGGCTCAATGCGCCGATTACACGTTGTCGAAGTGTTCTCAAGACGGTCTTGACTAAAAAGTATTTCGAAAGAGTGCTAATAACGCGAGCGACACGCCGCGCCGTCGTAACGCATCGAACTCGTCTACCTTGTACCATCGGTTACTTTAATAATCAATTACCCATAAAAGATCTATTAAAGCAACGTTCGATGTTCCAAGGCATTAAATTCTTACAATGTCTCGAACCGTAATAGCGTTGAACGAACATTATACCTCCAACGATGGCATTCTGTTACAAGCATCGATCGGAGCATCGACGAACCATTCTCTGCGCTGTTAAAAAATATCGACATTTAATCGTAAAATACTTGTAATTACAGACGCGATCGAACAATGCAGAATAAAAATTGAGCCCTGCATCGCGTTGCCTCGAGGTCTGGATAAATGCAAAATCTCTGTGCAGCGTGGTCGATCTTTCATTAGAAAGAGTTTTTCACGAACTTTCGCAGAAGCTGCACCAAAATAACCGAGTTAAAATTGCAGACGTTTCAGTGGCAATGTACTGCACATCGCAACCAAGTCTTCTATCGCGCTGTATCACGTTTCCGAGTCAATTACTTATTAATGTACAAGATGTTGAACATGAATTTCTCAATTTCGCGTCAGATGCAGTAGAGTACAGTTACTTCGAAATAACTTTCCTGTCAACTTCCCGTGTTAATATTTTTTTAGTATCTCGTATCACGAGCGGTGAGTTTGAGCATGAAGTACTTGTATTTGTACTTATATATTTGTATAATTATGACTAAAGCGCAGGTATTTAGGAAAAATACAAATCGTCTGCATCAGCTGTAACTTACAACTTGCAAGAGATACGCGAGCCAAGCACAATTTTTGTTTCATTCTTTAATCTCTTTAACAAGTTCAAATTAATCCGTCTTTTAATCGCTCCCTAATTAATTCTCCTTAATTGATACTCAGAGCGTGCACAAAAATGGACAATTTTGAAAAAGGAGCCTTGCTCGTTTTTATAGTTGTTGACAATCGATAACTATAAAAATAAACCACGAGACTCATATATAATAATATATAATAATTATATATAATAATCGAATCTCTCCTTCCCAAATTCTCCATTTTTGTTTACAAGCTGCAGGAAAATTGGGGAGAATTTACTGCGCTCATTTTTGCCATAAATCCATCAAAACCGCGATCTAATTATTAAACTTCCGAATTTATGCGTTTACGGTCAAATTGAATAAGAAAAATACAGAACAGCGCGGATATCAGAACAACGTAAGAATACTTCTACATTATTTATAATTCATTAAAATCATTAAAAGAAGAGATACATTCTTATCTCCTGGTTTTATAATCAACGAAGAAACTTCTCATATTGCATAAAGATCCGCGGTCTACTAATAACAGATATCGCTATCGCTATTTCAGCATATCAGCAGCTTACAGTTCACAGTTGCTCCCTCGACACTCCGATTAATTGTTTCTTAGCGAGCCGTCGGCGTCTCTCTCCTTCGATCCTCCGCTATTCTTTCAGACGGCCGTTTCTATCGGATCTCCCCCGTCGCAATAAACTAATAACCCCGACAACAACAGCGTCAAAGAGCAATATCCCAGCTGGAGCGGCGGCAGAGAGTTCGGAGAGCGGAGAGTCCGTGCGTGTTCCGCGGGAGCGTGAACAATTGACTCCGAAATCATATCGCCGGGCAGGAATGCCTCTCGCAGCCGTGCGCCAGAGCGACATCAAAAGATCGGGCCTGATCAAATTCTCTCGCGCCTTCGAATCGCGCGTCCGTCTGCATACCAACGAGGCATCCTCGCGACACGTGGCGAGTGGAGGACGTGTCCGGCCGGTGTGTGTCGGCCGGCGGCCCCGATCGTGTGCTTTGCACCAGCCGCGAAGGAAAGATACCTGAGACCTGAGACCTGAGACCGGCAGATGCGCGATGCCAGTTGGCCGCGTAAGAAGGTGACGTTTCTCGTGCATGCACCGTGGAACGGCGCTCGCAGGCGGAGCTTTCGTGCTGGAAAGACCGCCTGCAGACCGCCCCTGTGTGTTTCGTTTCATCGCCGTCAAAGTTGCGTGCACCGGGTACACGGGCGAATAAACGGCCTCCCGGATGGCGCTGACTGCTGCAAACCCGCCGCCGAAGATATACCGGGTTCGCGGGTTCTCCACGGAGGACGGTCCCCCTAATGGCCAACGAGACACGCTGCTTTCCTACCGGCTGACACTGTGTCGCGTAATGAATAAAATTCACAAATGCCAGAAATGTTTAATTCGTCAAATCTTGTATCGGCGAGCGTTAACGAAGGAGCGTGGATTTTAACGCTGCCCAGGATTTGTGCTAAATTAATGTACTAATTCGTTGTTTTAAGTTTTTTTTTCGATGCATTCTTTCGAACCGTTAACATTGCTGGAATGTTCATATTTTCAATTCGACTTTTATAGATTATATTCAGCATAATGTCTCAAGAACTGCCGAATCGTCTTCTGAAAATGCTGGCAATTCGCACTAATTTGTTCAGCTAAATGTTTATCAACTTAGGTGGACGTTACGAAAAATTACCAAAAACGACCTCCTCGATTTTTCGTATATTAATTCAGGAAATATTAAACCTTTATATTGACGTAAATTTTAGCTGCCCGAATTTGCCCGAAATAAAAAAATCGTAAAATTCGTAATAAGGCGAGCACCGCTCAGGCTTCAGTTTTTTTATAGGTTGGCCTACAATTTTTTTCGTACCCATCGTTTAAAGGACGCCGAGACGAATTCGGCAAACATCATAACATACAGTTTATTCAGAATCTAAACAAACAAACAAAAATTGTTGACTTATCTATAAAAAAAACCTTGATAACTCCGAAAAGAAAGGGTAATAACCGTCTTGAAGCTCTCCGTAAACCACGTTATTTCAGCTCAAAAAGTTTCCAATGGATTGCGTGGTCCTCCCTATTTTATATCCTTAATTTTTGCCACGAAAAGGCGCTTAATTGCAATTCTCATGCTTCCGCCTTCTCTTGAAATTATATAATTTTCTGATCCTTGTATCCTGCAGCTGGAACTGAGACTCTTTTTCCATATAGAGTTTTGTATCATATTTGCCGGAGGGAATGGAAGATAATGTCTTGCGACAAACTACCAGTTCTTAAAGTTAAACCAAACGTCCATTAAAAATTGTATAATTCCTCAGTCTCCATAATTTGTATTTCTTAACCTCTTGCATCCTTAAGGTCCATCTTTTGTCCACCAGCTTCCAGCATTCTAATCATTTGGAACGCAAAGGTTAATACTCGGAGCACGGAAGTACTTATCCACGAATGACGATCATCGGACTTCGAACAACGTCCCTGTACAATAATTTCGATCTTCCGACAAGAGGATCTGACTAGAAATAATAAGTCGAGAAGTTCATGAACAGCTCCCAGCAACGAAGGTCGCGGGACAACTTGCGAAGTTCGCAGCGATCGTCCCCGAGTTGCTGAATACTATTTAAATACACTTTCTTGCATAAGTATGGGAACGCTTTCTTGATTAAAGAATTTGATTATTTGTACTATATTGGAGAATTTATATTGCCAATGACATATTTCATATTTCACCAATACGGTAATTTCTCCCTAATTCGCGCTCAGAATGCGCACAAAAATGGACAATTTGGGAAGAGGAGATACGATTATTCGGGCCTCGCGGCTCCTTTTTATAGTTACCGACTGTCAACAACTATAAAAACGAGCCACGAGGCTCGAGTAATCCATTTTTGTACGCAATCCGAGCGCGAATTGGGAAGAAATTACTGCGACAACAAAGAAACAATTAAATTAAATGATTCGAATGAAGTTTTGTTCGGATAACTCTGTTACGGCGAAGGTGTATATTCCTCGCGACGTTCCCCTAAATAATCCGGGGGCATCGTGGGAGCTAGTTAGCAATTGGGCGCTGCTCCATCAACGATTCCGCTAACGAGCCAGTGTTCATACGCCGCGGGCCTGTTCGAAGATCTCGCTCGATCGGCATCGGCCGGCTCGCATTTGGCCACTCCTTAAAAACCGTAACCGTGGAATGGGAGAAATATTCGGGGACACGGGCCGGCCCCGAGCGGCTCGATCGTTAGGACACGGCCGACGTGTGTCCCCGTGGATCGAAGAAGTCGGCGGAGGGCTTATGAAAGGTGTCCGTCGTCGTTTCCAGACTCGTCGGATTCCCGAGATCGTTACGGATCACGCGGAACCCCGGGCCAGATCCCGAACTTCCCGGGTAATTTCGTAAATACCTGGAACGCTCGAAGACCGAACAACCACCTATCCGGTAAATATCTATCGGCTATTCCGGAGCTATTCGGGGAGAAGTTGCCCGGGCAACAAGCAAACTCGCCCGGACGCGATCCGGAGCCCCGATGTCCGTCGAGGCGCGTAACTTCCGAAGGTTTATCGAAGACGTCCGCGGAGGGGGACCAGTCTGCGACGATGTTTTGCCTCGGCCCCATGGAAATCGGAACGATCCGGGTCTCGCGGGCCGAAGCGTATCTTCGACTTTAGGTGCATTCTATGGTCTTTTGTTGGCCCCGGGCACGATCAAAAAACCATGAATACCGGCGATCCGGCCGACACGCTTGACTCTTCTGCATTCAGGAGGAGGATCGGCCATTTTGTGGGTTCACGCAGAAGTCAGGGCCACGGGGACACGTGGGGTAGGGCCGATAGAGGGGTCGGGGGACAAATCTTCCCCGGATGGCACAATGAGCAGCGCGGCCTTAAATCTCCGCTCTCTCCGCCGATGTAGATTTGTACGTACACAGACACGGATTTACATTGGACCGTTCCAGAGGGGTGCTGCAGCGCCGGCCGCGAATCAAAATGGAGCATTTCTGGCCCCCGATGGCCCGGGGGCGCAGACATTGTCGCGCACCCCGCCGAGATACACCATTAATCCGACGCCGGGCGCGGGCTCTCGCAATCTACGATGTCAACGGGAATGTAATATTACTGATTCGTATCTTAGACTGGGTTTATAGGGATGCACGGGATGGACCGACTACTTCGGGACGTCTTCCAGGCAAATTTGTGCGAGATAGTGGCCGGGTCCGTTTCTGCGTAGGATTTCCGGGGATCTCGGACGTATTTATTGCGGTCACGTGTCGCTTTTGCCAGATTTGTTTAGCTCGGTTTGCGTTTATCGTAGATCTCGAGGAATTAACGCCAAGCTGTGTTTAGTTATTTTATTTTACGTCGGGCACTTTGATTAGAGTTATCAGTAAACCACGGATCTTTGTGCAAAATAAAAATTGTCTTCGTCGAATGCGAGCAGCAGTACTTGATTGCTATAACGCACTAGAAGTAATATAACAATATTGTCAAACATCTCTTATGCTTTTACCAACCTTTTTCAAGTGTGATTCATCTACTCGCCTTGTTCACAAATTCACAAAATCCTCAATTTAACGATTAGATATTTAGAAAACAAGATTACAAACTCAAAAGTATAATTAAATGTTTTTAATGATCGTTATTTGACTAGGGAACCTTGTACGAAATAAATATCAGTTTATTCATTTCCGAAGGAATTTTGGTGACTTAAAAATAAACGAACAGTGTCATCAAACCGTTTCGATTAGAACAATGTTGAAACGATTGCGACAATGCACATTTCAGTTGGCGATTTCTCAGTCGCCCGAAATTGCACGAATTGTATCGAAAGCAATCGCGTATTCCGTCTCGGATGCTAATCGTCCCCATTTTCCGAGTTCCTAGCGTCGTTGACACAGTGACTCACAGTCCGAATTTCTAAATGGCCAAGATGAGACATGAAAAGCATACTGTTCGCGTGGGAGCGGATTCCAAAAGCGTTGCGCAAACGACCGAGCAGAAACTGAAATTTCGAAACGACTTCTTACATAGTGTCAGTTGCGTTCAAATAGGTCCCGACTCCCGACTGGATTGCACAATTGTCTTTCACCATTGTTTGCACCGACCCGATCGTAACCTAACTGCTCTATAATGCAAGGGCTAATCATGCCGGCACAACTTCCTAGTTTCCCATCCTCGGTTCGGCAAGTATCGATGCTGATAGGAAAATATGGGACGCTCGAAACATCTGGTTCATTGTTATCCTTGTTGCAAATCTTCGACCCGATTCAACTTGATTCAACGTGTTCATTGTTCAGATATTTGCTCAGTTAAATTACATTTCCCATTGCCAATTACTGCATTGCAAACCTTTGTGCAAATTCTGATTTTCATAGGTGATTTTACAAAAATTAAAATTAGAAAAAGGTTTCTTTCGTCGACTAAGAGATTACCCACCGTTTTTAAATAAAATCTGCATATTTTATGATCGCATAAAGATCTGCAGTATATTAATTCCTGCGTATAATTAATGAAATAATTAATTAACTACGATAATTCTATTCATCGTAGCAATCTTATTTCATCGACCCGGACACCGTTAGGGCAAGTATATATGAACATCGTAGGAGGATTACGTGCTGGTTGCAACTGTGAATGACACACGATGCACGGGACAGTGAACGCGTTCAACATTGCTGCGCACGATAATGTTGCATCGAACCTAGCCGATGAGGTGTTCGTCCCGAGATCGATAGAAGCATCCCGAAAACGCATTGCCGACGACGATAACAATTGAAAGATAGCCGATGGAATTAATTAAACGACTCCGATAATCTACTGACAGCGGCAATCCGTTGCGTAATGAACGATAAAACGTTCCTGGACACGGTTACATCGATAATGCACCGTAATATTTTCCAGCGGGGTTTATCTGCCCTCCTAATAAAACGAATATACGCCGGGGATACGGGCACGGTGCACGTGTGTATCCGCCGATTAAGCCTCCCGATACCGTCGCTAATTACTTCATCATCGTGTAACTGTTTCAGATCTTTCCGTGGGAAAAAATGCAGCGGTCAGGGAAATGCGAGGAAGATCCGTATAGTGCACTGTAAATACACGGTGTTCCGTGCACGCGCCATGTTGGATTTACAGTTCGCGGCAGGTGATTCATATCGGTTGAGACATCTAGTTTTCCCCTATCAATGAGTCACAGATAACGATGGATGCATTTTAAACACTCGAAGTGTATACTTCGAAGAATTATTGACCGCTGTCCTCTATTTCGTTCACCAACTCATTGTCTTAATATGAAATTAAATTTACTTCATAAAAGTAACGATAATATATTTATTCCGATTTTTAGAGATTTATATCGTAATATTTCTTTCACGTAACAAATTGAGTGTACAAATTGCTCATGAATGAATTTTTACGATTGTAAAATCAGAGTTGTGCTGATTCTAATTAATTATATCGCGTTTCAATTACGCGGTAATTCAGCCACTTATTTTAATCTGAGTGTAATTTAAATACGACACATTAAAATACGATGCACTTGAAATACAATGTAATTGAAAAACACTTCTTCAAATTGCAGCATGGAATTCTCATGTGTTTCTTTCATACTTATTTTTGTCACCTCTGCGTATTTTCTCCTCCGTTATTACCTATTAATTCATCATCTTTTAATTTGTAATCTCAATGCAATAACATCGTAATTCGTAATTAATGCAATTTAATTACTTAGCATTTTGTAATTGTACTCCAATTGCAATTACGAATTACATGCATTGTAATTTAATTGGATGCAGATCTGAATTACGAATTGCAACGTGATTGAATTGAATTGAATTTGATTGAATTGTAATTTCTTGAGCAAGTCAATTGTAATTCTGCGCAGCTCTGCCTAAACCTAGAATTCGAACGCATCGTCGTCACGTTAGTTCACGATTACAAAAATCTAAGTACAAGCACAGATTCAATCTCGTCTTTACGAGGCACCAGATGCCAAGCGCTCGCTGTGTAATTTCTCGATTCCAAGGTATGAAAATCTCGTGTCTACGGTAAAGATAAATTATCGAAAATATTTCATTATGCCGGAGGGTTTCCAAAAAGTAACTTTCAGAGCAAGAAAACCAGGGCCTGCTTGAAACGCGCGTCCTGCAGTTCAAACAGGTTCTCAGGCTCCTTGGAGTTAATGAAGAAAATTCCTGTTGAATATTTACCCTCGCAAATTTGCCCGATGGAAATTTGTTCCGCCATAATCGTTGCTACCTGAGCTCGCACACGATACGCCGTCGCACCTACTCAAATAATATCGTCAACAGGGCAAACACAATTCCCCGCGATTCCCACAGTCTTACGGTCGGCAAGGTTTCGGCTGCTAGCTCGACGAACCTGGAGGAGCCTGCTGCAGCTAGTATAAACAATTTCCGCCGCGAGTGTTTAAATTTTAAGCAAACAGCCGGTGGCGGATTCGGACCGTCCGCCGCATTGAGGAGGCAGCCGAACATCGGAGAATATGGCGGACTGCTGGCAAAGAGTAGCTACGGTAACGTTTCGATGATAAGTAGTCGCAGTTCGAACAGCATATCTCAGAAATGAAGACAACTTGAAAACAATAAATTGTGCCGGAAGAAATGTTTAGTTTCGACGGTGCGCCTTTGAGGTATTATAAGGTAGTTGGAGCCCGTTACTCTGGAGTGATCAATTACTGTGCGCTCGGTTTATTTTTTTATTCTTTCAGTTCGTTGAGTTTTGAATACAAATGGTAACTGTCTTATTTAACAAATATAAAGTTAATCATGTCCGAAAAGAAAAGAAAACGGAAAGCGAAAGGCTCCGTTCCCAAAAGCGCGGTCCTCGAAATCTTAGAAAGTGATTGCATTGTGAAGCTTGACAGAGAAAGCAAGATGCTCTGAAAGAAACCAGATTCTTGCTTTATACTGGTATAGATTATTGGTCGAGGAGGAACGAAATGAAAAGGGTATTAAAGAACAAGAAAAGACCTTGGGAAGAGAGTTCAAAGGAACAGAATCAAGAAAATGAAAGAGACCGGTGCACTGATGAAACGCACAAAAAAGACGACCGTGCAGTTTGCTTAAAGTCAATGACGAAGACTGGATTCAATGTTCAATCTGCTAAAAACGAGCTCGCGAGACTAGCCCTCGTATTCTTGGTTGAACATATTCGCAATCGTTGCAACCTTTTTCGAAGCTGTCCTCCCGACACTAATAATAAACATATACAGGGTGTCTCGCATTTTTTCGTGCATACTTCGGGAGCGTGTTCTGCCAGTGAGAAAGAGACTAAAATGTTACGTATAACAAAAAGTGTGCAGGCAATGTTGATTTTTGTAATTAATTCGTCTCTTGTACGTTAGCATTATCATTTCTTTCACATTTCTTGTTCTCATCATAATTTCTCCACATCGTATTTATGTACTTTTTCTTATGCAACATTTTAGTCTTACTTTTACTTGTATATGTTTCAGTATTTATTTACACTTTTGCAGAGAAATTAAAAATTTTGCGGAGTCGCCGACAGCGCCAGAACGTTCTACGATGAACAATTAAAGATGTTTATCGAAATGTCAAAATCGCGGAAAAAGTTAAATGTTAACCCGTAACGTTATGATCGCGATTTTCGTGAAACTGCGCCGATTTTGCGGCAAGCGTGGAGGCGCTATCGTGGATTCCCAGCCGGTCAGCGAGCATTGATCGATCGCCGTCGGCGCGGCGATAAGGATCGAGAATCCCTGTCGGTTTTCGTTATTCGCATAAATCCGATCCATCAGTGTGCAGCGTGCCGCGCGACGCGACTACGGGCCCGAGAAAGGAAGGCACCGGTTACAGCGGTTTTAAAGTGTTTCGGAGTGTTTCGGCTGAAAGAGCCGCGGGACGCCGATGCACCGCTGCGAGCTACACGACATCCCGCGGTTCTTTAAGGCGAAACTCACTGACAACAGCGACGGGGAACGTGTCAAAGTAGTTATAGAACAAGCCCCGTTGCTCTCCTCCCCGTGCGCGCGAGGCAGCCCTGACAAGAGGACGCCTCGGGGGCCCGGCGGCTGGCATCCTCGTCTGGCCCGAGATGGATAGAGGAGGCCCAGAGGCTACCTGGCCCGACTTCGTCCGCCATTTTGTCCCCTTGTTGCGTGTCAACCCTTGGACCATATACAGTCGGGGACAAATATATATGTGGGCACCCTTTAAAACGATACAACCTTTTTGAAACTGGATTAAACGACGTGACCTTTTTTTGGTGATAGATGGACTGGTCTACTAGACATTTACTATAATACTTTTTCTTTAATTTTGATATTGCTTGGAATTACAAAAAAAAATAGAGAACTCATGTTCTTAACTTTTTTATCTGAGCCTATAACGAAAATTTAAAAAAAATGCGTTTTGTAAATCTCGGTAACTTATGTTACATGCTGAAAGTTTCATCGAAATCGGTTAACGCAGAGTCGAGCTGCAAGTGTTGAAATATTTAAAAAACTGCAGATTTCGAAAATCGGGACAAAACTGCGATTTTTGTGATGTTCAATCGTTTGCAACTCATAGCAACGTCAATCGATTTTTACGAAATATTTAGCATGCATATAAGTTGTTACGATCTAGAAAATGTATTTTTGGTGTTGATAATGTTGAATTTAAAATTATTTTTTCTAATTTATGCTAGTTTAAAGGAGTAATAAGAACAATAGATAGAGAAGATAGTGCAAAGAAAAATTATTTATTTACAATTATTAATTAGCGAATAAAATAATATTAAAATAATGGAAACTTATCATTTTAATCAATTGTACAATGCGATTCGATTCAACATTATTGTCACGCATATGCTCACATGCTCACCGAACACGGAGAAAGACACACATTACTTCGAATCGATAGCATCTAAGACTTGAAGCCTGATGTCGTGTCAGCCATTTTGAATGATCATATTTTACCACGTGTGACGACAAAATCTTTGCTTCAGTTCGAAACAGTTATCTTTGCTGCACCGGACTCTTGGATTTCCTATACACGCGTTATCTAGTACTTACGTACATGTATATGGTCTAAGTGTCAACCGGATCCGAGAGGGAACCGATTTATGTGTATCGACGATTCCTCGGCCGAGCCCGTATTTAACCTGCTCCTTAACCGTCTTATCGTTCTCGTGACTTGTAAATCACCGCTTTTTCTCTTTAACCTTTGGCATACATAATTTCGAGGAACTCGCGTGCGGCTGCCTGCTTCCTCGCGTTGTTACCTGGCTGACTGGCTGGCTGACTCGACTGGGCTGACTGGCTAGTCGGCTGACTGGCTGCCTGCCACCGGCTGAACTTCAACCACGAGCACGTCAGATCGGTGCCGTTCGATTGCCACGGAGAACTCAGCTGGAAAACCACCGGTGCGTTTCAACCCCTCGGACCCGTAAGAATGCACGAGTACGCAAGCCATTTCGCCAACGGGACGGTTACAAGAGGATTACGAGGCACGTACCATGCCGGCCGCACTATCGATGGAAAGTTTGACCGCGCTAACGGAGACTGATGATTTAATAATCATAATAATAGGGCTCGCGGAACTCCGATAAAAACCTGCGCAGCTAGAACAAGGTAAATAACAGTGCACGGGAAGAGGTTCTCGGAAGGCTCGGTGTCGTTAAACCTGGTCTCCCGACTTTGAAAGCGATACGTCCCGCGACCAGTAGTCGAAAAGTTGCTCCGACTTATTAACCCTTATGCGATTCTCGAACTCGCATTCGTGCACTTTCTCCGCTTTCGGGACCGTAGAATCTTTGATTCATCACCGATCGGCTGTCAGTTGCATGTGTCTGATCTTTGGTATTTGATCCGTTTGTGTTTAAAAACGTAATGTAAGAATTCCACCGAATATTCGTCGTGCTTATTTTTCTCATTGTTAAGATACTCGTGTCCAACTAACAGTAACTAGTGGATCTTCATGCATGAGAAAAATTTTCGATACCGAAAGAAACTAAAGTACTAAGGAAGAATCTACTTTTTCTTTTAACGAAATTAATAAGTCGAACATAATGTAATAATTTGACTTCAGTTGAGATAATATGACAGCCAATTAAAAAACCATAGATTCGACAGCTGCGTATAACATTTCTATGGCAGAAATATTTTCGAAAGCATGTGCTTTCAGAAAATGAAAAATGATCGACATTTTTAAGCTTTTGGACTAGGGTATCCCTATAATTATACTAAAAATACTTCAGTATTTACGGCAAAAACGGGTATATAAGGTGTAATAGAACGAAAGCATTCAACTTACTAAAACTATAAAGACAGGAGATTCATGTAATAATTCAAAATCTTGCAACCGATGCGGAAGATTTTTATTTCGCATAATAATCCGCAATCTAGCAACGATATTCTCGAATTCTTCTAATACAATTAGTTTTGTATTTTATCGATTGCTTTGCGTCGCAGATGCGATCCGTCGATAGGAAATGAAATTACAGTAACTTCGAAGTAACGATCGTAGTTGCCAGAAATAATTCCCGTACTCGACGATTTCGCAGAACGTTTGTTTTATAAGATCACCGGTTCTTTCGCGCAAAGAGCGAGCCTCACTTTCTGGTTTTATCGGGTAATATGCAAAGGGATTTTTATTTCAACGGCAATCGCACACCCAGGCGTGTCGAAAATATACACATATACATACATATAATTCGCAGGTACACC
The DNA here is from genome assembly GCF_051020955.1 of Megalopta genalis. Taxonomy (NCBI): domain Eukaryota; kingdom Metazoa; phylum Arthropoda; class Insecta; order Hymenoptera; family Halictidae; genus Megalopta; species Megalopta genalis. The sequence continues at coordinate 5,652,058 of NC_135024.1, forward strand.
GGTCGGCGGATTGTGCAAACCTCCGTGCTCCTGTGTTCTGCGTTCCTTTGTAACTGCGCGAATGAAAGGGAAGTCGATTCTCTCAATTAAGCGTCTCATTAAATTACAAATAAAAACGGAAACTTTATCGGAGCTGTTTTTCATTGTATTCTTGCATATTCCCGCGCAGCCGGAACGAGCAGACATTCGCCGTCTAGTAATTAGCTTGTTGTTTTCCGCTATTTTCTTCGCTCCTTTTTCAAACGTTCCTTTTCTAGCTGCGTACTGCAGCATTCCTGCACACCGTGTAATAATTAGATTAAAATCATCTTGGCATTCGAAAACGCATGTTGAAAATCATATAATTATAAAGGTATTCTAGTCTAGAAGCTTCAAAGAAACGAACATTTTTGTTTTATTTTCTGATAGCATGTGCTTTCGAAACTATTTCTACCAAAGGATATTGTTGGATTCGAGGAACTGACGATGTTACACGTAGCTATCGAATTTATGTTTTTTAAATTGGTTGCCATGTTATCTCAAAATCGTATCGACCGGTTTCATTCACATGTGGTGTGTACTTTCAATGCATGTATCGCTGTAGTCCGCATCGCAATGAAGCCAAAATCATTATTTTTTCTATTCTATTCTTGCCTGGTAAAGTTAAAAAATTCAAAATACTTCCATTGTTTCAATTATCAATTGTTTTCGTCCTTTGTGATTCGTACGGATAGCCAAGCGCATCCTGATTAAGAATCGTTATTGTTATTTTTTTTGTACCAGACCGGAATTATGGTAACATAAGGGCATCTTTTTGATTTTTTGAAATTTTGCCTATTTCTCGTTGTAAAAATTTCCAAAAATATTATTGAAAGAGTATAATGAAAAACGCCGATGTAATAAGTTGCATAATTTCTTTATAAAAAAACAAATACCAAAAGGGACTACTAAGCTTAAATCAGTAGCGAGATTCTTGGAAAGCTCGAAATTTATTCATGAAGTAAACGAGAATACGTCGTCTTAAAAATTACGATTAGCATTCGAAACAGTTTTATCGCTGATATGCGAGAGACGTGATTAAAGTGTAAAGAAATCATGCGGTAACGGGAAAGCTTTAGAGGAACTTTCTGCCGTCGCCATAATTGAAGAAGTTACATGTATATTAAACAAGGGGTAGATTTTTATATTTTACGCTGTTATTTTAATATTTGCGGCTTAATGCAATCGCATATCTGGAACGATATGCTGATATAAAGTTCTCCAACTCTCACCCCTTCATGCGCACGGAATGTATAATGGTTCTTGTTGAAGCGGGTAATTTAGGGTTTGTTTAGCCGCTCAGAATGCGGTTATAACCGCCGATCGTGTACCGGACTTATTCCGATATAGAAATAATAATTAACGTCTTAATTGCAGTTCCCGGAGGACTTAATGGCCCGCAATTATCTATGATTATCAAACTTCGGATTTATAATTATTGTCGCGGCGTTCGAAAGTATGAAGTAGCGGACGCGATCAAACAAACTCGGCGAAACGCAAATTGGATGTCTTTCGAGTCGCGGTCGTAATAATTTCAAAGAGAAGAAAGTTACAAACGGAGGAGGGATTCGATAAACCGTGGACGCGAAAAATTATTAAAGCAACATTCTATCGAATTGAATTCTCGAGAGGAAGCATAAATTTTCCTTTACCTTTTCCTCGATAAATTAATCCAATGCGAAATTCATATTTGTATCAACTTTCGCGCACGGCCGCAGTGCGTCCGCAGGAACGAACGCACTTGATCCCGTTTAATTCGCTCGTAAAATCAGATTAACAAAACGAAAACGGCATTCAACGTTTAATTAGATTCTAACAGAAACGGAAAAGAGTGGCAATCAGTCGAAACGCGCGTTTTACACATTCAAGATGATCGTCCTCGTCCGTAAGAAGCCTCTTAACGAGTCCGATTATGAGGTTGATTTAATTCACGATCAAATATTGAATGCGATAGCGCGGATCGGCCGGAATCAACGAGTCCATCGATTTATTCGTGGCAGCCGACAATAATGATGATGATGATGATGACTACGGCGGTTCGGATGATTAACGATACCGGGCTGACCGTCGATTCGGTCCGATTTGCTTTCGTACCAGCCAGCAGTAAACTAGCCCTTAATCGCTTCGCCACTCTCGACGCGAATAATGAATTTACCACGGCAATTCAGAAATAATCAGGGAAAGAATGCACTCTAACGCGATCCTGATCGATGATTCTCCAACGAAGACGTTAAGAAACTCGGTCGAACGCGAGAAATATCGGGCCACAACTTTATTATTATCGGACACGTTGCTCATTATAAAAGAATCGTCCGGTACACCGTAAATTATTCATATGTTAGAAAACAATGTCTACGTAGAATCTAATTTGTGAATAATTAACTGGCCACTTTTATTCTGCGTGTTATCAAGCATTTATAATTCAGCAACGGCGAAACAGTTTTTTTTTCCTTCACCGGTTGCAAAATAAAAGCGACGCGAGCATCTAATGAAAGCGGAGTTGGAGAAAATTGTATTCGGATGACAGAGAAGAGATAACGAATTAAATTTTATTCTACGCGCTGTCGAATAAATATCCAAACGAGTAAAAATTGATGTAGATGATAATTTACTCTAATAAGAATGCTTTAAAATGATCTCATAGTCGAATAAAAATTGATTCATACATACGGAAAATAATTGATTCGATTAAAAATAATAGAATATAAAGTGCTTTTCATAGTTTATGAATATATTCTTTCCATATTCCACTTTTAAATGCTGCATCGAAAGTTTGTTACTTTTGATTAGATTGGTCGTTGATACGTAACTAAATAATCTTCCTACGGATGCAGAGGAAGGCATCGATAATTAAATAATTCTGTAAGTAATTGAAATTGAACTGATCCTGAATGTATTCGTATAAATATATCTTTGTAAAAGTATGTAAAATCTCTGTTCGATTAAATTATAATAATAATAATATATATATAATAATAATAAAATAATATATAAAATAATAATTATTATTATAATAATATAAATTAAGAGTTTAAAAAGAATCCAAGAGTATGAAAAATATCTGATTAAAATACGTTAGCAAACAAATTAATTGCTCGATCGTCTGCCACAAAACGCTTTCACTAATTACGAAGCAGGAAGTCATAAACGAGTTATTTAGGTCTACAATTATAACCACGATGAGTGTACACGAGATTCGTATATTACAGAATATTACACGTTATCCGAGCATTGTGTAACGCGTGTTTGATGAATTCCGACATTGGATACTACAGCTTGTACACGAAACTCGATGTGTCCACCACCGTTTCGGTAACGGCGCGCGTATCACATTTCACAGATACCCATCTTCCGCCGGACCTATCCGTTTTCTAATTTTAATTATTTTCTGTCAGTCGGAAATGTTTAATTTCCGCCGTTAAATCCGCCGCGCGGCCGATACGTCACCGCAACGGTCGGCGACCATAAAATCCTATAAATCTATAAAATTCCGGCGAGCCCGGGGACACGCGGCCCTTAAAAAATGGCCGTCGCCCGGGGATCGGTTGTAAACCGCGCTCATATTGTCCGCGCAAGATGATATCGATCATTTCGGGCCGGCCGCCGGTTTCTATTGTCAGTATCAATCAGTCACCGCGGCAGCGGACGTTTATTGTAACATTAAGACGCGAGGATCGTTAAAGGAGTTCAAGAGGGAGAAGACAAAAAAAAGAAAAAGGCGAACCGTCGAAGAAAGAGAAAAAGTCGGGCGTAATTTATTTTACAAGTGCCGTGTCCTCTATTGCCGCCATTAAATTTTGATGGGAACAGAGTTCCGGAATGCTTGACTACGATAGATCCCCGCTCGAGGATCTCTATCGGAGGATCGAACAAGTATTCGTACATGTAGGTGCCCGTAACCGATATCATCCGGCCGCGGTACACGTATCCGTGACGCAACGGAGACTTTTGTGATCGACGTACGACCGTCACGCTGTGCAAACCATTCCCGTTCACGTGGATTAATCTTTCGGCGTGGATAACAATCTTCGAACTTGGAACACGATTTTCTTCTTGGGAAGCGGTATGTTCGGTAAACTGGCGAGAGGTCGAAACTTTGTCTGGTGCGTGCTCGAGCCTGCAACCGAAGACGCAAAAAGTTTGTTCGAGTAACATCATTAGAGTAAGTGATTCACCTCTTCCGCTGGCAATTTATTGATACGGGCTTGTTGTGATTGCTTGTTGAACAATTGGTAGCGAAACATTACTTAATATCTCATCTTTCGAAATTTTCGAGGAGAGATGCGTTTACCGTTTAGATAAATATAGATAAGATTAATCAGGTGTCTCAACGAAGTTTATTAGCAATTTTGTGCAATACGAGACATATCCTACATTTTTAAGCAGTCTCGTTTTTTATCTATCTAGTTATCATTTAAACAAAGTAGGTAGTACATTAATAAAAGTAATTGCATCTTTGTTAATTCCTTGTTCGTAATTTATTGGCAGAGTTTCCATGTTAACCAGGCTGTCGACGTCTACAAAAATTATTTTTCAAAGTATTTGTGTCAATGACACAACGCAAAGTAGATAGGTAAATTAATTTTCTACTTTTTGAACGATTTGCATCGTTTGTACTTTTGCTAATTTCTTATTTGCCGTTTATTAGCCGATTTGTACGAAAACGATTTTTCGAAAGCCGGGAATTGCGTATGTATCATATTCAGCATAGTGAAACAATTCTATGACGTTCATTTACGGGAAAATATTCAATGAGAATCCACCAGAATAGCAATTATCACTAGACTGTGGACATTTATGCATTTACTGCGGCCTCGGATGCGCGAACTGCAATAAAATTAACACCTCAATAAAGGTTAATGAAGTTGTTGTTTTATTTACAGCCTAATAAAACATCCGACCGAAAAACTATGGCCGCGTTCAATTTTTATTCTCGTCGATTATGTCTGTGTGAATTCACACCTTCGACGACCCCTACAGAAACACAAAGAATAAGAGATCCGTCGTTTCTATCGAGAAACTCGTCGCTTTTTCGATATAATACACCAACGGCGCTGTCCAACATTAATTATGCGTTTCGATAACCAATAAGGTAAAAGCATCCATTATGAAACACCGCCTTAATTGTGACCCTTCGTTAAAAGAATAGCACAAATAATAGAATAAAAGGTAGACAGACAATACGAAAAAGATTGAATCGTAATCTTAAATTAATTGTAATTATTTTTTCCCAAAAAGATTATCCTTACGATTGTTTTTCAAGCACAACGATACTTGAAATATAAAATTTGGAGTTTGAAAATCGATCTACTTCGTAAATTGAATTTCTCAAAAATCTGGCGATTTTCGAATTCATGCTCAGTGTTGAAAAATTTTAATTGTACAGTCTTTATTAAACTACCAATTCCATGCACCGAATTCACGAAATTTAAAAAATTAAAAATTAGCCAATTTATCATTCATATCAACTTAGCATCAACTTAACATCATTCTTAGCCCGCGTCTTCGCGGCTTAGTTAGTCGCCCACGTCCGTCTAATTACCGTTTTCGAAAGTTCATCGCCAAGCCGGCAAATTGCGTAAGCGCCCGCGGTCTAATCATCGGCAGCAAAGCAAGTAGCGTAGCGTGTAAACGAGTCAATATTTTCCGCCGAGTGGAAAACAATAAAGTATCCTATCGGGCGGGCAATGCATATTGAGGCGGCGTTCGCGCCACCCGTTCCGAAAATCCTGATCCCGTGATAATTTATTGACGCGCGGAGCCACCGAGGACGGGATAAACATTCATCGTTTTTAATGGGTCGTGTGCCGCTTAGGGTCCCGAGTGTCCCCGACAAATTTTAGTCACGCGGCACCGTGGGGTGGATAAATGACACTAATGCAACAACAAAGAAGGCACAAGAGTGCGTATGGCGGTTTCGGTGTTTATTCACGGCGGTGATAGCGCTCGGTCGCATCGTACGAACAAAACAAAAGGGGGTGCAAAAAGAAGAGAAAAAAGAAGAAGAAGCGTTAGAGAGAGCAAACGAGAGAGAAAGAGAGAGTGTGTGTGAGAGAGAGAGAGAGAGAGATGGGAGGCGGAGATTGACGAAACGATCCACGCTGAGTGTGCCGTTAATAATATCCAGTGTGTGCGCTACAATGGCCACCATGTGGCAGGTTGTTTCGCGGTAGACTGAATGAGGCTGATTAAATTGAAGGGTCGAGGAAAAAAGGGACCAGACTGTAGGGCATGCTTCGTCATGAAGGGTTGTTACTTGTTTAACATTTGTGTGCGCCGTTCGAGTCTCTGTCCCGCGCGCTACTCAGTCCATTAGGAACAATTATCTGCTGATGTCGTCGGATAAAACTCTCCGCCGTGAAACTCGACGGTGGATGAAACCGGCGCGACGACCTGGAAACGGTCGTTTCCTTCCCTGCAATTTGGAAAATCGCTCGGCCCACCGTGGCTTTTCGAATTTTTGAAATTGTCCGTGGTTCGAGAATAATTTGGCTGCTTTCGCGAAAATTCATATTTTTACAGAGGAAGTGGCGCGGAATGGACGTAGCCGAGGAATATGCAACCAGTTGTAACGGTCCCATTGTGCTGCCGGATGCGACGCGCATTTTATCGCGCGTTGCGGGGTAATCGAAACTTTTGTCTGGCCAAAAACATTAAGCGCGAATTTCTTCCTTTTCACTGGAAAATGCCGATCCTTTTCCAAACAGAATGGTGTAACTAATTTAAATCCCTGAGTGGGTTTTTTGTTATCGAATATGCATATTCGTACGCGCATGCTATCCATTCGGTCAAACAACGGTAGAAATGTCGGATTTCGAGTTAATTACCTCGGCGCTTTCTAATTAATCGTGTTCTTGCGATCTCTGCGTCAGCTACGTCCATTGACGCTTGTTAATCATTTCTCTGATAAGAGGAGGCGATGTTTATTTCCTTTATGACTCAATTCACTTCGTTCCTAGATTTTTAAGTTAACAGAAGAATCAAATTTTGCTTCGATTTAGAAGAAATCAATAACATTTATATTCAGTGGATTGTGAATTGTTATAGCTCGTAAAAATCTGCGTTCGTATGCTACAATACTTAATATCTTCTAAAGTACTACGAATCCTAACATCGGATTTTACAGAGACATTTATAAAAGGTTGAACTACAAGCTTTAAAAAACAATTTTTAAATTCATTTACGGAATTCAACTTCGGATTTTACAGAGACGTTAAAAAGAGGTTAAACAACAAAATCTGAAAAGCAAATTTTAATCTTCTCACACCTTGTAGTTTAAACTTTGTCGCCGAAAAATCTGAAATTGGACTTGCTAATTGAGCTTAAAAATTGCAGTTTGAATCTCGAGTTCGTGCAGTTGTGAAATTTTTGTCACGGAATGAAACGCAATGACAGCGGTGCACGGGTAAATTAAAAAGATGCCCACCTGTACAAGCAGAGAGTCGCGTTAGCACGCGCGAGGGGAATATTAACAAAAGGCTAACAAGTTTTAAAGGAGCCGAAAGCGACCGAGGAAGAAGAATAAGAAGAAACACGGAATTTCTCTAAAGAACATACAGAGCCGGGACAAATATTTCGTAACGGCACATACTTCATCGGCCATTTAAGGTTTCCCACGTGAGGTGTCCCCGGAATACCTACCCGGGCCCGTCATTTCCAGCCATTCATCGGCGGGGCATAGAGTACACAAGGCTCGTGTGGAAATCGCTCTGAAATGGGTTAAAATATTGCCGGCTACAATGAGGCTCATCGAGCCAAAAGAATACGTCGAGGTCCCTTTATTTCTCTCTCGCTGTTCTCCTGCGCCCGCGTTCAGTCCCCGTGAGCTTTCGCGTAGAGTGTGACGGATGTGTCGGAGTATTTCTTTGGTAAACGTCGCCTCCTTACGGGGCCGTGTCGCCGGTGTATTCCGCGGGATCCCCCTTTGTTCGCCGCGTATATACGTATGAAGCGTGACAAAACGCGCGCGGGACTTAAGAAACTCGGCGTTTTGTCACGCGGCAACATTTGGACGACATTCGTGGCAAACGAGTCGTGACGAGCGCGCCGGGGCCAATTCCCGCCCTGAAAAGAATATTCACAATGGCCGTTCTTTATTTTTTCGATGTCTCCGAGGGATCCCTCGGTCTACTTACGAGGATCCAGCGCCGAGCGCTAATGAATGAATGCCGCGAACAAACCCGGCTAACGGGAACACACGATTTCGTCAGTCGAAAACCGATGCCCGCGACAACAGGATTTCTATGGCTTACGTGATCTGTACAACGGATTTCGAACATGGCGCACCGTTGCCCAGCTGCGGCTGAAATTGAAGAACAATCGACGATCTCGGATCGTTTTTGATGCTTGTCCTCGTTGATGGTTTTTGAATTTCATGTGTCCGAAATGTTGACGAGATTGCAACAGAGTTGGGCTAAATTTTATTCGGATGATGAACTGTGGAGATAAATGTTACTAAATTTTGTTCGTCGCTGACGAATAAATATGAAATTGAATACAAATTGATCGAGATAAAAATGTATCCGAATTAGATTTTATTCGAATAAGAATTCATTTGAATCATACGGTATTCAAATAAAATTTCATTCGAATTCATACGGAAAATAGTCAAAATAATCAATAATCGATTTGAATAAAAATGATACAATATAAAGTGTTTTTTTCTCGTCTATGGATGTTTCTGAACGATTTTGTGTGGTATAGATGACAGGATATTATATATAGAGATAACAACGTTGCAAGGAATATCTAGAAAAATTCTGCTGATAAAACTGCTTATCCGTTTCCGTCTTAGAAAATTCGCATTTTTATCTGATATTGTACCGTCTGCGAATGACAGCCTTCCTGATAAAAATTATCGGTCGATTGAATCAGATAGATATGAATCACCGCACTTCCGTTCTATGTACAAAATCATCCGACGCAATGTCACCCTAAAGGAAATCGATCCTACGTATTAATCGATAAAATTTCGTATTCATTCTTTTACTTAGAGCAAATCGAAAATTTGGTCGGAAACTGCTTCCCTAAAATATCTTGCAAATTCTAAGAGAATTTGGTTCACGAAATAATATCAAATTGTCGCAACTGATGTAGACAAAATTCATTACACATAAATATCATCGATTATAAAATCTTATATCTGTGATTACAAGAAGAACGATGCGCGTAAAATATATTTTCACTTACGAAATATTCTCGCTAAAAATTTTAATCGCTATTTCTTCGTGCTAATACGATTTCTCGCGAAGCGAAATGAGTTTTTCCGATAAATACATAAATTCTATATTTTAAGGCTCAATTAATACGTAAACTTAATACAAAATTGTAACAAGCAGTGTTTCTCCTTACAGCCACAAATATTACGTTGAAAGATCACTTTCAGAAATGCTAAAAGAATTATGTCAGCCACGGATAACCGACGCGGAGACTGACGAAGATCTCGTACGTTCCAAGAATGTTCAAAAAGTCACGAAAATCTGGAAGAATCTCTGAAAAAACCGCGCACACTCGCCGAAGAATTCGCAACAGGTGTACCGACCAGAAAATCACCCGCGACCGCCGGAATCTGGGAGAAAAGAAGCCTCGGCCCTTAATCAAATAAAAATCGCACGTGCTCACACAGCTGCGGTGTAAAGCATCCTCTATCTCCGCACGCTTGCAGCTTGCGCCGGGCAAGAAGCCTGCAGCAGGAGCTGGCGATTTTCACAAAAAAATTCACACGTGGCATGACCGGCGTCCACGTGGCTGGATGCGTTTAAAGATCGTTAAATACCGTTCGGGACGGGCGTGCGAGCTGTGCGTGCGAGACGGACGCGCGAAATCCGATGCGAGCGTGTAACGCGCGCGGAATTTCGGAATGCGAGCGATCCGTCCTGGTTTGCCGATCACGGTTACGGTGGCGGTGCATTGCGGTCCGAATCCAAGAATTTAGTGACATTTTGGCGGAAAGACAACTTCTTCGAGTCGACATCTTCGTTCGATCCTTGCGCTGTCCGAACGTCTATTCGATTCATTCGAAAGAACATTTTTTTTTTAATTCGAGCAATCAGTCCGAATTCTTGTGAAATTTTACAGAAATCAGTTTACGAAATTTGTAGACAATTTTTAGCAAAGCTTATAATTGGTTAAAATTGATCCACGCAACGAAACAACTTTCCGAACGATCCAATACGTTTTAACATGATTCATTAACAGCTGTAGAAAAACTAACGGTCTAGAAGAAGTGGGTTTATGAAATGTGTTGAATAAAATCGATAAATAAAATCATAATCGATCCTAAGCATACACCGTTGTACTTTTAGCAAGATGGTCAGCCATCCAAGTGCTAAAAGCAGCGCGCCTAAATATTAAAACAATTTGGCGAACGAAAGCAATGGACTATCTGATCATTAGGTATATTATTAACGACGACTTTACATACCAGCGTGCATAGAATTACTTTGCCATTTTCGCGTAAAATATGAGGTCGTGAACGTCGTATATGCGTGACGCCGATAGCAAACGTGTTAACACTAGAACTACCAAACCAATGAAAATGATATGACATTATAAAAACGTTTCTGTGAGAAATTTTTAGACAAAAAAAAACATCTTTCGTCAAGCACACATTATGATAGAAATCGTACATTAAATAAAAGTTAATCGTACTTTAGTGCTCGGTAGATGTAACATTAAGGGAGTATTCTTGTCTGGAACTTTTAAAAAAATCGATCTTTTTTTACTGCATTTTCTTGAAGCATATATCATCGAAAATATGCCTGGATATAATATAATATATATATAATAATAATTATTATTATATATATTATTATATTATGCTTTTTCAACTATTACACGTGCACGAATTCATTACTACCGATTAATTTCGTACAATTCGTACAGATATTTGAGGGAGTATTCTTGTCTAGGATGATCCAATCCAATCCAGATCTATATCTTCGTATATGGTACGAATTTAATCAAATATAATATATATATATATTCAAATATCTGTTATATTTGATTAAATTCGTACCATACACGAAGATATAGATCTGGATTGGATTGGATCATCCTAGACAAGAGTACTCCCTCAAATATCTGTACAAATTGTGCGAAATTAATCGGTAGGAATGAATTCGTGCACGTGTAATAGTTGAAAAAGCATGGCTATCGGAGCGTCCGAAAATTCGCCGATCCTGCGAACAGTGGAGCGAGATCGAGTGGTGTCAGGGGATGCGAATGGGGTAAAAAGCGCGGCAGATGGGTCGGCGATCAGTTTTATCGGGCGTATGTCAGATGTTCATGCAGATGAGAGCGATCGTGGGAGGGGGAGGGGGGTCGCGTGGCTCGCGCTTAATGCGGCTAATACTCGCGGCAAACAGCGTGAATCGTTTAGCGAAGCCGCTTACGAGCCGGGGACCAGTTCATGATTGCCCTAAAGAGGTTCCATGGCACGGAAAAGGGCCACAGCCGGTTCCCGTTTAATGCCACGCACACGGGCGACCCGCTCGGTGCCAATTAGACGGCCACCGATCCTCGTTGATAGTCCCCGCCGCGCCCCGATGTCGCGTGCGGCGAATTAATTATAATTAAAACGGCCGCCAAGGACGAATCGGCTTGCGGACACCTTAACGACGCCGTTATTGACCCCCGTGCGTCGAATGCCCGATACGTTCGGCGTTTTGTTCGGGAGCCGCCGCCCGAGACAATGCCTTTGTTCGATCGCGAAGCGCGAACGCGAACGTGGGAGGCTCGACTCGCGTGCCACGGAATTTTGATGGAGTCCGGCCCAGGGGATTGAATGGAGAACGTTAAACCGGAAACTGTATGCAGCGGCAGCGTGATCCGGTTGCGGCTGTCACTAGATCCCATCTGACTGGGTGGGAAAATGCCGGCCTGGAAGGCGACGACGCAGAGATATGGATTGTAATTTATGCATCTCGTGTCGTGATCTTCGAGATGCTGTGTGCGACGTCCATGCGTAGCTCTTCCTTTCATGCTTTTTGCTAGAGAGAAGTCGTACGAGCGGGTTAGAATCATAGCGGTATAAGCCACATTTTCCGCATTGTGAGAAACAGGAAGCGTTTTTGTTTACAGACCGAAACATTGTCAACGTAATTTAGAGTTGCGTTAATTCGTATCAACTTCATCGCTTATTTCACCTGTCTTTTCAACCTTTTGGCATGCACAGATTACATTTTAAGACACAGATCGTCATTTTCGGAAATGTCACGCCACTGTGATTCTAATCCAGTCTGGTACAGGGTGGTCACCATTGTTTCTTCTTAATGGAATAATGTATTTTGTAACACATCGATGGATGCGACACGACGTTAGTTGTACAAATATATCTTATTTATGTCGACAAGTTAATAGTTTGGCTGCTATTTCAATTTAAATAATTCTCAGTTGCCATCACTGTCGTACTAACATGTTGGCTCCATATTTACCAACATCAGCGTAACGAGAACGATTGATTGTACAGTAATGTCTCCCTAACTGACGCGAAGATTGTGCAGAAAAATGGACAATTTGGGAAGAAGAGATGCGACGTGACTCGTTTTTATAATTACCGATTGTCAACAACTGTAAAAACGAACCGCAACACACGAATAAAGACTCCTCTTCCCAAATTGTCCATTTTTGTGGAAAACCTGAGCGTCGATTAGAGAGACATTACTGTAATCCGGTAGGTCGACAAAGTCGAACACAGCGAGTTCCCGTTACCACGCTGTACATAATAACATTTCTGCTTCGCTGTCATCGCGAGGAATTTATTGGAATATTTGTCGGCCTCCCGTCTCGTTACAAAACTGGCGATTTAACTGCGGGTTGTAAAAGGTCCGAGAGACGCGAGCCCCGTGTTTACTTCGGAGCGGTATCTGGGAAGGCAAACTTGTCGGGACATTGTGGCCGGATCGTCTGCGGGATCCTCGTCACAGGATCAGCTGAAACGGCAGGAAGAAGCTCGTCCTAATAATTGATATTTGTCGTTGGCCGGGTTGTGTGCATAAGAAACGTCAACACGCCAGCCGGTGGTGTACATTCACGGCAGCCGCGCGCCTTGTCTACGTTTCGCGAAACTGTTCTAACCGTGTTGCGATTATGGCCGGCAGTTTGCGGTCCGCCCGGGGACGTTCGTACGCGATCAACGATAAGCGATTTCTATGGGCCCCTTTTTAAGCGTCGTTCTCGCCTTTTTGAATTCCGCCGTGGTCGACAGTGTGCGAGCTTGGAAAATCGCGATAAACGTCTTCAGCACGACGTTACCATGGCTACAGCGGCTTAGGATCTTTCCTATTTTCAGCCGCGGGGGTAATTGTTGTCGCTCCTCTTTTAAATATCGTTCTAGTCCTTTTACAGTGGCTAAGGCACCGAAACTTCACGCTGCAGGAAATCGCGCGCACTATTGAACGCGTCTCCTCGACCAATGGAGGCTCCGTCGACACTCTCTAGGCCACATCGATGGTCCTTCTGTCCTGTAGAATCGTAGATCCCTATGGAATCTCAGATCCTTTTAGATATAACCTTGACGAGAACCTTTGCCGGGCCTCTTACACGAAAATGGCGATCGTCGAACGTCGATACGCGCACAAAATAAAAAAAGCGAATTGGAAATTGGTCGGTTCTGCTTAACCAATTAGCTGTTGCAATCTGTTTCAAAACTGTGTAACTTACTGTAATCGTACCGTATACGTTTGATTTTCTTTACACTTTTTCTAGATACGATATTTTTATGAAACATATAATTATATAAATTTGGTATAATATGCGATAAAAATGCCAGTCCTTGGATATCAACGGGCAAAATACCGAAAGCAAACAGCTCATCGAAGACTTTCTCGCTAAAACGATTGAATTATGAAAAAGCGTGGATCCGGACGAATCATGAAATTATTCTAGACATGAATTTAACATAACCTCCGATTGTTTTCGTTAAATAAAAATGACGTTTCTCGAGCATCGACGAACAAACCGTCCGCTGCTGATGGAAAAATATCTCCGTGCCACTTATAAACGATTGAGTTATTCAAAAAGCAATAATTATATATTCCCGACATATCGTGTGATTTGTGTTTCAGCGATGAATAACGAAAAGCTGCCGTTGCAACGTCCGTATTAGTATCGAAGTCACATTCTGCGTGTGGCGGAGACAATGACAGGAAGGGTGAATAAATAATAGGGCAGAAAGCAGCACCCCGCAATTTTATCGATTGCCTCGCGTGTTCCACGATGCAACATACCCCCCCCCCTCCCCGAACGTGTTTTGTAAATGATATTATAAATTTAGGCGGCGCGGAATGCCTACAGGAATATTCGCACGGAATCGTTTGTCGTCGGAATCACTTTTATTCGAGAATCCTAAATAATTTTTGACCCATTTATTACTTCGCACGAACTCTCCGCGCTCGTCTCTTTTTCCGGCCACAGGCTCGATTTTATCATCACGTTCACGCCAGGATTGCAGCGCGTATTTCGAAAAAAAAGAAGAAAAATTCGCGCGGCATGATACAGCAAATAAAATCGATTGGCAACAACCGGCGAACCATTGAATCGTATTTTATTAAAGCATTCTAACTGGCTACGAATTCGTATTGTGCGACACATACATATGTATGAATTGCAGATGGAACGCTTTGCCGTCATTTTTTGTTCTCTGTCTCGAAATTTTCGCGCACGTCGCCGAGATAAATGTTTCTATAATTGACGGAATTACTTAGTGTTTTTCTCTTCTACGACAGATCTCCGCCTAGTCTCCCATTTTCGTAGACAATGCTTCTAAAACTGTACCGAGAAAAAAGTCCCTTCTGGCGATTAGAAGTTTCATTACAGGAAAACCATTCTGGAAATGCTATTAGTTTCGAAACAATATCGACTCGAGGAGGTAAATTCATTTCGAGAAACCTCAAAGATTCCACCGTCGAATAACGTACAATTTCGTGCTTAGTATAAGAAATTGCGGATGAATTCTGATCAAATTCAGCGCACGCGAGCGCAGAACCGGGAAGGGTTAAATCACGAGAAGTCACAGTAGCCGCAGAAAGCGATCGGCGAAACCTCCTCTCGGAAGATTCCTCTCGGAAAGCAGACGCCAACGAGAGAGGAAGCGGGTCCAGTCGCGCGTGCAACACCCGCAACAGAGGAGCCAAGAACCGCAAGAAACAAGCGGCGGCCATGAGAGTGTTAGTGGAAGCCGAAAACGAAGACGAAGACGAAGAAGAAGAGGAGGAGGAAGAAGAGCGAGTCAAGATCTCGCGCGCCATTTATCTTTTTCGCACGGACCACGGGAAACCGCGGTGTGGCCGGGGGCAACAAAGGCGCCCTTCGAGAATCACAAATTCGTGTCTCGGGGAATCGAAAGGCTCCTCGAGCGCGCGGTGTCGATCGCTCCCGAGGACAAAGGTCCTCTGGATCACGCGACGCCGAGGTAACAGATACCTGCGACGCCGCAAAATTCCGTGGAAAGAGAGAATCGCTGGTCCACGTACACACACGATCGAGCGTAAAATGACGGTTCTGGTGTGGGGAGAGAGAAAGAGAGAGAGGGGAGAGAGAGAGAGAGAGAGAGAGAGAGAGAGGAAAAAATGCAGTAGAGAGTGAGAGAAAGAAGTCTTTCAGAAAATCGTGGGGCGTCCCGCGGCTTTGGAAAAAGTCAGCTCGGGGCATGAGGCGACGCACAAAGGCTCGCGCGATCCGATCGACGCCAATATTTTGACAATGCACCGGCCATCGAGTCTGGGGTGGAGAGGACGCATCTAACCGTGGAATTCCCTAGTGGGGTGGCCATGGCGACGCTGTGTGCTGGCGCCCCTATAGAAAGCACCGGCGTGTCGCTGCTTGAATGAAACCGAAGGGTAGGTGACTAAGACGACGACGATACCCGAACGGCGACGGTGTTGGTGTCGGTTGTGGTGGTGGTTTTATTGTCCGAAATCCACAAAGTATCGAGCTCAATACCCGAACGCAATCTGGCAAATGTCTACCCCGGCCAACTGCACCCTCTTCCTCCTCCTCTACCTCTTCTACCTCCGCCATCCTGCCTACCTACCTCTACCTCCACCCTCCTACCTACCTACCGACCGACCGACCGACCACAATGTCTTGTTGCCGTTGTTTATGTAATCCTATTATTCCATATTGCGCCTTTTAAGAAACAGTTCCAGGGGTGCTCAGCCGGTTCCAACCGGGTGCGCCGCGTCTACGGGCCCGAAAGTCATCTCAAGATGAGAGTCTCCCAGTTGTTCGGGCCCTTCGACAGTGGCCCCGAACCAGTTTCACCCGGATGGTTAGGCTTTTTGCGGTGGTTGATTCTCTAGGTAGAGGTTCTGAAGTGGTGGTATTTTAATCCGAGGCTGTATCGGATCTAGCCAAGGGATCCGGATTGATCGAGATACGTGAAAGTGGAACGCAGTTGTTAACGCGTGTTGGAAAGTTTCCGGGAACACAACTGTGCATTGTATTTGTTTTTTCTTGCCGGCTTGTATTTTTGATTACGCAGGCCATATTTGAAATGTTTTTGTTGTTTGCTGATCGTTGACCTTCGATTTTATAGGCCCTGTTCGGGGAAATAAGCGGTCGCTTAAAAAGTAGAGAGTTTCCTGCCGGGAAAATAAATGGAAAGCACGAACATTTCTGTTAATTTAGTATTTTTAATTTGCACACGCTTCCGGGAAATATCAAGGCGATCGAAATGCGTTTTCATATAAAAGTACCAAGAGTGACTGGTGCATGTTGTTTAGCAACAATGGCAGGGCTGCATTTATTTCTTACGAAAGGGCCTTTATGATTTTAACGATTTTGAAGTATAAAATGTAAAATTGGTCATTTTGACCAACTCGATGTTATTGGTGATGTCTAACAAACAACTTATATTTTAGAAAATGTTGTTTTACAGAACATGCATTAGTTTTTAATATCTGCATTGTATTATTCCACCCACTTTACTTTAACCATAATTCAACAATTATGAGTAAATTATACACAATTATACATACACTAAATTACTAACAGAAACAATTGTATTCGAATCAGTAGCATCTAGAATTAGTAAACGGGACAATTACACCTGTGTATCATTGTTCAGCAAATAATCAATAGACTCGTTAACCCCAGAGAAATATACAAAAGTAACATAGTTAACGAAAATTAAAAATAACAGCGATCGGCGCCGAGGAAATTCTATCAAACTGCATTTCGGTCGACCACATTTCACCGAAGATAAATGTCTGAACGTACAGAAGTCTGTCAGTCACCGTGTAAATATAAAAAGACACAAAAGCTTCCTGGGCACCGATTGTCCGAGCTTTTAGCAAATTTCCGAACAATTTTCCCAAAGATTCGACGATCTGATATTCCGTGACCAATGGACCAAGCTGAACAGCTTCCAGACAGTCCGAAATAGTGTCATAAATTGACAAACGCGATCCAGCGGTTGGTTCATTGGCGGAGGTCGACGTCTACACGTTCTCTGTCAGAGAAGTCTTTCGCATCCGTCTTTCGCTTTAATACCAATCCATCGGGCCCGGCTATTAAATTACAGATTTCGGTCACGGTTCGCTGATCGCCGGAGCTTGAGAAACGCTGGCCGGGTCAGGTATGTGAGGAAAAACATATAAATGGGGTTCCCACAAAACGCAGAAGTCCGTAGTCGGTTGACAGGCAGCGGGGTGCGCGTCGGTTCATTGTTGCCTCATTGTTGCAGATTCCTTCTCCTTTATGCGTCCGTATCTGGCTATCTCCTTCGGCCGAGGCCTCCGAATCAAGAGAGAGAGAGAGAGAGAGAGAGAGAGAGAGAGTGCGTCCGTGTTCGTAGGTCGGTTAGAGAGAAGAGCGACCCTGAGCGAGGAAGGACGTCGAATTTAGCTCTCATTGTGACCGCCGGGCTGGACACCCCCACTGCGATGAAAATGCTCCGAGCGTAAATAAAAAAAAAAGGAGAGAGCGTTCTGCTGAGAGAAAAAAATGAAGGAGAGAAGCGAGACGTAGACTCGAGGAAGAAAAAGATTGTAACCCCTTTGCGTGGCCCTATCTCAAAAGGAAACACCGTGTCCGAGACGAATCGGCTCGGAATCCACAGCGACGGCCACAGGAAACGGTCGCGTCTCCGATTAGGCGACTGCGTGCTACGGGGGCACCCACTGAGACATCAGAAACGATACCGGGGTCCTGTCCGGCCCACGTGTGCGTCTCTGTTCTCCCGTTTATTGAACTCGCCGCTGATCGCGGGCAAATTGGAGCGCGATGAATGAAGAGTTTCATCTTCCTCTGTACAGCGGGAGAAGAATGAACAGGCAGATGCACCTTCTCTTCAGCTTTGATACGGTTCACAGTCGTCGGGAAGCCAATACTCGCGGGACTGATCTTCTCTTCTTGGGGAATGAGCAATCGAATTCGTTCGCAGCTGCCGTTCCGAACGTATCTTTTTAACATCGCGCTGCTTAGTCGAAAGTCTTTAACGGCAGATTCTGATTCTTTGCAATTCGCAGCGCAAGGGTTTCACACTCAAATGACGGATCTTTTCGATCAAATATAACTGAGTATACTTAGGATTATTTATCATTTTATTTATCAGTTTTTCTCGACATATTTTTGAAGGTAACAATTGAAATTAGTTGTCGGACACTTGACATTCGAATATCAATTTTTCCAGTCTGGGTCTAAATGCACTCTGACCCCGTCGTTCGAGTGTCAATTTTTAACGTTTAACCCTTTTACTGCCGAACAACGATCGATCGTAATCGACTACACTTGAAAAAGTACTGTCTTTTTCAATATTGTTAATAAACGACAGTTTCATTTTTTATTTCTTATTCCTTTTTGAATTTTCTCGGATTTTACATTAATTGTTATCCAAACTTTTCTAAGCGGAATACCTCGCATATTGCAGCAAGACGAAATACAATCGCAAGTCCGCGTTTATATAAAATTCACTGAATTCCAATTTTACTTGCAAGCAGCTTTATGCAACGACCCGAGCGTATAAAGGCTCGAGTTTATTAGAAGAGATGTAATGACAAAATGAAATTCCTTGGACTCGCGTACGGAAGGGTTAATGTAAATTACTCCGATGATTTTTCAGGTACATACGTTGAGTTTTTCGACGTGTTCCGCGCGGTAACATAAGATCGGCGGATTTTTGTTTGTACTGTTTGCAAAAGAGCGATTGAAATCAACGGGAAGTCACTTGTACGTGGATATTACACTGTCTAGAATCTGACAGGCGCGTAATAACAGACTGATCAGAGGCTGTCATGCTCCTCACGTTGTACTTTCAATCAGGACTAGTGCAACAACGATCGTTTGCTTCATGGGAAGACCGGACTCGAACCCGGTGAATGCATCGTCAGCGTTTCGTCATATATTTAAATCGCGCGAAACGGGTTAAGTATTCTAGCTCGTGATACAGACACGCGGTTAGGAGAAGAAAAAAAACCGGATAAGCAATCCACTGTGATCGCGTCCTTACATTGCGACACTCGCGTTTCCTATAATAATGTTGCTGTGTAACAATGTTTCAACAACGATCGAACCTCACTTATCGCGCAGAATGATAGCATTATTAAGTTCGTTGAATTTCTTCCACATGGGAAATCTATTTACCACAGCGTCAGTCCTCGAGATGGAGTCCCACAATGCGTTGCGACTCTGGTCTATCTTAGACTTTTAACCAACCGAGATGCATGTCATTTTACAGCGACAGAATTAGATTTACTTAAGCTTAATTATAATTAGACTGCGAATTGTATAGATTTATGACAAAAATGAATAGAATAAATTCTAACAAAATGTTAAAAAACAAGCAAGACAGTTGGAAGAATTGAAGGATATTGTTACGTTATTTTCAACTCGTTAAGATTGTTCAAAGAGAAAAGATATTTTCATGTAATTTATATTTCTCGCAATTACAAACCCGCAGTATAATTATAACATTTGCTTGAGCAGAGAAGTTTATCGAGCAAGTTAGAAACAAAAGTAACGATTCGCGATGGATTTGATCTGAACTGGCTTGAAAAGTAGATCCAGGAGAACGACCGAGGTACATTAAAATTGATCACGACAGTTCAATTAATGTCCGAGAGCCTAATAGTTTACGGAAGAAATCTAAATAAGAAATCTAAATAAAAGCTGTCGACGGTCTCGAAAGGAACTGCGCCAGCCTTGAGAACAGAACGAGCATTAGAATATCTGTCATTATCTGGTGGCATGTGCGCGTGCATTTGCATATCTTGTTCCAAAGAAATTCTATCACGAACGTGCAATTTATATCACAATTTTCCGGCGTCCATTATCCGCGAGTTGAACACGACAGCCACTTCCGGCGGAATTTCGCAAACCCGAAGCAAACCATGATGGCGCGTAGTTTTCTTCTTTATACCGTTCTCTCCCCATGATATTTTCACGAAAAGGAATTTTCGGAGGAACACCGCGACGGTAGAGAGGGAATAGGGAAACGCGTCCGAGATCACCGGGCGACGTGTCCTCGCGCGCTTGTTTGTGAATTTAAGCGTGTCGTTCGAGATTTCAGCCGATGCACGGTGGCGAGGACGTGTCCCGAAAGAAGTATTGAGTGTCAGTGTCATCCTAGAACCCCGACCGAGCTCGGTCTAGGCCCTAGCCAGTTCCAGGCTACCTGCCAATGGCCACCGAAATCGTTCGACGGCGGCTCGGAAAAGACTGTTTACGCCCGGAAGTCCGTGTGTTTGCACGCGGAAGGAAGTACCAAAGGAATTCCTCGGAAGGGCAGCTTTTAGCAGAATGCCGCATTAATATTCAATAGGGACGCTAAGTAGTGAAATATTACGGTCCTGAATGCACGCTTTTGAATATTGTTAAAAGCAGATTCTCGTTGGCTCGTTTTTGAGAGAAGGTGGAGGACTGGAGGGTTCTCGAAACTTACGAATTCCGTGTGATGGCTACACTGCGAATATTTATGTGATCCGGTGTTCCTGCTGGTAATTTGGAGAAATACAAATTAAATGGAAATGCGTCTTACACTTTTTTTTTGAAAAGAGTGATATTTGAACCACGGAACAGATATCTTTGTTTTAGGAACAATGTAAAGAAAATGATTATTTTTTTGTGTGCCAAGTAAATCGCTTTCGAATAATTTCTTCCACTATTTTACACTCTTCTGTAATATTCGAATGAATTTAGTAATACTCGATTGTAAGAATTATTTTTGAAAGAAATTATTTTTTCTTCGGACTGTCGAACAGCTGTTTTTTTTTATAAATCCGTTCACCACTGTGTAGACAAATTATTTCAGCAAATTCGAATGCTATTGTTACTCTACCAAATACGATATAATGGACCATTTTATATAATTATGGACGAATTTTCTGAAAATTATGCGAAAGTTTAAGTAGCATAATGCCTTATAAGCTGCTTAAGAACAAATTTACAGCCGAAGAAGAATCATTTAATGAAGAATATCAATTTGAACAGCATCGACGCGTTAATAAAGAATTCTCCGCGTCGAATATACGAATAATCGTAATGCTAAAGGGGTAAAATTGCCCGATCGAATGGCTTTCGGCCGTGGCGTAGATTTCACACCCTCGCTGGACCCGCTAAATGCAGTATTTTAACTTTCAGATTTTCCGACCCGCCGATTCTTTTTCTCGCGGCAATTTTTCAATAACCCGGCTTTGAGAAGCGATCCCGGTGGCCGTTTAAAATCGTTTCGCAATCCCGATCGACCACGAATCACGTGTCCGCCCCTGAGCAGCCTGTGGGCTCCGTTCGGGGTCTCGGTGGTAATATTTATACGCCGTTAGAAAATCTTCGGGTCTGTTCGTGGTCCCGGCTGTTTGTACACAACGCCGGTGGAGCTCGTTGTGGAGCACAATGTTTCCCCGGCCTTTCTTCTCTTCACGCATCTGTGGGCCCACCCAAGGGGCCCCGGAGAGCAGCTACATAGGCTGGTATACGGCGTAAAGTCGTTTCTGTGACCGTGGTCTATGGTTACCATGAGCCTTGTCACTTAAGCCGGTAACGCGGGCAGCAAAGTGCCTCTCGGAAGACGAGGCGAAACGGAGGGAGAAAAAAAGTTGGCTGCTGGATAGTATGACACCGCATGACCTATTTCTCGATGAGAAAACTTTTCGCGCAGTTTCGTTCAGTTCCCAGGAAATTTACGGGGTAGAATTAATGGGAAGAATAGTCCGCAATTCAATTAACCGCGGCGAAGTTTCGGATCGCGCGCCGTCTCGACCAAGTTAAGCGAGGAAACGCTGCGAAAAAAAAGTTCTCCCTTGCATAGGTAGCAGCATGGCGTCGCGTGATCTACTTCCGAATTTCCTCGTTTATTTAGAGATCATGCAGATATACGAATACAGTTACTCCTCATTATTATTCGGACATACTATTTCTTTATCTTTTGCTTTCTATGAGGTGCGAATGACATGGACCAAACGCGAGGCCAGAATAGTATAGAAATGTTCGTTATGTAATTGACTCAAAGTCTTATACCCGTCTCCAGAATCTGCAGATTTAAATCCCGTAGGAAATCTATGGAATGAATTGAACCAAAGAATTTGGAAGGAAAAACCAATAAGGTTAAAAAGTGAATTGCAAACAAGGCTAAGAGAAGAATGGGATTCTGTTCCTTCGGGATATTTAAACAAAGTTATTTATAATCTGACCAAACGGTTGAATGATGTTCAAATGATGATATTAAACGAAACGGATTTGAGACAAAATATTAAGATTGTAATTTTTCATGAACATTTCCAAATATTAGTGAAACATGGAAATGTGACAACTTTTTATTTAAAATGTATCGCATCGACAGATGTTCTTGTTAGAGAAAAATGATTTGTGTATTTTCAATCGGTAAGAAACGGCGAATCGTTTTGTACAATTAGAAGAAGAATAATAAGATAAAGAAATAGTATTGTGTCCGAATATTTATGGCAAGAACATGGCATCAGCGTGGCTCGCTTAGTAGTAGCTAAATATTTTAGAAATCCAGGCTGTTCGAAGTTGAACCAAATTCGTAGCTCTGCACGTCGGAGCGCTTTATGTAATTACGAGCGAGATGAATGTTGAAAATATTTTTATAAATCGTCGAATATTTCCACGAACAGCGGGAATGCTCGCTGTGAAAATTCATCGTAATTGCGCGCGGTAACCTGCAATTCCAGCAACAACCGCAGAAATTTTTCAGTGCATCTCTACTTCATCAGAAAGAGAGAGAGAGAGAGAGAGAGAGAGAGAAACAGAGAGACAGAGAATAGAGTAGAATAGAGTAG